>NC_140939.1:60100934-60303434 GCF_014529385.1 Adiantum capillus-veneris
GATGGAGAGTTTCTGCAAAGGAAGAGATACCTACGGATGGAGAGAGAGAGAGAGAGAGAGAGAGAGAGAGAGAGAGAGAGAGAGAGAGAGAGAGAGAGAGAGAGAGAGAGAGAGAGAGAGAGAGAGATGCAATGCGTAGGTAGGGGTGGAAGGACATGACTGTTGCACACGAAACTGAGCATGGAGAGGGGGGTGTCCTGAGCCGACCATGACAAGAGGGGTGCAGTGCAAAGCTGCTGATGGCAACTATGGTGAGGGGGCGCTTTTGGTATGTTTTGGGGTGAGCAATCATGGAATCTATCAAACTAATTAATGAGTTCTATGAAAGTGGAGCGAGTAGGTTGCCCCGATTTTTGAAGCAGGTTGATTAAGCGGTATCTTGGAAGATGCGTACGATAGTTGGAAGTGAAAAAGAGGGCTAGAGACAGGTGGAGGCGAGAGAAAAAGGCAGATGCCTGTGTGTATGCGAGCTTTGGTTGTATACCCGATCTCTTCTCTGGGTTGCCATCACCACGAAGTCGAACACCGCCACACACACACACACACACACACAGAGGACTTCATTGCGGGAGTTGGTCCACGCACATGCGGCATCCACGGAGAGCGTGAACGAAGAGAGAGGGAGCACTGATGGCATGCAGGGCAGAACAGTGCAGGCACAAATGGGTAGCGAGAGATCTGGCGATGAAACTGTTGTCCATGGGCTGTGCAGCCAAGCGCAGAGTAGTAACCGATGGCGAAGCACGTTGGGGAAGAGAGAGGAGAGAGAGCACAGAGAGGGACTGTTTGGGGGGGAGGGATCTCACAAGATTCCACTTAATAGAAAGGCGTGGACCCAATAGGCAATATGAAAGTGGAGCGAGTAGGTGCTACAATTTTTGTACGGTCTTTTAAATGATCTTACCCTACATACCACCTACAATTTTTGTAAGGTCTTTTAAATTATCTTACCCTACATACTAACTACTTGACTAGGAAACTGGAGCAAGTAGGTGCTACAATTTTTGTAAGGTCTTTTAAATGATCTTACCCTACATACTACCTACTTGGTAGATATGGTCTCAACTTAATACATGTTGAATCATGTATAATTTGGCTCCTTCTGAATGGCTTTTTATCTAGAAGATATTAGTAGTTTTTGATGGGCTTTTTATCTTTGTGAATCAAAGAAGGAGAAGAACAAAGAGCTTAGTCTGTGTGTGTACGTCCACGCTGTCAAGAAGTGCGGAGCGCGGCTAGGAAAGCGCCGGGCCTCTGACTGTGAGAGTTCGCAGCAAAATCAAGCAAGGCGTAGATGATTTGAGGTTAAAAACACACTTAAAAAGAACAAAACTCCAGCCATGAAATCTTATCTTTGAAAAAGACCAAGATCAACTCAAAACTCTTGTGTGTGTGATGATTTGGTGTAGCTTCACTGCCAATTACACAGTTGTAGTGTTTTTTTGACCTGATAACAACCCTACACAAACGCTTCAATTCTCCATCCTAGCCATTTCATGGAAGCTTCAGAACTTCATTATTCATTCCCAAGTGGTTATTTGAAGAGGGGAAACCCTAATTGGTGGCCTCACAGCCTCGAATACAGGGTTGGAACAGCACAGGACTTCACTAGCATACCTTAGGTGTGCAGGCTTTGAATCCCTTCACAGAGGATCTTGTAGTGCTGATATTGATGTTCTAAAATGCTCCCTCACTTCTCATAGTCATGGCACCATGAGTGATGTGGCATTTTGAGCCTTTTTTGGGTCATTTTGGGTCATTTTTAACCATTTCATGACCTTTTTTGGTCATTTTTAGCCCAAAAATGCCCTTTTTGCCCGTAAAAAGCCCAAACGAGCTGGGAAAAATCCCTAAAATTATGGGAAAATCTCAATTTGCTAAAATTTCATTGAGAACCTAATTTTACCACTTGACAAGCACTTTGGATGCATCTCTTCCGCCCGCGTATGAAACCTGCTATTTTTTACCGATGTGAGCGGGATGAAAACACACACAGCGCCTCTATAACAACCCGACACACACTCTTGGGAAGATACACACACACACTATGGGGCACCACTCGGCTTACACAACACACCTGGCCGAGACAGGGAACACACCTCTGGAGTGAGAGGAGAGAGACTATCCACTTGCCCACTCCACACAGACACACACACACACACACACACACCCAAAAAACTCAGCTCAAAAGAGAAGAATTTCTGATGTTTAGATACAAATGAGCTTGGGCCAACACCAATGGGGCAAACAGCTCACACAATATGGGTAAAATAAGCCAAATACAATCACAAACTGGAGCAGAAACTTCGCTCATAGGAGAAACTTACACAGAAAAACAGCAGGAAAAGAGTGAGGAATTTGGCAAAATGGACAGCGCCATCGCGTCCGGAACGGCCCAAAACCCCAGTCTACAATGTCAAAGTGCTCAAATCCGACCTCGGATGAGCAGTTTACGGCCAAAACAGGCTCCAAAATGAGCAAAAACACACCTGCGGCTGTTCCTCCTCTGTTCTCCACGTTTTTTCTGGTCTTCTCTCTGTTTTTTCAGTTCCCACACTTAGATTTTTTAGTTGGGCACCCTTGGCCTTTTAGATGACCTCAAACGGACCCCGAACAGGCCAAAAACTGACCTCGCAGTGCATAGTTGTCACCTTTTTGCATCATTCGCACACCTGGCACTCAGCTTTTTTTCAATAATTCATCTCGCCACCACGTGAAGTGGCCCCAAAAAGTGGTCCTAATGATGACCTTTCTGCATAATTCTCACAAGCAAACACCCACGTTGTGTCCGTCCTCATCTGCGTGCAAATATTGACCTCGTTCGCCCTCCTGACGCCACTAGATGCCATCTGACGCACCTGCTGACCTCACGTCGTCGGCCCGCGGATAGCTTCCTCGAGAAGTTTTACGCGCTATAAACTCCTCATTATTGTAGAAAAAACATACTGGTACTGGTGATAGTGAAAATCGATGAACTATGTACATGCTGTCCTACCTGTATACATGTGGGCCCCACGTAACCACCTGGCTAAGGAAAATGGGCAATTCTTTATTTGATGCACCATGCATGTGTATGTACATATGCGCAATCCCTTGCTCCAAAAAACTCCTGACATAATTTGCCCACCCCCTAGCCTGCTAGATCATTCATGATCAGCAGCAGCAAAGAGAGATATGAGACTCGCCGCATCACAGGTTTCCTCATCCCTCACAGACATCACTCGCTCTTCAGAAAACTCATCTTGCTCCACCATCATCAACCTAGCATGATACAACTTAAGACGCAATCCATTTACCCTTGACGTATGTAAAATCCCATCCAGGTGAGCCAACTGATATGTACCATTCGGGAAACACTCCACTACCTTGAAAGGGCCTTCCCACTTAATTTGAAACTTCTTTTGGAAGGTGTTGTCTAGTTTGCTGTTGTAGCGCAAAACCAAGTCATGCTTCTTGATACCCTTACTTTTGACCTTTTCATTTATCTTTGCCAAAGCCTTATCCTGCATCTGTCCATAATGCTCCAATGCGCTCATCCTATCCAACTGGACCTCTTGTAACTGCAAGAGCCTCTCTTTGAATGCATCACTAGGCGGCCCAAGCAACTTCTCTAACATCTTGACCGCAGCAACTCTACCTCCACAAGCAATAGTGCTTCCTTTCCATACACCAAATGAAATGGAGTAAACCCTGTACCTATCTTCACTGAAGTACGGTAAGCCCATAATGCACTAGGCAATTCCAAATCCCAATTCTTTCCTTGGTGCTCTGTCACTTTAGAAAGAATTTGTACCAACTCACCATTGAACCTTTCATTTAATCCATTACACTGCGGGTAATAAGGAGTGGTATGCTGGTGCCTAATCTTCATCTTTGTGCATAAGAAGTCTAGCAGTTTAGCTCTAAATCCTGGCCCCTTATCTGAAAGTAGCTCTAATGGCACCCCAAACTTGCAACATATTTCATCATACACAAATTTTTCCACATCCTTTGCAGTGATCTGTTTTACTGCTATAGCCTCTGCCCATCTAGAGAGATAGTCCACTGCCGTCAAGATATAGCTTTTGCCCCTGCTTGTGATAGGTAACGGGCCTATTGCATCAATCCCCCACTTTTCAAACACATCAAACGCCATAATGGTTTTTCGTAGCTCTGGCTTCAACACTCTCTTCCCAAATGCTTGACACCTATTGCAAGACCTACACCAATGGTGAACATCCTTGTGCAAACTAGGCCATACATACCCCTCTTGCAAAATCTTATGCAAGGTGATCTTTAGAGCAAAATGGCCACCACATGCGCCTTCATGATTCTCTTCCAACACTCTGTAAAGCTCCTCCCGCCAAGGTACACGTCTCAACACGAGATCAGCCCCTTTCATGTATAAGACATCACCAATCAATTTGTACCTGTATGCTCTACGCACAAAGCCATACTTCTTAGACTTCTGAATCTCCTTTGGAATGATTCCTGTTAGCAAAAACTCCTCTTCTTGAGCCAAACTTTCTCGGCCATGATAAAGAGGTAAAGTGGTCCTCAACACAAATAGCACCCCAATCATGCCTTGAGCTGCTTCATGTGCCTCTCCATTTAGAGCACGTTCAATGTGTCTGATACTCCATGCTTCAAACTTTTTTAACAGGCCTTTAATTCTGAAGCACATTTCCTTCAATGAGGTGTTCTTGCTCTTCCACACACCCAGCACTTGCTTCACCACTAACAAGGCATCACCTTTTATGCTCAACCTTCGAACCCCATGCTTCAAACAAATGTGTAATCCGGCTTCCAATGTAGCATATTCAGCCTCATTGTTACTATGAGCATCCAATTTGAACCCTCTCTTGCATACTAGCTTCCCCTCTGGATCATAAAGTGCTATATCCCCTGAAGCTGCATCGTGGCTCTTTCTGTATGAACCATCAAAGAACAACACATGTGCATTGCTGATCTGTGGCACTTCTTCAACTACCTTTCTCACCACCTCTTCCTTAACAATAAGGGGATTCTCCTTGTAGGTCAACAAATCAGCTAGGGTAGCCCTTGTACTATCTTCCACTAGAAAAGAGAACTCAAACTCTTGCAGCTCAATTACCCATTTCTTCACCACATTTGACATGTTAATACCATTAATTAACTGTGGCAAAAAGGCATAACTCGTCAAGAAAACAAAAGGCCGTGGTAGCAAGTAATGACGAAATCGTCGACAAGCAAATATTACACTGGCCATCACTAGCTCTACTTCCGATAACTTTCTCTCCGCTACCAACTTCACTCGGCTTGCACAATACACTGGCCTCATATAATGGCTGCCCTTCCCCTTTTGCAATAGCATGGCTCCAATGGCATCATCCCCTACTGATGGATTTACCTAAAAAAATTTCTCCCAATCAGGAGCCTGCATGGCTGACAACCCCCCTAACACCTCTTTCACCTCTTGAAACACTTCTTCACACTTGTCATCCCATTGCAATGGATCATGCTTTGCCACTTGCTGATAAAGAAGCTGCGAAGACAATGGAATAAACCGTGCCATGTACTTCACTTTGTGTATAAAGGTTGCCAATTGCTTCGTATTCATAGGTGATGGAAGAAGAATAATAGACTTCACCTTATCTGGATCAGCCTCAATGCCATTTTCTGACACCATATGGCCCAATAACTTCACCCTTGGCTGTGCTAGATGACATTTCTTTGGATTTAGTTGTCCTCCACATTCATCATATCGAGCCAATACCATCTGCAGCTTCTCATGGTGTTCAGCCCTACTGCTATAGACACAGAAGTCATCCATAAAAGCTTTAACACAACTACCAATGAATGGTCCCAACACCCAATTTGCTCTCTCTTGATAGAAGGAAGGTCCATTTGACAACCCAAATGGCAATGCTGTGTAGCAATAGCAGCCCCATGGCGTAATGAAAGTTGTCTTTGTGCGGTCTTTAAGAGCAATCTTCAATTGAAAATAGCCTGAAAAACCATCACACACACTGTACCTCTCATAACCTGCCACTGAATCCAAGATCTGATCGATGAATGGAAGAGGATATGGGTTCTTCTTAGTGGCTGCGTTTAAGGGTTTAAAATCCACACAAATTCTCCACTTCCCATCCTTCTTTGGACTGACTACAACTGGACTCACCCATTCTGTGGTCTCCACTGGAACTATGAACCCTGCCTTCAATAACTTGTCCACCTCTACCCGCAAGGCTTCCATTTGCTCTTGACCCATCCTTCTTAGCCTTTGCCGCACTGGCTTAGCACCTTCTTTCAGCTCTATATGCATCTCTTCACCCTTGAACCCTCTGATCTCTTCATATGAAGTAATGAACAAATCAGGAAAACTAGCCAGCATATGCAAATATATATCCTTCTCCATAGCTGAGAGGTCTCCACTAATCATTTGCGTCATTAATTCCTGCTTCTTTGACAACTCAACTTTGGTTTGCATCAGCCCTTCAATCACTTCATAAGGCCCTTCACTTTCATCTTCAACTTCCTTCGCAAATGCGACTAAACCACACTCGTGGATTTCTTTATCCATCAAAAGAAATGCAACATCAGCATCCTCATCACTACTGGTAGTGCTATCACTGTCCTCATCTGTCACCGTGGAAGAGTCTTCATCACTAGACTCATCCTCATCTTCATAAAGCTCCTCTAATCGTTTCCTTGTGTCCATATTATAAAGCTTCTTGGTACCTGTCTTTCCATAGAGGCTAATCGTACCATGTCGCCAATCTTGAACAGCTCCCACTGCACGTAACCATGGTCTGCCCAATATAATAGGATATGCTCCCAACCCTGCTGGCATCACATGAAAATCAACCACTGCCTTTGCATCATATGCCTCCACTTCTAAGCTCTTTACAACACCCAAGCATTTTACTTTTTGATGGTTTGCCAATCTGATCCGAAAACCTGACACCCCAGCCACTGTGAGACCCATCTTCTCAATGCATGAGTGTGTTATGACGCATATTTGGGCTCTGCCATCCACATAACCTTGTCCCAAATTTTTCCTTTTATGCCACACATCTACTATTGGACAAATGTCTGGTAGCTCGTCCATTGCCAACACCTTCACTGAACCTCTCTCTGGCTCTTTCTCCATTGGGTTAACCATCCTCTTCCACTGTCGCTTTAGCTTAGGCACCATCTCTATAAGCTGCCCAAAAGTAACCTCTGCCTTCCTGCTCGTCAGATCCTCCTTCAAGTCATAGCTTAATTGCCCATCCCCTAGTGGAAAATCTGAAACATGAAACTTTCGACGAGCTCTCCTTTTCCTCTTGGCGTTGACATCCTCACCTTCATGGCTCTTTCCTTTCTTCTTACTAGGACCTGGGGCACTTCTTCCTTCCTTATCCTCTGTGGTCCTCTTCCCAATAGGCATCACTAATGTATCCTCTAGCTTTGATGCCTTCTCCAAGGTGACTACACTTAGCACTTTTGTCTTTCCCTTTTCCTCCTGGGTCAGTCCACTGGTTCCTTCGTCTCCCTTAATTTCGATGCCATAATCATTTGACCTAGTTAGCACCTGTCTTGGCAATGGATACATGTCTCCCCCCATCCTTGGTGGCTTATCACATTGCGGGATGATGTGACCCAACTCTCCACAATTATAACATGTGGGCGTCTGCCTCCAAAACCTACCATTGCTTTGTCCAACACCATTCCTAGGCCTTTCTTCACCTCCTTGCTGATTTGCAAACCTCCCTCGACCTCGATTATTTCCCACTTGACCTAGCATGTTTAGGCTGAGATTCTTCATCAAATCTACCATTTGCCTCATGTCTTGCCTTAGCCCATCATCTTGCACTGCTGTAGTGACCACTGCTGGCATAACCTGAGTAGTAACAGGAACTACTGGTTCATGATGAACCCCTGACATGCGCCCTTGTAAAGACTCTATAGGCTGAAATTCAGACCTCATTGGCAAAGACTCCACCCCTAACTGGCTCATTTTCCTCAGCTTCCACTCTTTGTTCCTTGCTACCTCTAGTGCATCCTCATATGTCCTAGGCTTCTTTAGCTCCACTCTCCAACGTATATTCTCCCAAAGACCAGCCAAGAACCTGTCCTTCTTCATCATGTCAGGCGGGGGTACCTGTGGTGCTAAGGCCTTGCACATTCGCTCCCATGCCAATGAAAACTTACGTATGTACGCATCTACTGGCTCACCTTCCTTCTGCACCAAAGCCTGTACTTCTTGCCACACTTTGTCAGGATCTTCTATCTTCACAAACTCCACTTCCAACCCATGTCGTAGATTGTCCCAACTCAACCTTACAGGTGGATCGGCCACACGCAACTCCTCTTCAAATGCTTTAGACCAAACTCGTGCATCACTCTTCAAACAAATTTGGAGAAGGCGTAACATTTGCGTAGGGTCTTGAATCTGGTTGCTAATGCAGGCAACCTCCATCTTTTCCAAAAATTCTTCCACATCTTCATCACTTCTTCCATGAAACTCGGGATAAGAGAAAGCCATGGCTACCCAAATTATGATGCTTTGAGAACCCCTTCGAACACACGTGCAAGAACCCAAAACTTTTCACTACCCAATCCCTAGAAACTTCAATGGAGCTCAGCTTTAGATAAGGACAAACACATGCACATCAAATGAGTTTTCGTAGTTGATCATTGGAATTACAACAGGCAAAGGACATTCCAGGATCTCTCTCAATCTTCTTGGCCCAAACATAAAGACTATGCGCTGCTGGAAAAAGATCTTCCTGGACACATGAACATTAATCTGAATTCTTTGAGTTAAATGAAAAGGAGTGAACTGAGGGCCATTTTGATCATCCATTAAAGCCAACCATGAAGCTCCCAAGAAGGCACACCTGACTCAACCTCTGATTTTGCCAAAATTTCAGCAGCATAACAGCGTAAATGGCTCAAAATACCAAAAAACCAGCCATCATAACTTGGGAAAATTTCGACAGAGTTTCCCCAGAAGTAGAGCAATGAGAACCCAAAATATAGACTGTCTATGTATGCATAAACTGTCAACAATAGAACACGAGCATCAAGTAGGAATCACTAGTACATAGCCTATGACGAGATCACAAAAAGGGTGCTCCAGCTACCTGTATCACCGAAAGGATCTCCACATTTGAGAATCCCCCAGCTCAATAAAAACCTCACGCTATCGATCCTCACACGAAGGCTAATGCAAATCGCATATAGTCAAGTCTCAGAAATGACTATCTTCCAGACCAAGTCTCAGAAATGGCTGGGACTGCCAAATACAACCAAGTATGGCTCCACAAATGCGTACAATGGCAGTTTCCACAAGTAACGTACAATCCAGCAGACAATGCGCTCGAATAGGCGCCAAGTGATGCATACCCACAACAACTGCAAGTGACATCACTGCTAGTATATCACTGTACTCCAGCTACCTGTACCTATACCTGTACCTGTCCCTGTAACCTGTAACCTGTAATGTGTAATCTGCAACCTGTAATCTCGAAGCTCGAAGCTCGAAGCAGAAGGTACTCGAAGAAGATCCTCCGTGGGGGCGCCAAAAGAATGTGAGCGGGATGAAAACACACACAGCGCCTCTATAACGACCCGACACACACTCTTGGGAAGATACACACACACACTATGGGGCACCACTCGGCTTACACAACACACCTGGCCGAGACAGGGAACACACCTCTGGAGTGAGAGGAGAGAGACTATCCACTTGCCCACTCCACAGAGACACACACACACACACACACCCAAAAAACTCAGCTCAAAAGAGGAGAATTTCTGATGTTTAGATACAAATGAGCTTGGGCCAACACCAATGGGACAAACAGCTCACACAATATGGGTAAAATAAGCCAAATACAATCACAAACTGGAGCAGAAACTTCGCTCATAGGAGAAACTTACACAGAAAAATAGCAAGAAAAGAGTGAGGAATTTGGCAAAATGGAAAGCGCCATCGCGTCCGGAACGGCCCAAAACCCCAGTCTACAATGTCAAAGTGCTCAAATCCGACCTCGGATGAGCAGTTTACGGCCAAAACAGGCTCCAAAATGAGCAAAAACACACCTGCGGCTGTTCCTCCTCTGTTCTCCACGTTTTTTCTGGTCTTCTCTCTTTTTTCAGTTCCCACACTTAGATTTTTTAGTTGGGCACCCTTGGTCTTTTAGATGACCTCAAACAGACCCCGAACAGGCCAAAAACTGACCTCGCAGTGCATAGTTGTCACCTTTTTGCATCATTCGCACACCTGGCACTCAGCTTTTTTTCAATAATGCATCTCGCCACCACGTGAAGTGGCCCCAAAAAGTGGTCCTAATGATGACCTTTCTGCATAATTCTCACAAGCAAACACCCACGTTGTGTCCGTCCTCATCTGCGTGCAAATATTGATCTCGTTCGCCCTCCTGACGCCACTAGATGCCATCTGACGCACCTGCTGACCTCACGTCGTCGGCCCGCGGATAGCTTCCTCGAGAAGTTTTACGCGCTATAAACTCCTCATTATTGTAGAAAAAACATACTGGTACTGGTGATAGTGAAAATCGATGAACTATGTACATGCTGTCCTACCTGTACACATGTGGGCCCCACGTAACCACCTGGCTAAGGAAAATGGGCAATTCTTTATTTGATGCACCATGCATGTGTATGTACATATGCGCAATCCCTTGCTCCAAAAAACTTCTGACACCGAGATCGCCCGCATTGAATTTTCTAGGCAAAACGAGCGTGCCACTTCGATACACTTAACATTTGTAAATTTATAAAGCAAAATAGTCATATATTTATGTTAAAAAGCATGCCATACTGCCACCTCGAGGGCCTCACTGTCCCCGCAAGGTATATACAAAGCTGCAACCGTGGCATTTATTTTGGCATATATCACACTATGTACATAATAGCATTTGATCCCACATAGCGCCAAATCATTGAGTGTGAGGTAGAAAATTTAGTTTCACATGATGCACGTGTCAGGGCACGACATCCACCCCCTCTAAACCCTCACATCCTCCCGCATGTGCCACAGATAGCTTTTGCAGGCTCAGTCCTCATTTAAGTCAACATACATGATGCATGGTTTTTAGGACCCCTTCTGAAGATGCAATAAAGGCACAGTTAGTTGTTGGGGAGATGAGGATACTCTAGTCCAAGGGATCTCGAAAGAGAAGAAAAATCTACTTCAGAAGCACCAAAGAGTAAAAAGTGCCATGGACAGAAGATACGTGGGAACGAGCTCTTATGCATGCCTACAACCTATATCTTACAGAATAGCCCATTCTAGGTGTGAATTTCTAGTGAAATTTACACGAGGATGTTCGTGTGGACTCACAGTACAGCATACTCCGTTTTCACTTTTTTACCGACAGTAAATATTTTTTACCTACAGTAAATATTTTTCACCTACATGGTAAATACAAATCACTTTTTACCTACAGTAACTTTTTTTACCCATGGTAAATACTTTTTACTGCACCATAAGTATTTGGTAGGTAACAGTTCACTGTTACTAGAAGCAGTGATTGGGCATCAACAATGCAGTTACAGGAAGAGAAAAAGGGAAAATCTTATGGTAAAGGTGAGTCAACAGGGATAAAGACTTTTGAGTTGAAAAGAGACATGCTGATTTTTTCAAAGAACACATGTCAAAAGAAGCCATGGTTGAGGATTTTTTGAGAATTTGATATTCAGGAGGACCCAGCAGGTTCCCCCCTGACATGTGCAGAACCTCCAGTTTCAACAGCCACCTTACCTGCTCTTAAATGCTGGTCAAGTCCTTATCCCCATGTGTCACAATCAGAAAAATCAGCATTTACCCTCCCCTCTCACATCACTCTAGAGAATATCTTGATGGTGACATATCAGGTGACCTCAATCTGTTGACCACCCTAAGCAAAAAGTAACCCCAATCAGCAGATTTAAGCATGTTTATCCCTAATCCTAAACCCTCTCAGAAACCTATATAAGGAGGCCTTCTCTCACTCAAAACCAACACTTCACCCAGTTCACCAAGCAATGAAGCTATGATGACATTGCTCACAACGAGGAGATATGGATGGAGCTCTACTCTCTCTCCCTCTCTCTCTCTCCCTCTAGTATGCTACATTACTAGCCCTAAAACCTAAATAAGGAGTCTTCTCTCATGCTCCATGGCCACCATCCTCGCCATCATTCTCTAAGGTATTGATGTGTTGCTAGTAGGATCATACCTACTTGCTGGGTTGATTGTTTTTGACAAGGGATTATGCCATCCTTAGCTTGCTTCTCTATATCCTTGTTATGTATGATCAGATGCCGTTGTATTGTTAAGCTGATGTCTTGTGTATATATATGCTACATAAGGTCCCTAAGCTTCGTTTCTATGTGTTTTGCCATATGTTTTGATGCCATCATAATGCCAGAAGTCTCACTTGCCTATGTGCACTATGTGTGAGGTCCCTAAACCTCTTAATTTAGGGTGGTGCCCCCCTTTGTTTTGTTCTTTGCTTGTTTGCATGAGGCGTGGTTTGTGGAGTGTGCACGAGTACACACGCCACCCGATTGCACTACTCTTTTTCCCGCTATCAATACATATCGATTTCATCATCACTTGCAGCGAAGTCCAGGGCATCATCTCTTTCTTCATCCTCATCCATAACATGTTCATCAGAGCCTTCATTAATTTGACTTTCTTGTGAAACAAAAGGATCTCTATCGCCTCTTCTTTTGAGCAATTTAATTCTTTTTCCTGCAATGGGAATCTTCATTTCTGTACCATCCAACTCATGCAAGGTATAATTTGCAGTCTCGTGTACATGCTTAAACACATAAGGACCGAACTATCTCTTTGAAATCTTTCTTATCGCTGAATATTGGTTATCAAGACTACTATCATACACCAACACCCAATCACCTTCCTCAATATCTCTAGGTCTGAGCCTGTGCCTTTTATTAAATATATCCTTATTCTTCAACCTTGCATCTTTTAATCGTGCTATTGCAATATCAATATCTTGAGGCCTTCTTTCTAATTGTTGTATGCGCAAAGCAAGAAGGTCTTCCCTACTCATTCCATCTTCCCAAGGCAATACATTCCATGTGGGAACATCCTCAATGGGCATTATAGGTTTCTGACCATACATCAACTCAAAAGGCATATGAACAGTAACTGAGCTATGAGTTGTACGATCAGCCCATAAAGCATAAGTCAATAACCTAAGCCATACCATTCCCTTCAGGATTGTATGCAGTAGTGAGAGCGAGTTTAATGCACAATCCAGAGAAAAAATCCCTTGCTTTGTCAGCATCCAACTCACCCTTATCCGCTGTTGTTTTCCCAACACAGCCATAACGGTTAATTACATCATCCAAGAGGAGCTTACATATCCCTTATGTGCTTTTTATTCTTAGAGCACAACCTTCAACCTGTTTAGTTAAGTCTTCTCGTGCAAGCACTACGTATCTCATTTGCCATAAACCCAAAGGCATTATAACCAGATCTACTACCCACTTGTAGTGCATGGCCAATGGGTAAGTAGGGTCCAACCCATCACAATGACATACATTTGAAAGGTTTCACAAGACTCCACAAAGTGAGATACATATTTATACATACCTTTCCACCAATACCTCTCTTTCATTTTAGTAAACGTGGCCCATACACCTCTATGTCCAACATAAAGACTCTCATGAAACTTTTTCATAAGCTCATTTTGAGCATCCTTATCATTCACAATTCTCAACGGCATCCCATTTCTTTGTTTGAGAAGTTTCCACAAGTATCCATCTTTGAAAAAGTATCCATAGGCTTTTCTGCGTATTCTTTTATCCTCTTGATCTGTCCACCCTTCTTGCCTTGTCAAAGTGCTCAAATAGCGTCCAATGAGAAACCAGTCACCTTGATATAGGTCCTCTGTAAATGCCTCAAGTGAATTTGACAGGCAAACATGATCACCCTTTGCATAAGAGCTACAATAAAACCTTGTGCCTACATCATCACCCTCAATAACCATTTCTTCTTCATTTTCATACCTTGCTCTCAAAAGAATATCCACAACTGGATTATCTTTCCCTCCAATATGCTTAAATTCTAGATTTAAGGACTTTATGTAGGCAATCCATCTCAACATAGCAATGTCGAGAGTTGAGCAGCTTGTGATCATTCCAAGAAGAGGTAGACAATCAGTCTCCACTTTTACATTTGTACATATCAAATAGTCTTTGTCACATTTCAGGGATGTAACTGCTCCCCATAATTTCCTTTTCACCTGTGGATAATTGCATTGACGATCACTTAGGACTTTTGCTCCAAATCTCACTACATATCGCTTACCATCTTCATCATCTTGGCCAATCGCCCATCCAATTCCTGTGGGGCTAGTATCTACTGTCACAATCACGTCTTCCACAATCATAGTTTACTTTCCTCAAAGTTGGCGACATAAGCAACAACTTCTTTAATTTCCTCATGGCATGTGTATGCATCTCTTCCCATTGAAACTTTTGGTTGTTAGTCAAAAGTAGATACAAAGGCTTTGCTACATGTGCATAATATGGAATCCAGATAACATAAAACACGCATGCACCCAAGAACCTTCGAACCTCAATGATATTTATGCATTTCTGTTTCATTCTTTGAATTACATCAATATTTGCGGACAATGCCTTCTACCATATGGCCCACACATATGTCCTACAATGAGAACTTCATTCATACTAAACACTGACTTTTGCCCAGACAAGGTAAGGTTCACTTCTTCCAACCTTGATAAGATCTTATCACAGTCATTTATATGGTTTTCCACATACTTGCGACACCCCCTCGAGTCCAGACCCACATCTATACCACCTACATCACATCCTTTGATTGACACATCATCAATGAAAGGCATGGTAGTTTAAGGTATGAAGTCATGTAGGACTTTGTTCATACCATTCATCATATGTGCAACTGAATTAGTTGCTCTCTGAGGTAAGGTGCACATCCTTACCAGGCCCAAAGGTGTCCTCATGGTAGTCATGTCCTTGCTTTCCATTGCTAGTTGGAACTGATCATACCCTGAGTACAAATCTCCCATAGAATATATTGCCCTTCCTGCAAATGCCTCTGCAAATTCATCTACAACTGGCCCTATAGCCACATTTATCATTGTCACCTTATTTACAGGTTGCATATCCTGAATAAAGCGTAAAGAACCATTTTTCTTCGGAACTGTGAGCCACCTATTTGAATATGGAGCACAAGAAGGCTCCAAAATACCCATCTTGATCTTTTCATTAAGCAACTCAATGAGTTTTGGCAAATAAGCCTTTGGAACGAGAATAGGCCTCAAGTTCCAAGGTACATGAGGGATAGTGAAGATCAACATAGGAGAAACAATGGATGGATCAACACATCCTATCTCATGCACCTCGAATGAAAAATACTTTCCATGTTTGGCAAGCATTTCTTCAAAGCATACTCTTTCAACATCTGTCAAACTGTCCTTGCAACCAATCTTTAACTCCTTCAAAGCATCATGTGTAAACTTATGTCCAATCTTGCTCGGCTCACGAAGACTAGGTTGCAAAGCAGCTTGATCCATCTTATCCGTAGAGTCTTTTGGTAGAGGTAATGCCACTGGTTTCATTTTCTTTGCCACAGACTTGTTCTTGGTCTCCACTTGTACATCAACACCTTGAGCATTTCTGAAATCCTCAATGAATTTATACATTTCTATTGAGAAAACTTTCACAACCTCACTTTCCATACGCAAATTGCAATCCACTAAAGACTCCAGGTCTTGCATAGTATCCACAAACGAACACTCATCAAACACTCCTATAATGCATTCATCATTTTCTAGAAAACCATTCATCTTCAAACCTCTTTGTACACTATTTACATGTTGTCGTTCACCCCGCTTTAAGTCCTCACACTTTGCAAAAGCAATAGATCCATAGTTTGTTAATCCTACAAAACATGTAGAAAATGCTTCCTTTGCATATACATCATGCGAGAAATTTTCTCTTCTTGTACCACTGCAATCCCGCTCTACAATGGTACATGGACAAAACCCCTCATATCCCTATAGTCCTTGAATTCTTTGTTTGTATTTGGCAAGGGTTGCTCTCTAAAACTTTCACGGTTCCTTTCATGGTCCACACAAACAATAAGGAGTTGTATTGCACACTTCCCATCCCTGCTCCTCACCCTAGCATAAGCTGACCCATCATCCATTACCTTGGTTTTCATGCGAGTAGCAATTATGTATGGCTGCCCAAGGATAAGAGGGTATGTAGACATCTCCTGTACAAAGAAATTGTGGTAATCTTTCACATCCCCTATAGTCACCTTCACATTTGGACAAGCTCCGTACAACTCTCCAGATGAGTTGTTTGCTGCACGGATCATCCATCCATGATTTATATCAATTGGCCATTTTCCCTTTTGATATAAACTCTTTGACATAAGATTAATTTTTGACCCATGATCTATCAGCGTAATGTATGGCTCTTCTAAGTCTCCCACTTTCACTAGGGTCTCAGTAGTTGCTCTTGCCCAGTGACTCTTCGAGTAGTAACTCTTGTGAGTGGTCTCGACTTCATCTTCGTCATCCAAGAAGTGAACCTATTTTACTCTTCCCCTAGACTTATAGCATCCAACAATAGTTTGATCACCTTGCTCACCATAGACTTGTACCCCTTGTGTATTTCATTAGGAAAAATATGAACTCTCTAGGGGCCCTTTGGGATTAAGGTTAATTAGAGGCCAGCCAAATTTTCTCCTGATCAAAAACGATTTTGTTGAAACCACCCGCTGGAGGCACTGGAATCGATGTGGTCTACAACTTTTCACAAGAAAGTTTTTTCAAATTCTGCACCAATTTTGAGTTATCGTTCGCGGACTGCGTACATATCTGAAAAGTAACTTCCGCTTTTTGTTTTTGATTTTTTTGCTAATTAAAAACGATTTTGCAGAAACTATCTGCTGAAAGCACCGGAATCAATGTGGTGTACAACTTTGCAAAAGGAAGTTTTTTAAAATTCTACACCGATTTTGAGTTATCGTTCGCGGACTGAGTACATACCTCAAAAGCAACTTCCGCTTTTTTTTTTTTAATGTTTCTGCTAATTGAAATTGATTTTGCAGTAACTACTTGCAAGAGGTACGGAATCGATGTGGTCTACAACTTTGCAGAAGGAAGTTTTTTCTAATTATGCACCAATTTTGAGTTATCATTCGTGGACTGCGTACATACCTGAAAAGCAACTTCCGCTTTTTGTTTTTGATTTTTCTACTAATTGAAAAAGATTTTGCAAAAACTACCCGCCCTGAAGGCACTGGAATTGATGTGGTCTAAAACTTTGCAGAAGAAAGTTTATTGAAATTTTGCACCAATTTTGAGTTATCGTTCACGGACTGCGTACATATCTGAAAAGCAACTTTCTCTTTTTGTTTTTGTTTTTTCTGCTAATTGAAAACGATTTTGTAGAAACTACACGCTACAGGCACTGGAATCGATGTGGTCTACAACTTTACAGAAGGAAGTTTTTTCTAATTCTTCACTAATTTTGAGTTATCATTTACGGACTGCGTACATGCCTGAAAAGCAACTTTTGTTTTTTGTTTTTTGTTTTTTGATTTTTTTGGTAATTGCAAATGATTTTGTAGAAACGATGCAGAAAAATGATGTGGTGTATAACTTTGCAAAAGAAAGTTTCTCTAAATTTTGCACCAATTTTGGGTTATCGTTCTCGTACTGCGAATATGTTTGAAAAGCAAATTTTACTTTTTGCTTTTGATTTTTCTCATAATTGAAAACTTCTCAATTATATTTGTTACTGACGTAACTTTGCTACAGAAGCCAGTTACATATCGTTCCGATTCAGTCAAGCCGTTGATGATCGTCCAAATTCTATCGACCTACTATTGGTACATGATCTTTTGTTATATGATATACTCGTTCATTGATTCTCGTATAATTATTCTTCTAGAGATATAGCTGATACCGTGATGATATTTCGTTGATACCATGGTTATTCTCGATGATGCCATGATGATATTTCGTTGATTCCATTGTTATTCTCGGTGATACCATGATAATGTTTCGTTGATACCATGGTTATTCTCGGTGATACCATGATGTTGTTTTGTTGATACAATGATTATTCTCGGTGATATCATGATGTTGTTTCGTTGATACCATGGTTATTCTCGATGATACCATGATGTTTTTTCCTTGGTACAATGATTATTCTCAGTGGTATCATGATGTTGTTTCGTTGATACCATGGTTATTCTCGGTGATACCATGACGTTGTTTCATTGATATAATGATTATTCTATGATGCTTTTCGTTGATATCATGATGATTTTTTCATTTTTATTGATACAATGATGATATTTTGTTAATACTTTGATGATACTCATTGATATCACTACGTTGATAAATGTCGTTTTATGTAGTATATACACATGTCATTTGTATCACGTAATCACGCATCTTCTACTATTGGTACATGATCTTTTGTTATATGATATACTCGTTCATTGATTCTCATATAATTATTCTTCTAGAGATATAGTTGATACCGTGATGATATTTCGTTGATACCATGGTTATTCTCGATGATGCCATGATGATATTTCGTTGATTCCATTGTTATTCTCGGTGATGCCATGATAATGTTTCGTTGATACCATGGTTATTCTCGGTGATACCATGATGTTGTTTTGTTGATACAATGATTATTCTCGGTGATATCATGATGTTGTTTCGTTGATACCATGGTTATTCTCGATGATACCATGATGTTTTTTCGTTGGTATAATGATTATTCTCAGTGGTATCATGATGTTGTTTCGTTGATACCATGGTTATTCTCGGTGATACCATGACGTTGTTTCATTGATATAATGATTATTCTATGATGCTTTTCGTTGATATCATGATGATTTATTCATTTTTATTGATACAATGATGATATTTTGTTAATACTTTGATGATACTCATTGATATCACTACGTTGATAAATGTCGTTTTATGTAGTATATACACGTCATTTGTATCACGTAATCACGCATCTTCTACTTTTACATTCATACTTATATGTTATCGTGCGTATATATGTCGTCAAAAGAATGGCGTCGTGAACCATCTCTTATGGCATTGTGAATGACGTAATTATTTCACTAACAATGCTAATAATTTTCATGACTATGTTTTTTGAGTCTATGATCTATGTAGGATTGATCAAATAATTGATTTCATGAAGACAAACTTGGTGACAATAAAAGATTTATGAGGACATGTTTGGTGATGCCATATTGATGACAAGCTACACAACAAATTCACAAAGACACTTATGATTACGAGCTAATCGATAGCCTTTACACCTCTTTATTGAACCTTTGTATTCAGTATAGTATTTGATAGGATAGGAGTAATGTAACTCCTCATAAAACATTCACTGTAAAAGGAGTGATGTAGCTCCTCATAAAATATTCATTGTAAAAGGAGTGATGTAGCTCCTCATGAACATTTGTACATTCAATGATTTTTATAATATAACGGTGGGTGTATATAGAGCTGTGGGTTTTTCCCTTGATCCCCCAAGGGTTTTTTCATCCACAGTTAGTGACCCTTATTTGAGCGGGGGTGTTGAGCTTATATGTGAAGCTACTCAATATATGGCTTCTCTATATATGGCACCTAGGTCCCCTCTATATATACATCATCTCATGTGTGTATTCTACACACTTTGGGGTTCTATTTCTGTGCTCTCTCCTTCTCTCTCAACAGGTAGCGGGTGGGGGTGGGCCACATGGAACCTCTTACTTCCCTCCTTTTCTATCCGGTTATGAAAACATCCCAAAAATTTGAAATTTTTAAAAATTTTCAAAACTCAAATTTTATCTTCTTAAAAACTCCCTGAATCTATTTTATGGTCAAAATAGCATTTTTTAAACCTCAAAAAGTCAAAACGTGCACCCAAAAACCCTACAATTCAAATTTTTTAAAAAACTTTTGAAAACTCTTTTTTTACTATCTAGAGCTCCCCCAAAAGTAGTCCTTAGGAAAAAAGTGGTTTTCTCTCTCTAGAACCCCTTTTCCAACCCCTCCTTGGTTGCAACCATCACACTCATCCTTTACTCCAACACTCTCTCTCTCTACACCATCTTTATTGCTGCAACAAGGAAGCTCCTCTCTCCTCCCCTACCACCTTCCATTGCCACACCAAGCAAGGGTTATCCACCTTCTCCTCCCATTGCCACACCAAGCAAGGGTTAACCACCTTCTCCTATCACTTTATCCCACCTACATTGTAGTAACAAGCAAGGTCCTGCTCCTCCTCCTAATTTTCTTCGCTCAACCATGGGCAACTCTACTCCGCAAAGGAACCCAAAGAATGAGGTCACGGCACTTGCATGCCACAACACTATAGGTATAGATGATGAGTGGGTGCCACAAGAGTTCACCAAAGGTGCTTGGGTATACATGCAACCATCTGCTATTGGCCCTCATCGTGTGCGGAATCGTGCAAACTTGGATCTTCATTGGAAAGGAAATCTCCTTGGCTTCAAGAACCACAAATACAAGGGGACCGTAGCCATTGTGCAACATGTTTTCTCAATGTCAACTATGCAATTGCAACAACCACCTCGATTTCCAACACATTGTAAGTACATGTTTTGAGAATACAAAGCTAGGTGTGAAATCACAGTGTAATGTTATTATGGATTCATACTTAAGATTTGCCATGCATTTATAGTCATATTTCCATCCATGTTGGTGGAGGAGCAACCACTACATAGTCTCATAGGCACATTCAATGCTATACATGCGGATATTGGAGCAACAATGTTCCCATATCTTTGCCCAACCAAACTAGTTCAAAGAAGGATTTTCTTCTATTCTCACTCCTATATTGTTCCTACTACACAAGCATTTGGAATGCTTGAACCCATTAAAGTAGCTTCCTTATTAAGTATGGAGTGGCCGGTGCCAGATTTGTGGTCGGTAGCATCTTTCAAGATGATAATAGATGTCCAAAACTCTTTGAAATACTCTAAAGCTTCTACGTCTATGGGCTTCATTTGGTGTTTGCCTATTCATTCTTTTGTGCACATTTTTAAAGAGTTTGGATTTGTGGAGACTACCACAATGCTTGTATGTAAAGATGTGCATTATGAGGAATTAGGAAGGCTGTTAGAAGAGGACTAGGGTTTTGTGGAGGGCATGCACAATGGGGACTGGTACCGTTGTAAGGTTGAAGCTTCAGGTATTGGAATGCGCTATTTGAAATCTCGCACCTCCTTGTACATACAATTTCACTATGATCGTTGGATGTGCAAGCTTGGAGTGTGGACTCCCTTACAGAGTGTAGACGGCACTATTGCAAGCTTTGACAGTGTAGTGAAGATTCCCAACGATGCTTTGGAGGCAGTCCAAGTGAACAAACATTGGACTCTCAGTAATGTGCGAGAACATTTGGTTATTATGGGTTTTGAGGCCCTTCAACAAGCACAATTTTGTTTACAAGGTCACAAGGTGAGAATCCTTCCACCACATTTTCAATACATCATTGTTTGTCGATCATTGGATGCTTATTGTAATGAATGTCCGCAGATTGGGAAGAGAATGGAAGACAAATTGAAGGTCAAGGAGGACTAAGGGATGGATAGAACTATGCTATCGATCTTATAATTTTGTAAATCTTACAATTTTGAAAACGATACCTGATATAATCAACATGATTTGCTTCGGCAAATCATGTCTTTGAATATAATTTTTCGCATTGAGATGAGAGATCATTTTTTGGTGACAGTGCCTTTTTTTTAATGTCTTTAAAAAAGGGACCATTATAAAAGGGGGGCCGCATAACTCATTCACTATTTTCACTTTTGCAACTCTTGAGCTCCTCCATTCTCTATCTACACCCTAGGCTAGACATGGATGCTTCCACAGCCTCTGCATCTGCACCCACATCCACCCCTTTGTCACGCTTCATCCTCTTCCTCGAGGACACCAAATACAAAGGGAAGTTGGACCTCCACACCTTTTTTACTCATCTCCCTGACCTTGACGGCACAATTTCCCTTCACATGGATGCATTTGCCGAGATTTTTGCGTTCATGGAGGAGCACATCATAAACTATTATGTGTCTATCTCCTCACATGTAGGGATCTGGGTGCCTTGCGATCTTTTGCACTATATACAAAAAAATGATCGCCCATTCTCCAAGCGGTTGCGACGATTCCAAGAAATTGCCACCAATGCAGACCATTTCTTGGACGAGCAAGCCCCAGGGGTGTCACCACTATAGAAGCGCAAGTTGGGGGTGGAGTACCTTTCTTGGCTCGCAACATTTATCTTCTTGGTGAGCGAGGAACCCGATTTGGAGGAGCTCCGCTTACCACACCTTCAGGTTGGGTCCTTTATCAAGGACACCAAGGAGCAGGAGGTTATCCCCATGAACCTTGCAATGGAAGGAAAGACACTTCGGCTCTAGTACCCCAGGGGGCTCGAGGAAGTGGTTGAGAAATCCATAGTTGTGGCTGGCCCTAGTGACACTCCAGTGCCACTACCATTGACGGATGTGGCTATCCCAGAGGTAGAAATCAACCGCTTCTCCTCAGTGGTAGTGGATGGGGAGGAGTATGTGTTTATGCATGATTTGGAGAAAGCATTTGGCCTACACATGGATGAGTGCTTGAGCGTGCTATGCAACAGCACCAAATGTCCCTTAGACAATACGCCAAATGCCCTAGAAAGCAAGCTCTTGCATGTTGGAGACCTTGTTGTGACACTATTGCAGTTGTATGTGCGGAGGTCTTGGAAGCAGAGCAGTTTTACGTGGCTGAGGAAGAATTCCAAGCCACGCAAGCCAAGATTGAGGCCACTAGGATGCCTATGCCATTATGCAACCTCCCATCTGATGATCCAAAGCTCGTAGAAGCAGTGCATGGGAGCATTGACTTGGATGCAAAGGGAAACAGGGAGGAGGACGAAAAGGATCACGAGGTAAACTCTATCCTAATTTTCATGTTATTATTTTATCCTTCATTGTCTTTTTTCTCAACCTTCATGGGTTTATGACAGGACGTCGTGGAGGTTGATGATTTTGGTGCAAGGACGGGTGGCAAGCGGATGGGCTTTGGACCTCAAGATTCCCTTGCGCATTACCTAGGACAACTCCCTTCTGGCAATGTGGACATTATCCATAATGAATCTACTTTCCAAGCCCATTTTATGACTTGGTCGTTGAAAGATTTGAGCAAGTTTTTGTGTTTGAGCACCATTGCTCAAACTGCGTATCTTGTGTTCCTAGTGCGTAGGTCCCTTGTATGCACAACGTTTGGCACTGGCTTCCATGGTAAAGTGCTTTCCCAGATAGGGATACATGCTTCCATTGGCTCAACTGACCCAAAGGCCATAGTGCAGTACCTCTTGACTAGGGAGTTGCCTTATACACAAGATAGGCGCCAGGAAATGGTCAAGAAAATTATGAACTCCTCAGATACATGATGTAAACTCACCTTTTTGGAAGTAATAAATTTTTTTTGGAATTGTCTCTCTATCTTGTAAATTCTTCTAAATGTGATTTTTCAATCTTGAAAATTGTTGTACTTGGTGATATGTTTCAATAAGCTGCGTCTTTTTTGCTTGAAGTAACAACACAGCGAAAGTTGGATGCACATGATACTGGGGAAAGTATAAAACACATTTGAGTGAGAAGAAGTGGTTTCTCTAAAGTAATGATGCAAAATCAATTCCTTTGAGTTAATTTATATATTTTAAGTATCCTAGGGGGTAGAGAAGCCTACCAAGTTCCAAAAGAGGGGTGGCCACAAGGGCGCGCAAATGGCCCATCCACCAATTTTGGATTGCCCATTTGCGCGCCCTTGTAGCCACCCTTTTTTTTGGCACCTGGTAGGCTTAGGATACTTAAAAAACATAAATTAACTCAAAGGAATTGGTTTTGCATCATTACTTTAGATGGAGCCTTGTGGCCACCCTTTATTTGGCATTTTCAGCATATGTTTGCACTCAAGGACACTAGAAAAGGTGAAATCAACTCTGAATTTAAGTTTTCCACCACACTATCACCTCCTTTAGCTCTACCTAGTACACCCCTGCACCAAAAGTCCCAATTACATTGGACATTTGAGAAATCCAAATTAATGTTGCATAGAAACTTGGTTTCACAATATGTTAACTTTTTTGATATCCTATGTGGAAGTCAAAGCTTGAAATTGCCAAAAAAAGGGTGGCCACAAGGCTCCATCTAAAGTAATGATGCAAAACCAATTGCTTTCAGTAAATTTGTGTTTTTTAAGTATCTTGGGGGGTAGAGAAGCCTACCAGGTGCCAAAAAAAGGGTAGCCACAAGGGCGCACAAATGGGCCATCCAAAACTAGTGGATGGGCCTTTTGCACGCCCTTGTGGCCACCCTTTTTTTGCACCTGGTAGGCATCTCTAGCCCCTACGATACTTAAAATAGATAAATTAACTGAAAGAAATTCATTAACTGCACCAAAAGGCCCAATTACATTGGACATTTGAAAAACCTAATTTATTGTTGCATAGACACCTGGTTTCACAATATGTTAACTTTTTTGATATCTTATGGGTAAAGAGAACTTGAAATTGCAAAGTCATCTCATGACAAAGATAATAGACACAGTAGACACAACTGTTGATCATATTGTCATGGCAGTGTCAAAACATTACAAATATAAGGGTGTGCAATACAAAAAGAGGGAAAACTTCGGCTAATGCTCGAAGTCTCGTTGCAATCGACATGCAAGCTGCATATATTTTGGTTGTATTGTCACTCGCTTTGCATGAATGGCGCATAGGTTGGTATCTTCCAACACCGAAAGGATGTGGGCCTCTGCAGCTTCTTGAATAGCCTCTAGCGTTATTGCTTGCATTCTATACTGATTTCCATAGCTTTGAAGCACCTCCTTCACTGTGCGAGCAAAGGGGGTGCGTCGAATCAAAAGATCTGTAGTCTTTTGGTAGTGACGGATTTCTACGAATGCCCTTGATATTTTTTGGCGCCGCTGTGGTTTTCTTGGGGGCACTTGCACATTTGCTGGCTGGCGGCGTTTAGGATTCTTGGAAAACTTAGACTTGCGCCTCTTTACATGCTTAGGGGCTGGATCTGCAGCCTCTTCTAATTCATCCTCTTCCCTTGGCTCCCGATCTTATGTTGTGGGGAGAGCTCCCTAGCCTCGACGTAGTGTCTTCCCCCCAACGGGCACCCAATATATTAGCTCGCAGCCATGGTCTGATTCAGTGTCTGTATGGACCACCTAAGTCCTGGATGGTCCTGCTTGTGATTGGTGGCGTGACGGCTCCTCCCTATAGGACTATACTGTTTGTTGGCCTACTTCTTCTCTTCAGTGCTGGGCACGTTGCTTCATTCTTTTTCTAGGTGTTATATCTTGAGGACGTGGAGATTCAACAGACCTCGATGACTCTGGTGCCCTACTACCATGCCCACTGCCAAAAGAGTTCCTAGAACGGCCAGGTGTTCGTGGCCATTTTCTTGTGCCTTTAAGCGATGCCGGATTCTCACATCCTTGGAGGGTGTTTTTGTTGGCAGGCGGATTCTCTTTCGCGATTTGTTTGGTGCACGCCATTTCTTATGGTAAGAGCTCACCTGTTCTTAAGAAATGAGTGGCTAATGAGAGCATGCAATATTTATAAGGTCCCATTTAAAAAGGGCCCTGTTCACACTAATTTTGAAAAAAAAAACTATTATTTTTTAAATAAACATGTCTCTAAGAGTTGGACCCTGCATTCACGTGTAGTGACTCGCACAGAATCCACTTTGATCCTCGTTGCACTCTGCATCGCCGCCATGCAGCATGCTTGGCGGGACCTTGTGACATTTTCCACGCTATGCTCTTGACGATTCCTTTCCGCACTTCAATAGAAATCTTGGATTGTCGCGCACGCTCCATGTGAGATTTCGAGCAAATGTTGTGCAAAAAAACCAGTTGAACATCTCCTCCAAATAGTTGGATTGCAGCATTCACCACCATGTTGAGTATTTTGAAGTACACTCCCCTTGCTCGATAATGGGACTTCTCCATGCCATGAGTGCTAAAAATTTCAAGCGATCCATACTTGTGCATAAAAATGCACCATGCGCAAACAAGATATATTGTTCACATGAGTAAACGATCCACATTATTTAATAAAAACAATCCCTTGTAATAAATACACCATGTAACTGGGATGACCATGTAATGTGTGATGTTATTTCCACCCCAAGAAAGGGTTAAGACCTTGGTAAAATCCACCAAGGCTTCTTGAAATGATTGGCGTTGTTCTTTTGTTGTGCTGTTAAGGCCCATAAGCTTGACCATTTTATCAAAATGTACCCAAACTTGCTTGTGCTTGTTTGCAAGCTTGCCATTTGAATCATTGTCAGTAGTAGCTTTGCATAACTCCTTCCAAAGCTCCCAAAGGTTACCTGCTTGCTGGTTGGAGCTGTTTTGAGCATCATATCAACTTGGCTTTCCTTGGGAAACTTTCTTCAAAAAGTGTCTAGCTTTTTGTCCACTCATTGACACTTTTTGAGCAATTTCATGGGCCTCCCCTGTGTTCTTTGCAGCAACAATAGACACATTTCCACCGTGACAGCCAATGGAATTCAAGAGTACCTCCACTCTTTCGATCGCATCCTGGGACTTTTCCAATGGTTTCATTGTGAAAGCATAGTCAATGTGGAGCTTCAATGGCCTATCAAAAATGTGCATGAATGCGTGTAATGTACAAAACTGTACATTTGTTAGAGGATATGGAAAGATTGGATTCCAAGCGTGGTCCTTTTGATCATGGTTTGGGGCATTGAGCATGGGACATCTCAGAATAGACGCTTCCCATTCTCTACAATCATCTCCGACATCACGACAATCTAACCCTTGTTCTCCATGCCCTTGGTATGGAAGCATGGAACCGACCTTTGCAGTGCTCTTATGTGACTTTTTCCCATTAGGTTTGTACCCTCGAGTGCAAAATTGACAAGGCATGATATAAGAAGCCTCTTGTTTGCAGCCAAGTAAACACTTTATGATCTTCAAATCCCCACCTAAGTGCCACTCCACATCATAACTACCAAAACCCTCAATCTCCAACTTCTGACCTGCAATTTGGGAGTGTATTACTTCTGTGATCCATGGAGTTCTCTCAAAAATCTATGAAAGTACTCCATTGGTCTCTTTGGGCATCTCAATAGCACCCAACCACCAAATGTCTTTCTCTGATTGCACGCTAAAAGATGGGGTGGGAGATGGCTTTATTAAATCCATTCGCTTGGTTTGCAAAAGGGCCTTGTTCATTAGAGTGACACTTAGCCTCTCTAACCTTCGGCCTTTCACTATTTGACACTCATCGAGTTTTAGCACAAAAGCGACCTTTGTGCCAAGCACTACAAAATAAATAGTGCCAAGACCTTAAACTTCAAAGTCTATGATAAGAACAATACCAAAGAAAAAAGTAAAGTGTGTCACCTTCTTCGGGTAAGGTAACTCGTAAAATCTAAGCATGGATTGTTGAAGCCTTCTAAGATCCACAAAAATATTGTTCCACATTGTGTAAGGAAAGCTCTTCTCCGAAGGTCTTATGGATTGTTTCTTACCTTTTCCCCTTGTCCTTGTTGTGCACGAAGCATAAAGGGAAGTTGGCATTGTGTCCTCAATGTTTAGGTATGTCCCAATGTGGGAGAACACATCTTCGTTTGTGGCCTTCTTTGCGAGGTTGACCTTGTGAGGAACAGGAAATAGGTTTTCCACAATGCCTTGCAGTTTGAGGGCATCCTTTAGGAGTTGGAAAATAGCCTGATAGGCTTTGGTGCTGATTCCAGCCTCATCACAAGCTTGTTGTACGTCATCATCACTAACCACATTTCTCAATTTACGCATAAGGTCCTTGGTGACTGCATCCTTAATGTGCTTACCTCCAGGTGATTATAAGATAGAAATCACATCCTGGGTATTGAGACAACTAGTGAGAATGTTGACTTGATCATCTTGGCTTGTTCCACCACATGCCTCCTGGATGAAGTTTCTAGCAACAAATAAAAATAAATGTTAGAAAATAGTGTGAAGTAAGAATGCATCATGCAAGTAAAGACCAAATCACCTTGTGGCCGTTACTTGTTGTTTGCGTGCTCCTTTCGAATGTGCAAGAGTTTCAATGGATGAATACGTGTGTTTGCGTTCCCTTGCACCATGAGGTGTTTATTTCAAGTATGTGATGGTGTTGGCAAGCTTCTTAATTTGAGACTCCTTTTCTTGCATTTGTTGTTTAAGAGTTTTAACCACCCTCTCCGAAGAGGCAACACTCTCTTGTAATGCCGTCGTCTTGAGGTGAAGAGCTTGACATTCGTGCATCCACATATGCAAAGAAGCACCTGCACCCATACACAACCGCTTGCAATAGCCTAACAAGCATGCTTCTCCCCTCCCAAGAAATTGAAGAAATGTCGAAAGTCTATTGAAGGATGGATGGAAGCGGCTTATAGGATCGTAAGGGTACAAATGTCCATCAACCCAAATGTCAACATTGGTCTCACAAGTGGTGCGACGATCCTGTGATGACCTTTGATCACCCTCACTAGCGGTCTTCGGTGCAAACGCCGTGGGTATGCGAATATGTATGCTTTTGGTGTGCGTAGAATGTGGTAGTGGAAGCAAACCATTTGTGATGTCCGTGAGCACCATGGAAGTTGTTGCGTGAGGAAGAAAATGATGAAAAGATAGAGGGGGAGGGGTAGGGAGATTGAGGAAGATGGGAGGAGAGAAGGAGGGAGGGGGGGGAGAGAGAGATTGGAGAGGAGGAGGAAGGTAGGGGCAGGGAGGGAGAGGAGAGGGAGAGAGGAGAGAGGAGGGAGGGGGAGGAGAGAACAAAGTGTTTTTTACTTTTTGGGGGAAAAGATTTTTGAAAAAACGGACTTTCTAAGCTTGTGGGTTAAAAAATGGGTCAAAAAATGATTTTTGGATATGTATATATGTTGGGAGGGATTTTTAAGTAAAAAATAAGTAAAAATCATTTCTTTTTAAAAGTCAAATTTTGACTCTTAGTGACCCACGTTTTTGCTGATGTGGTCACACCCCTATGCTTCCTTCACTTTAAAAAAAGCTAGAGAGAGAAAGTAACCCCTTAGGTCCACATCCTACATTTGTCTTAAAAAAAGGCTAGAAAAGCCTACTCAAAATTACCTTCTTCGATGCCCTTGCCCCCTTAACCCCACACAACATTAGCCTTAATTCCTAAAAATTAGGATTCCTTACAAGGCCCATGCAAGGTTCATATTTTTCCTAATGTAAAGTCTCTTCTTCACCCTGTACATGGATAGATTCAGTAAGAGACTCCTGCTTCTCTTGATGATATCAATTATCTTCATGGAAATCCCTCTTTGCTATTCCAAGGACCTCACCCAACGTAAATTCCACCTTACTGTTCAAAATCCTCTCTTCCAAAACCTTTTTGAGGTCTGTTGCCACCTCTATGTCTGATTGGAGCTTGTAGGCCGGACCCTTTGCTTTGGCTTTTGCTGAATCCTTCTTCTTTTCTTTAGAGGATTCTTGCATAGGCACTTCGGGGACAAGCATCTGTTGCGGGGAAGGTGATCTAGGTGGCACTGTGTTATTTTGGCCCCCACTCTCGTTTTGAAGGCCCTTCATCCCCATTCTCACGTCTATGTTTCTCTTCGACAATAGCCTCATTGGCTTGACATTTGGCAATGTATGCATGCACTGACAAAGAGTCAATAGGGTCGTTCCAACCTGTTTCTAGCCGAATGCAGTCTCCAGCTCCATGTAAAACCTATGTAGTCATTTTACCCTTCACAGCAGACTCTATTTTCCATGGCCACAGTTCTTCAATCCCATTAGATGCTTCTTCTCCAACCTTCACTCCTTTCTGCTTAATAGGTTCCACCTTCAACCCATAGCCGGTTTCCTCAACCATTGAGATGGCGTGGCTAGTAGAAATATCCTCGACTAGCTTCTTCATTCCACCTTTGCCAAAGTTTGTACCCAAGAGATTACCTATTTCACTTAAGTGAATTTTACCATCTTTAAAGAAAACAATCTCCTTTGTCAAAGCATCTTTAAAACTTTCACAATCCCTCCTTCCATGGTCAGTACTATCACACCATATGCATCTATTCACAAAACCTTCTCTGCTTTGAGGTCGTTGCACTCTAGATTGGCCTGATGGTTGCCCCTATTCTTCTAGCCTTGTAAGCTTTAACTTCAATTCTTGCATTCCCTTAACAATATCATCGAGGACGGATTTGACACTCTTTGGAACCACAATCATAGGCTTCACGGGACTCTCCAGAACACTTGGGACTTGACTAGGGTTGATGATCATCTTGTCTCTTCGTCGTTGTCGCTTGGCTAGAAGTGCAATTGCATCTTCGACCTCATTCCAATCAGTATTTAACCCCTGTTCCGCATCCTTATCCTCAAGCAGTAACTCTAACTTCTCTTGAATCTCTTTGCCTGCAGCTTGCAAAAAGAGCTATGTCTTCTCTGATTTTAGGGTATCCTTCTCAGTCCTTGAAAGTTGGTCATAGCGGCGTTCAAATTCCCTTAGCAGTTCGGTAGGCGAAAGTCCCTCTTTTGGCTGAACTACCCACTCTAGAAAAGTCCTCTTTGTCACCCTTTCGGAGTCTTCCATGAAATAATCTTCTTTCAAGGCTAATTTGAATGCTTCCCAAGTTGCCCCATGCTCATTTCTAATTCCCCTTACAGGCTCTCTCATTTCGGGAACCACAGCTAGTTCAAAACTTTGCACCATCTCTGCTTCGGGCACTCAATGAAGCTCCATCTCCTTTACATATCCACAAAGATACTTTGTTACATATTTACCTTTAAATTGGTCCATTTTCTTCACCACAGATTGAAGCGCTTTAGTTGAGGAAAGCTCCCTCCTTTCCGCAGCTTGCTGCTACTACATAAACACCGCAAAAGCTTGAAACATTTGCATTGTGATAGGATCAAATTGAACCCCCTGTTTCTCTTGCTGCTCCATAGCTTTAAACCTTTGTTTTGAGACCTTCAATGAAGCTTTTGAACCCTCACCCTACCCTACTTTGCGTCAGGTTCACCAAAATTATGTCAAGAAGTGCAGAGTGCGGCTAGGAAAGTGTCGGGCCTCTGACTGTGAGTGTTCGCAGCAAAATCAAGCAAGGCGTAGATGATTTGAGGCTAAAAACACACTTAAAAAGAACAAAACTCCAGCCATGAAAGCTTATCTTTGAAAAAGAACCACGATCAACTCAAAAATCTTGTGTGTGTGATGATTTGGTGTAGTTCACTGCCAATTACACAGTTGCAAAGCTCTTTTGCCCTAATAAAAACCCTACACAAATGCTTCAATTCTCCATCCTAGACATTTCATGGAAGCTTCAAAACTTCATTATTCATTCCCAAGTGGTTATTTGAAGAGGGAAAACCCTAATTGGTGGCCTCACAGCTTCGAATACAGGTTGGAACAGCATGGGACTACACTAGCATACCTTAGGTGTAGGCTTTGTATCCCTTCACAGAGGAGCTTGTAGTGCTGATATTGATGTTTTAAAATGCTCCCTCACTTCTCATAGTCATGGCACTATGAGTGATGTGGCATTTTGAGCCATTTTTTACCATTTTATGATCATTTTTGGTCATTTTTAGCCCAAAAATGCCCTTTTTTGCCCATAAAAAGCCCAAACGAGCTGGGAAAAATCCCTTAAATTATGAAAAAATCCATTGGTCTTAAATTTCATCAAGAACCTCATTTTACCACTTGACAAGGACTTTGAATGCATCTCTTCCACCCGCGCATGAAACCTGCTATTTTTGGTCGAGATCCCCCGCATTGAACTTTCTAGGCAAAACGAGCGTGCCACTTCGATACACTTGACATTTGTACATTTATAAAGAAAAATAGGCATATATTTATGTAAAAAATCATGTCATAGTGCCACGCCGAGGGCCTCGCTGTCCCCGCAAGGTATATACAGAGCTGCAACCGTGGCATTTATTTTTGCATATATCACACTATGTACATAATAGCATTTGGTCCCACATAGCAAAGTCATTGAGAGTGAGGTAGATAATTTAGTTTCACATCATTCACGTGGCACGGCACGACAACGCGTGTGTAAGGTTCCTAAAATATATATCATATATCTTGTTTGGCAATGCTATTACCTTGTGCTTTTTGGAATTTGCACAAGCCAAGATAATCAACACACAATGTCATGCACTTGCCGAAAATGACTAGATAAAGAGAAATTTGAAGCCTAAGGTTGATCCACATGGGTAAGTGATGGTGTAGGGAATGGTCATCCACTAACCATTCCTTGAAAGAAAGGGAGACCACATGGCGACCCGCAGATGCAAGGAAAGATGATGGGGGGAGCACTTTCTTTTAGGGAATGGTCAGTGGATGACCATTCCCGATTGTCACAATCAGGGGCAGGGGGGCCATATAATTAAGGGTAATGAGCTCGTGGCCTATTGAGGTGTGGGATCGAGCAATTCCTTGTGCTGACCTGGCCGCATCCTATTCGTGTGCACTGTACTGAGAACACTGCAATTCCTTGTGCTAAGTTGTCAGCAATCCAATGATTTCATGGCCATATTTTGCAAAGGAATGGATAGTAAAGGGATGGCATCGAATCTACAGCCTCAACTTCCATTCCCTATGCTGAGTTGTCGGCAATCCAATGATTGCAATGCTAGATTCCACACAAGAATGTACAGTGAATGGACGGCTCTCATCTACAGCCCCACTGGCCCCGACTGTGACGGCGGAGGGAGGTGGTTTGTAATGGTGAGAATCACGTATAGGGGGGAAGCATCATGATAACACAAATTTCACATTCTTTCTTGCTATTTTGATCAATAGGCAAGCTTGTGGCTCTCTCTCCTTTCTCATTTTTATGTATATTAACTCTTTAAACATACTTACACTCTCATTCTCTCTCAAGATTGAAGCCCTAAGCAATTATTAAGGAGAATTAATCCTCAAGTAAGACAATTATGCCCATTTATTGTTAATTTTACTCTCTCTAGTCTACTCTCTCTCCCAAAGCATATGGATGCTTCTCGGTGGTCTATACTCTCTCCTAAAGAAAATGAATGCTTAATTCTTATGTATATTAATGATGTTTTGCCAGGTTTTATGCAAAAACCAGAATTATTTAGTTAAATTAATGTTAATTTATCATGTTAAAATCTCCCTTCTATCATTCTTATGCACAATTATGTCAAAATTAGTGAAGTTGTGCATAATTAGTAAAACTATGCATAATTAAGCTCCTTCTTAATAAAATTAGTGATGAGTTAATGAATGTTAGCTTGCATACTGAATTTTGATTATGTTTATCTCATACTTTTTATGTCAAATCAATTCCCCTAAAACAGGCCTCTATTTCTAGTTATCCTAGCTATTCTAGAGAGAAAAAATTAGGGTTTTCATAAGATATGCGTTAAATTTAAATTTAAGGTTGATGCATGGGTTAACATATATATTTTAAAGTACATTAAGATTACTTAAGACTCATCTCTAGATTAGCCTTTAATGTCTTGTTATTTAAGATAGACCAAGCTCACTTGAAGTGGTGTTGTGTTTGGGATGAGTGAAGCTCATGCCGTCAAGAATGCCAATTCCTTGAATGAGGTCACCTCGATTGAGAACCACGTAGGAATAATCATTTTGTATATGCATAATACTTTTAATTCACATATGCATATGCGACCTTAGACAAGATATAGGAAACGTTTTGTACTGGTTATATATTCCCAAAAATTGACCTTTTTCCAAAAGAAATTGACATGTGTTTTCTCCACAAGTCAAGTTCAATTTTATTTTTTTTCAAAAACATGCGTTGTCATAATTATCATTTAAAATTTAAAAGGTATTTCTAATGGCTTCAAAAAAACTAAAAAGTATTCCTAATTCAAAGATTCTTTCAACAACAACAAAAACGATGCGTTAGTCTATAGCACGTAGCAACGGGCAATGACAAAGCACATACATTTGCAATAGCATTAGGTGGAAAGGATAGCTACAACATTGCGAGAGAGAGAGAGAGAGAGAGAGAGAGAGAGAGAGAAAGAGAGAGAGAGAGAGAGAGAGAGAGAGAGCAAAGACACTTTAAAGAGAAGAAAACACTAAACGAGAAGAGAAACACCTTTTTATATAGACACAAAAGATCTTTTGACTTTCAACTTTCATGTGACTTTTGACTTTCCACCTTGTGTCTTTTGACTTTCCACCTTCGTCAGCCTTTTCATTTCCTAAACTCACCCTTCACTTATGCCGAGGAGTGCCGAGTGGTTAGGTGGTTATCGTGATGCCCCTTCCACTGAGGGTTAGTTAGACCGTGGAGAGATGAGCTATCTGCTTTCCCTTGTTATAGAGGCAAGTGATGAAAATAAGGACCCACCTGATGACCGGGTGGTTAGCTTGATGCCCCTTCCATTGAGGGTCAGCTAGTGGATGAGCTATCTGATTTCCCTTGGTTTACAGAGGCAAGAAATGAAAATAAGGACGCACCAAGAGTAGATCACCCCATGATAGAGACAAGGGGTTCCTTGGTTACCTCTTTCATAAACATACACTGCTTATAAAGATCTATAAGGATAGAGAGATTTGCAGAACCAGGCCCTCATTATAATCTACTGGATTTTTAAGGTAGTGGGCGATTGAGTGTGGTTAACAATGTTACAAGCATTGAGTAGTAGAAGGGTGGCTTTATGTGGTGCCATTGGGAAAATAAATAGAGAGAATCCTTTAATAATTCAGCTCCTCTCTCTTGCAACCTCTAGGGCATTGCGTGTGTTCTCTCTCCGTCGACCTTGTCTGCAACTACTCTCTCTCTCTCTCTCTCTCTCTCTCTCTTGGCGGGGTGGGCATCGAGCAATCTCTTCTGTGCAGGCGACGAGTTGCCTTTTTTACTCTCTCTCTCTCTCTCTCTCTCTCTCTCTCTCTCTCTCTCTCTCGTCGCGGGGTGGGCATCGATCAATGTCTTCTCTGCAGGCGACGAGTTGCCTTTTTTAGAAATGTACTATAATGTTAAGCATGGTGGCTAGGGCATAGTGCCAACAAACGGGCAACACCCAGTTGTGTCATACGTCTCTGTGCATTGGAGGTGAAAACAAGGTCTTCTCAAAGGGGCAGGAGACTCAGGGTGGTCTGCAAAGGGTAGAAGCACAAGATTAGGGTATTGTACAGACACAGGGAAAGGTTACGATCATAAGGGACAACACCATCTCCTGAGGAAACTAAACACTGAAGGAAATGAATGATAGGTCATGTAAACCATGTGTATGTTATTGCTTAGCTTGGAGGTAATTGGGGGGGATAAGTTGTCGTTGTGCACGTTGAGAACTTGCAACACTTTCAGCCTGTCAATTGCTTGCCCTGAGGCAATTGGAGAAGAGAGAGAGGTCTCTCAATTGTGTGCAATTGCAATTCCGGCATCATCCCTTGTTTTCTTGTCCAAAACCACCTTTTCCAAGATCCATTGAATATGCATGAGAATAGACATAGATCACTGCCTTCTAGTTTGTAAATGGGCTATCGAGGGCGAGATGGTGAGCTAGACCCATGAAATATTCTCCCAAGACAACAAGCTTCCCACACTTCAGACTGGGTGATTAGAATTTGAAATCTTATCCATGATTGAATACCTGCTATTTTCTATGTGCTGATGGAAATCACACATTAAGATTCATGAATGAAATGTCTCATTCTTATAATCCAATAATTAGCGTGGGGAGCTTGGTGTGTTGGGAGTATGTTGCTCATGAGGCAAAGACTCACCCTTTAGTCCTTAGCAACACATTTACTAGCAAGAAGGAGATATCAAAATCCTTTTTGTCTACGTGCTTATCAAGCAAGAGTTTGGTGAAGGTGGGTTCCCGGGTCTAGAAAAAAGGGATAATATTGGCCGTATTGACCTTATCCACTACTGCTCAAGAATTATATAACCATGAGGGATAAATGCATAAGAATAAAAAAATGTCAAAGAGACCATTAACATCATGAACTAATCAAGAATTATATAACCATGAGGGATAAATGCATAAGAATAAAAAAATGTCTTATGGACCATTAACATCGTGAACTAAATGTACTTACCATTAGCATCACAAAGCTGAATCAATGCAGCATGGAAACTTTAATTTCTTCAACTTTGCATGGATATGTCATGCAGATAGAGATGTGTAGAAAGCATTACTTCCATGCAAGCAAAGAGCATGTCATGGATACATAAAGATGTGCAAATAAAAATGAATGTGCTTTGACACACAAAGCTATGCGTTGCCTCTTCTTAGAAAAACATAAACAATGCAACGCATGAGCGTGTAGCTTTGCAAAATTGAGTCTTACCAAACACCGAAAAAGATTTACTCAGAAAAGAAAAAACCGAGCAATGTCCATCAAAGAGAATAGAAACAACCAATAAATTTACACGAAAATAAAAAAATTGAAACCTTAAGAATTTGTATCTTCAAGTAATAATAATGTAGTTCTATAACAAGATTCTATATTCATAGATAGGAGAGGCTCTACTCGGTCCACGGTCCTATTAACGGAATTTGGCCAGATCCTCTAGCAAACAAAAAGAAAAAGATGTAAAATATTCTCTCTCTCTCTCTCCTCTCTCTTCCAACTTTCCTCTGTCTTCCTCTGCGTGCTTCGCCATCGCTCGCTCTGTTGTCCCGTGCTTCGCCAAGCCCTGTCTGCACTCGTTTTCTCTGCCATGAGCTTCCTTGGATGGCTGATACGTTCTTGCCTTAATGCCTCCTGCTCGCGAAACGTCCTGCACGATGTGGCCACAACGCCTCCAAAGCTTCCCGCCTCAGTCCCATAGTGATATCGAGTCGAGAAAAGAATCCACAGAGTCTGCGACACTACTTGTGTGTGTGAGAGAGAGAGAGAGGGAGCTGATGCACCAACTGGCCTACCGACGGCGGCTGTCCCGCAGCTGCAGCTCGCCCTGACAACATCACTGCTCTCATAGCAAGAAAATATGCCTCGTGTTCGCCCAAAAATCTCTCTCTCTCTCTCTCTCTCTCTCTCGCGTCCACGTGTCTTTGCGCTGTGTTTTCACTTTGGAGAGATGACAACATCTCTCAATATGCTTGCTTAACAAATTGCTTCAAAATTGGGAGCACCTACTCGTAGATCATAGTTTGATTCAAACCCTAAGCTGATCAAGCTATGATTCCATTAAAGTGTTTGATTCCTTACTCCAAGGACCAAGAGATGCACCATGAGAGCCACCACCTTAGGTGGTGGAATGTCACATCACACCAAGGTGCTCATAATGCAAAAGCAAGCTAGACTAGGAACATACAACGCAAAACCGTAGTAGTGAAGACCCAAAGTATTTACCTACACGAAGCTGCCACCTAGTGGGAATCCATCTCTCAGATTAGTCTCTCCTCCCCCCCCCCCTAACTCCTCCGAGCAAAAAATGGACACATCGAACATTATACAAATCATCACTTGAAGCCAACCATGAACCACAACTTATCCATTACTGCTCAATTATTATGTAACCTCAAGTAAATCGAGGCGGATATAGAAAAGTGGGTGGTCACATGCAGTGGCCGAGAATAGAAGGGGGAGTTGCTAACTCGGGAGTGACTCTCACGTCTAAGGGCTTTTTGCAGGTTTGGAAAACGAGCTCTTGGAGAGCAACAGGGAAGAAAGAAGGCCAATTTTTTTGCAATTTTGGGCGAGCTTCTAGGGAGCTGAGAGCGAGAGAAGAGGAAGAAGAAGATCGGGGTGCCATTTTTTTTGCTCAAGGCGGAGCCCTCGGCCTAGAAGAGGTAGACTCAAAGGTGTGTTCCCAAGCCCTCGAGGCAGAACGAAGGTAGGTTTCCTTTTGGTGCAAAGTTGTCGTGCTCTCAACGAGGAGAGGCTCACGAGTGGTAAAGCTGGAGATTGCAGGTTTTTTATTTGTTGCTCGAGGTCTCCATGCCGAACAGGTTGTAATAACTTTTCGTGGTTGTATAGACGAGGTTTTTTTGTCATAATCGAGGAAAATCATATCAATTTTCGGTGTCGTTTCTTCCTCCCCCCCCCCCCCCCCCCCCCTTTTTCTCTTTGCTCTATTGTCACTATCCGATGCCGATGTTGGAGATGTGTGTAACTCCCTGGGACTCTCTGTGTGTGACAGAAAAAGAGAGAGCGGTGTGTAATATGGCACGGTCGTAAACGGGCCGGATCGGTGTGGATCACTATCGATTGTGCGAGGTTTGAAGGTGAACTCTGGTGGATCGGGGTGCAGTGATTATCCTAAGCTATAGAGAGGCAATCTGTTTGGGTTTTGGGTGTGTTCTCCTTTTCTCCCATCCATGTTTAGACTTCATAGTTGTTAGAATGGCTTACAATAGTAAAGAGAGTGAAATTAATGTTGATAGCTTTGATTTTGCTAATGAGCAGGCTACTAAAAATGCACCTATGCTTGTTAGCTACCTTGTTTCTAGGCTGCAATAAGTCATGGGAAATCCATCCCTCCAAAGTGAAGTGAAACGGCAGCTTAGTGCTCACGGGATTGTTCAAACTCCTCATCATAAGAGAGAGTACCTAGGAAGCCTCCTTGTGAGACTTTCAAAAGAGGCCTCTCTCCAATTTGGGAAGAAGAAGAGGATCCATATGAAGGGCTCAAGAATTTACTTCTTGATGATGCATCTCCTTTCCCAAGGAGAACTCAAGAGGCCCCACCAAAGGAACGAGAAAGAAGTGAGCCTCCTGCCACCTCGATGGAGATGGCTCCACGAAGACGGCGGGCAAAACGCTCTACATCACCTCCTAAACGGAGAAGACCATCACACACTTCTCCACACCATAATTCAAAAAGAGATGACAAAAAACAAGAGAAGAAAAATGTGAAAAAGAGGCCACCCTCTTCTCCATCTTCTTCATCGTCTTCCTCTTATGAAGAAAATGATGGTGCAAACAAAGAGAAACAAGGCAAGAAAAAGGCAAGAAAGAGGTCATCCTCTTCTCCATCTTTCTCAAAGTCTTCATCTTTGGAAGAAAGGGATGGTACAACTTTTGAACCATCAAAAAGAAGAGGCCATAGGAAATCCTATGCCACATGGAAGAGGTCGTCCAAGCTCAAGAAGTTCAAAGAGGGAGGAAAGAATATCTCTTTCCTTACCTATGATAGCATCTTTGGTGCTACGAACAAAGTCTTGGCCTTCATCCAACAATTCGATGCGGCCTTTGGAGACGAGGGCTTCACTTGGGAGAGCCTAGCACCACATACCGAGGAGCAGAAGCAAGAATGCGAGAGGGGGCCAAGCCCTATCAACGAAGCATTACACCTTGGATCTTCAAGGAGAATTTGCATCAAATCTACAACCTCAAACAAATTCAATGCCTTCATACGATGTAACACAAACAAATAATTTTCATTGGGAAGCCACTCTTCCCAATGGAATTTACCCTGTTTACCAATGACAATCATCGAGGCTTGTGCCAACCTCTTGCAGCAAGTTGCAACACTTAATAAAAAAAAATTAAAGATATTTTATATGCTGAGTTCCAGTACGGTAAAATGGGTTTGTCAAGGACCTTCAAATGATAAGAGAAATGCAATGTGTAACTCCTAGGTTAATAGCAAAGTGATAAAGGTAGACACTAGCTGTTTTTTCTCTTGAACTTTGAAATTGAACACGAAATTAGATGCCGAGCGGGTGTTTTGTTGTGTGTGTGAGGAGCGGGGGGGGGGGGGGGGGCGTGCTGGAGCCTAGGTCCTTACTCACCCACACATCTACCAATGGAATCATAGCCTAGTGGTAGACACTAGTTTAAGGCCCCCAAATTGTAACCCTGGGTATAAAAAGCAACTTGTAGAAAGTGAACTCACCTTTTTGTGAGGAGAGAATAAACTTAGCTTTAGTCATGTAAAATATAGATTGAAATTTTCAATCTAACAAGCCATATAAAAGATTCATTATCAAGGCTTTGACCATTTATTTGGAACGCAAAAATTTATTATAATAAATTTAAAAGTATATTGGTCAATTTACTTGCATGAATGTTCATCTTTTGTATAAGTGAATGGGCCCTATCCTTCTGAACAACCTCCAAATCAAAAGGAGTGAGTGTGCATAATGCAATATAATAGCAAAATACATAATGCAATATATAGTGGCAAAATACACATTGTGGAGCCGTTCTAGTGGGGTTTTGTTCTCCGGCATCATCCCTTGTTTTTTCTAGTCCAAAACCACCTTTCCAAGATCCATTGGATATGCATGAGAATAGACATAGATCACTGCCTTCTAGTTTGTAAAAGGGGCGCTATTGAGGGCGAGATGGTGAGCTAGACCCATGAAATATTCTCCCGAGACAACAAGCTTCCCACACTTTAGACTAGGTTATTAGAATTTGAAATCTTATCCATGATTGAATACCTGCTATTTTCTCTGTGCTGATGGAAATCACACATTAAGATTCATGGATGAAATGTCTCATTCTTATAATCCAATAATTAGCGTGGGGAGCTTGGTGTGTTGGGAGTATGTTGCTCATGAGGCAAAAAGACTCACAATTTAGTCCTTAGCAACACATTTACTAGCAAGAAGGAGATATCAAATTCCTTTTTTTCTACGTGCTTATCAACAGGAGTTTGGTGAAGGTGGGTTCTTGGGTCTAGAAAAGAGGGATAATATTGGCCGTATTGACCTTATCCATTACTGCTCAGCAATTATATAACCATGAGTGGTAAATGCATGATCTATTTTGCCACTACATTCTATGAATCCTTACTTTTTTATTCAAGTGTGTTTTACAATGAGATATGATATTGGCATTGGACAATTCAGTGAGCATTTTATTCATCATTTACTACCACCTGCAGGGCACCCTTGCCCCTCTCCAAGGCTCTTATTTATTCGACATGCTCTTACCTAATCCATCTCTATTTAGTGAGTATGTCGTACACATTTTAAAAAAATGCTTAATAAGCCGAATCATAGGAGATGCCTTTATTGGAAAGGAGGCGTTGCTGCAGGTAGCGAGAACATCCAAGAAAATACCTGTGCGAAAGAGGAAAGGGGGGAGGGGGGGGGGGGGCACATAGTACATAAGGCAGGTCACGGCTGGGAAGGCCACATCATCTGTTTTTTTTTTAATTTATTTAGAGAAGCGCAAGTCATGCAGGGCACTTGCCCGGTTGGTTTACAGTAGCTCTGGTACATACCATACTAAGATCTTCCTGTGATCGAGTCTTATGACAATGCTCCCTTCTTTTAGTGGAGGAGAATACCTTCATGGAAATAGAGGAGATGGTGCACGAGCAGATGGAATATTCCTAATGATTGAATAAATTGCAGAGCTACCAGAATTTCCTATGCGTATTTCAGTGAGTATGTCCCTACCATCTTTTCTTCATTTCTTTTCATAGGACTCTGCTGAGATGCTTTGGTGGGTTTGAGGTCAAAGAAAGGAGAGGCGACACATGGGGAGGGGGAGACAAAGAGCTGCGTGCATGCATTGAAAAGTGCGAGAAAAGAGAGAGAAAGAGAGAGAGAGAGAGAGAGGGGGAGGGAGAAGCATCATGTGGTGAGGAGCAAGGCTCCAAGAAGCACTTGACCATCGTCAAAGAGTGTTTGGAATGTTGTCCCTTGCAATGCATTTTTAGAGGATATCCCTAGCAAGAGATTGCAAGAGAAGTTTCTGATTGTGTTCAATGTATGCAATAAGAGGCATACATCATTCACTGAACAGAACATCACACTCGCAAGGTGATCATTTTTTATTTGATGAATTTGATCAACTACTCTTTGTACACAACTACTCTCCTATTACTACCGGCCCCGGGAGGTGGTGGGAGTCTCATTCGTTACTTGCAACGCAATTTCAATATTTTTATATTTAACGTTCAAAAAATTTAGGTCATTCGAGTCAATTTATTTCAATTTTTCATGTATGTGTGCACTTGAGAAAATTTGCTACTGCCACTAACCTGCTTCGCTTTAATCGTTTCGGTCATAATTTCGCTTAGCAGCAGGGCCATAATTTCGTCTGCTTCTGCTCCCTCTGTTTCCAGCTCTATGTATGCAGCAATTCTCTCTCTCTCTCTCTCTCAAAATCTCTCACGTTCACTCTTTCTGCTTGTTTCTCGCTCTCTCTCTCTCTCTCTCTCTTTCTCTCTCTCTCTCTCTCTCTCTCTCTCTCGCGCGCGCGCGCACACACACACACACACATACGCAAACTCCCCCACCTTCTCTCTCTCTCTCTCTCCCCCCCGCGCCCACAGCTCCCGGGGCAACCGTCAGCTTCTTGCCGCTCTCGAATGCCCACAAAGAAAAGAGAAGCGACTCTATTTTCTAGTGGAGCCTGTAATGTAAGGGCAGTTTTTTCAAAAGAGCCCCTCTCACACTACGCATTTTCAAAAGACGGGGCCGTATTACCCTCACTGTTGAAGGGCATATTTTTATTTTCTACTTTTAATGACCCTCGCTGCCTTAAGGGCATGGTCACGCGAGGCTTACTTTTCAGTTATTGGGAATTAAGCCTACTAAGGGAGATGCCCCAATGATTGTGCTTGCACTTACCCCTTGCGCGGTCATGTGTCAAGAACTAAGCCACGCTGCGCGAGATGAGTGATAGTTGGAGGTGAGATTGAACGCGCGCATCGGCGTGGGGAGGTGGGCTCAAATAGGAAGCTGCAGGCTGCGGGAGTTTTGCTGCCGAGAGAGAGAGAGAGAGAGAGAGAGAGAGAGAGGCCATGGCCATCATGAGTGCTGGCAGCAAAAACTGCACGCATCACTTCTTTGCAGAGCTTGTGACGGCTCTTGGTTTTGGATGCGCCACGAAAGCACTTGTCAGGCATGCAATTATTTCTAAGCCCGGCTACCCTTTGCTACTATGCCTTTTTTGGCATAGTTGGGGAGAGGAAGCATAGTAGAACTATGCCGGCTTAGTTGGCTTCGTGTCACCATAACAGAGGCTTAGTTTTCAGCAAAAGTAACTGGAAACTAAGCCTCGTGTGACCACCACCTAATAATCGTAGGGACATACTAGATCAAGGGATATTTTATTCATATTTGAGGAGATTCCTCTAGAGATTGCTTACATCCTACCTAACTCTCTTTCTCTAAAATGACGCAGAGTGAGGTTAGCACACCTGACAACGCTCTAGTAACCAACCCACCATTGACGTGATGCTGCTACAATAAGTAACCTTTACATTTAGAAAAAACTATACACACCCCCTACAGTGAGTCGGCTCCGATGCAAGCATCGTGGCTTCTCGTGGTATGTGCCTTGCCTCAATGGGCTTCATCGTCTGCTCGGACTGCAACATCCCTCCATTGCCCGCACGAGGCATGTTTCGTCGCCCGTGACTTCAGCCCTTGCTTTGAGCACTCTAGTGGCATCAATTCAGATTCTCATTTTTTATTAGCAGGGCAACATTACCCTAGATTGTTGAAGGGCATTTTCCCCTTCTAATGTGCTCACAATAGTCGCTCCCAATTGATTAGCCATTGAGATTACTTGGAAATTCCAAACTAAAAGTGGATGTGTTGTCACCATCACCTCTGCACAAACCCCCCCTTATTGTTGCACCCATGCCTGCCTTTGCACGACCGACTCACTGTTCCCCTTCCCTTGTGGTTGCAGAATTGTCAAGAGAGACGCATAGGAGCCACACTCGTTGCTTAAAAAGCTACTACACATTAAGAGATGCCACAAATTTTGTATCCCTCCATATTCCTTCACATTGCTTGTCCCCATGATGTGCTTTTACAAGCCATGGATCTCAAGCTTCAAATGTACATCTCTCATTCACAAAGTTGCCTTCATGATCATGATGGAGCAGTCACTCTTGATGTAGAAGGCACAGCCCTCGGTTGTCCTGTATGCAATGTGCTTCTAGCCAGCTGCACCCCATGCCCTCACAACCTCAGGTCGTTGCTCTCCTCTACAACCCCGTCTGCAATCGTGATGACCACATCCTCACACCCCTCCCCCAATTGGACATATATCCTCCTACCCCTTGCCCTTCTTATCACCATCACATGCAGTACTGGACCTGCACACATATGATGATGACCATCTTGGAGCGATTTTGCTCCTACACACAAAACAAGAGAGACATCATGCACCTCCAAACAAACTAGAGCGAGAAAGATAATACGCCGACTATAGAAAAATGAGAGGTGGATAGATTTAATTATCGTGTATGGAGGTCAGATATGCCATGGGATCAAAACAAAACATTACATCTATTCTTTGGGGTGGAGGCATTAGATACATATCAGTTAGGGACTGAGGTTCCATTGGTGGGTAAAGGGAAAAGGAAAAGAACAAGAACAAAACCTCAGGGGGAGTAAGGTGGAGGGGTAGCTAGCTTGGGAGTTCGAAACTCCTGAATGATGTATTTACCGTCACGATAGATTTCCCATTTACCTTGTTTATGGGATTCATGCATCTTCTGGAGCTCGCTTGCTTGAAGCTTGGGTTGATTTGTAGTCAATTCCTTGGCGATCCAAAGCTTTGTTCCCATGAGGCTATTACAAGATTGGGCATCCTCTTGCTGCATGTGGTCAATTGCAATTGGGATAGCTGGCTTAATGGTAAATTATGTGATGTCTACTTGATTTTTACTAACAAGAGGGTGCCCAATCTCATAACAGATGTGGTAGGTTTCGCGTAGCAGCCTCATACGTTCTTCTTTGCTCTTGAAAGTGACGATGCATTGGCTAGGTGGAACATGCGTATGCATTTCGTTGATCCAAGAGCTAGTGTCAGGCTCGATGTTCATTTTTTGAAGAATGTCATTGGCTTGGTTATGGCTTCTTTGAGGGTGTCCACTTCGGTGCACCATGGTGGGAGAGTCCTCCAATCCTAATCTTAAGGGAAAAGGATCCTTGTAGCTGGAAATTTTGTAAGGCTGCTTGTATTTCTCTATCGATCTTCTTATGCAGTGCCTCATGGACCTCTTTCTGAGCCACCTTGACAGTTTTAGTAAGAGAAGCTTTGACTTCGTGTGTTTTTATGAGCAGAGTTTTGCTCTCTTTTCCTTCCTATTCTCAAGCTTACTCACGCATTGTTTGAGTTCAACATTATCCAAACAAGTCCTTCGATCTGAGCCTTAAGGATCGTGATCCTTGCATTTTGGCCAGTGGAGAAATCCTTCTTGGGCATAGTGGCCACTACAAGAAAACTCATGTGTGCTCTAGGAATTGGTGTTTTGAAAGAATACATGACTTCTTGTTATGTGGGCAAACCCCCACAGAGCTATGGCAAAGCTAGCCTTTGAGACCCTTTGGGGTAGAGGCTTAGAGTTGTGGTTATGGGAATATGGTCAAGGTCAAGTTTGATATTTGAAAAGTCTGTATCTCTTCACAGATTTGAGATTCTCATTTTTGCAGCACAAACACTCATCTCGTGGAGAGAGAGAGAGAGAGAGAGAGAGAGAGAGAGAGAGAGAGAGAGAGAGAGAGAGAGAGAGAGAGAGAGAGAGAGAGAGCTGCAGGTTGTCCGCGTGCATGTGAGTTTGGAGATTAAGGGCGAGCTTGGGGGCTTAACACCCCTAAAACCTTGAAGCTAGGAGGGACAGAGGTTGCAGTCTAGGGTTTTGAAGGGGAGAGAGAGAGAGAGAGAGAGAGAGAGAGAGAGAGAGAGAGAGAGAGAGAGAGAGAGAGAAAGAGAGAGAGAGAGAGAGAGAGAGAGAGAGAGAGAGAGAGAGAGAGTGACTACACCTTCGTCGAATGCATTGTAGAACAAAAATCTCAATCTCTCTCTCTCTGTCTCTCTCTCTGTCTCTCTCTCTGTCTCTCTCTCTCTCTCTCTCCCCCCATGATGTACGTCATCTCTCTCTATATATCCCCCTTCCTCTCTTTCCTTCACATGCCATCGTACGTCCCCTTTTTCTCCCTTCAACCCACTAAGCATCTTGGTAGATTTGGCTTAATCAAGCATGTCAAAAAAACCCTATTGACTAAATATCACAAAAAACACATGCTAATCATTGTTTTAACTTAGCCACATACTTGGTGAAGGATATAGCTTAAATTGTGGAAGGGCATATTTTCATTTTTCCCTTTTAATGACTATATATGTCACAAAAACCATAAGTTAATTGCATTCATTTTTTGTTTTTTTTTTCCAAAAGTCATAATTGTGAGTGAGTTACATTAGCATATTAACCAAAAACAATGACAAAACATCACAAAAAACACATGTTAGTTGTTTTTATTTTTCTCTTATAATGATATCACAAAAAACACAACTGTCTTAACTTAACCACAAGTCTGGTAAAGAATATAATATTGTGTGTCTGGTGAACAATATATACGATGGGTTAACACCAATTCTTGGTATAAGTTGAAACACTATTAATAGCATGGTCAATTAAGATGTTTAATCGTGAGAGCAGAATGTTTCATGTCACAACACTGACTAGAGGCTATACCTAGAATACCTTCAAGTTAAGATACGATAAAAAAAATCACACATGAAATTGTTCCCTTTGTTGACCACCCCAAAGTGTTTAGTTTATAGACTTTGTTGCCACGTAGAGCCTTAATTGATCTTTTCGGCTCTTTTTCAAATATTTTTATTTGTGTGGTTTTTCCTTTCATTGATTTTCAATTGTGTAACTTTGGGGGTTCATTTTGACATTGTCACCCTCCCCAGTCTCATCACAATAGTCAAACTTCCTTTATAATACTTAAGCTAAAGATCAAGAGGGATCAAGCCCACTAGAAATCATTGACACACATCACACAATGGTTCATAATATCTGATTAACTACGGTATTAATAGAAGATCTCTAATGCTCTACCTTAGTCAAACTAGCTTAGCCAAAATTATTGATCGATAAACCTAGACAAGGGACGATGATGTAAAATTATATTGAATCCAATTCTAATACTAAGCAAGTGTGTGAAATAGTTTGCTACCAATCATGCTTAAGGCAGACAAACATGAATGTTAGAAAAGACAACCAGTGATGAGAATGGGCAAGAAACACCTATTTGTGCTAGCCATTGTGCTCAATTCGATTAGTGTACCTGACAAATATTGCATGATGTTTGAAAGCTGAGCTACTGCAATACGTTCCTATACATACTAACAAACAATAGGAAATACCTCTAGGAGGTACATAAGTGGGAAGAGGCATCAACCCTTATTGAACACAACCAAAACACCATAAAGAACCCTAACCTAACTATTTTCACAACCATATAGGGTCAAAGAAATAGGAAATTGTATAGGTTAGTTGGAAATCTAAGCCTAGCCTCTATCTTCATCATCAAGATAGACATAGTCATCCTCAGTGAGACCATAGCCTTTTGCGGTGTCATCTATTGGTTCTTCTTCATATTCTTGTGTATGTAAGGTAATAAAGAATTCTACCATCCGTAGATAGTAATTCTGTGCAAAGGGGTAAGCTTGTGCCAACATGATAGCATATTTTATCGCATAGAGATCACTCATGATTAATAGATGAGTCAGTCATTCTAGCCCCTCAAAATTTTTCTCACATGCTAAACTAGCTATCAGGTCCCATTTTGAGGTAGCTACATGGTAGATCATGTGAAACACTTGAGAAAGATAAAGACGATACCTTTCATCCAAAGTAGAGGTAGATGACTCTAGTGAACTAGTCATGTCTGTACACACAAATAGATTTTTGGTTAGTCTGCAAATAATGTAAGGGTTGTGTCACTATGCATGATGTGTCTTTGTGAGTTTTGGTCTATGATTAGATTTAGTAGGTTTCAATCTTGCTGCTTGGTGGCTCTTGCTCTTTTACATTTTTCACCCTTTTTTTTTACTTTGCTTTGTTTTAGTATAAGGCTATATATATATACACATTCCCTAAGATTCTTTAGTTAAGGAGTCATGGATAAAGGCTAAGTGGGAAGTAAGTGAATGATTGATGTGAGTAAATACTTCCCCCCTTACTGGGTCGATCATGCTTTTTGGAAAGACGTCATCACCTTTTGAAACTACTTGTTCCAAGTTGTAATGGGTGAAGAGTTTAACCAATAGTTTTCTGTGACCCTAGGTGGTTTGTCGAGTTGCAAGGGTGGTAATATACTTTCCCATGATCTTACTTGAAACATTGCTTTAGGTGATGGATTACAATGGGAGCCACTAATTCTTTTTTTGTTTTTGTAGATATTTGGAGTGGTAGATGGAGGCTATGTAGAAGCTTGTATTTTGATGGATGAACTACATGAAGAGCTAGAAGCTTCATTTGAGTTTCCTATTCCTGAGCTAGGTGGAACAAATTGTTCTTGCTTCGGTACCCAAACTCTCTCTCGAATAGGTGTGTAGTATTCCGTGATCTTTCCCTTCCCGCGGTCTTCAATTGGCTTTGGAGCTACCGTATTTGAATCATATGGATATGTAAGTGACAAGGAAGAACACAATGTATGTTTAGGTACCCAGATTTGGTATTTTTTGTTATAATGGCCTTGGGCTTCCCAGTGGGAAAAATATGAACCCTCTAGGGGCCTTTTGGGATTAAGGTTAATTAGAGGCCAGCCAATGAGAAGAGGGCGGTGGACACACTCTATGCCCTAAAAAAAACAGTGGGAAAAAGTAGTCTTACACTTCTTAATGACATCTTACCTAGTGAGAAGGTGGGGTTGGGGGGGAGTCACCTGGAATCTCCAATTTTCCCTCCTTTTTAATCCGGTTTTGGAAAACCCCCAAATTTTTTAAAAATCAAATTTTATCTTTTTAAACCCTTCCTAAACCTCTTTTATGGTCAGAAAGCATTTTTTGAGCTCTAAAAGTCAAAACCTGCACCAAAAAAACCTAAAATTTAAAAACTTTTGGAAACATCATTTTCTACTATCCAAAAACCCCCACAAAGTATTCCTCATTTAGAAAGTGTTTTTCTCTCTCTAGAACCCCTTCTCCAAGCCCACCTTGGTTGCAATCATCACATTCACCCTCTACTCCAACACTCTCTCTCTCTACACCATCTCCATTGTTGCAGCAAGGAAGCTCCTCTCTCCTCCCCTCCCGCCTCTCATTTCCACACTAAGCAAGGGTCATCCACTTTCTCCTATCTCCATTTCCACCACCCTCTTCATCCCCTCTGCCACTACCATATCTCATTGGCACACCAAGAAAACTCATTCACTTTCTCCCACCTACATTGTAGCAACAAGAAAAGTCATCCTCCTCTTCCTAATTTTCTTTGCTCACCCATGGCCAGCTCTACTCCATAAAGGTGGTCAAAGGATGAGGTTGCAACACTTACATGCCACAACACAAGAGGTCTGCCACAAGAGGTGTAGATGGTGAGTGGGTGACACAAGAGTTCACCAAAGGTGCTTGGATATGCATGTAGCCATCTGCTATTGGCCCTCACCATGTGAAAAATCATGCAAACTTGGAACATCATTGGAAAGGAAAGATCTTTGGATTCAAGAATCACAAAGACAAGGGGACCGTAGCCATTGTGCAACATGTTTTCTCAATGCCAAGCATGCAATTGCAACAATCAGTTTGATTCTCAACACATTGTAAGTACATGTTTGATAATACGAATCTAGGTGTGAAATCACAGTGGAATGTTTTTATGGGTTCATAATTATGATTTTCCATCATTTTACAATCATATTTTCATCCACATTGGTGGAGGAGGAGTTACTTCATAGCCGCTCCGAAACATTCAATGCTATACATGCGTAAATTGGAGAAAAAGATTTTGCACACCTTTGCCCAACCAAAATGGTTCAAAGAAGCATTTTCTTCTACTCTTACTCCTACATTGTGCCTACTTCTACACAAGGGTATGGGAAGCTTGAACCCATCAAATTATCTTCCTTATTATGGAGTGGCCATAGCCAAATTTGTGATTGGTAGCATCTTTCAAGCAAAAGATGATAATAGATGTCCAAAACTCCTTGATATATTCTGAAGCATTTAGGTCTCTAGGCTTGAGTTGGTGTTTTCCTATTCACTATTTCGTGCATCTCTTCAAAGAGTTTAGATTTGTGGTGACTACCACAATGCTTGTATGTAAAGATGTGCATTATGAGGATTTAGGGAGGCTTTTAGAAGAGGACTGGGACTTTGTGGAGGGCATGCACAATGGTGATAGGTACCATTGTAAGGTTGGAGAATCCTATATTGGGATGCGCTATTTAAATTCCTGCACCTCCTTGTACATACAATTTCACTATGATCAATGGATATGCAAGCTTGGAGTGTGGACTCCCTTACAAAGTGTAGATGGCACTATTAAAATCTTTGACATTGCATTCAGGATATCCGATGATTCTTTGGAGGCTACCGAAGTGAACAAGACTTGGACTCTCAGTAATGTGCGAGAACATTTGGCTGTTATGGGTTTTGAGGACCTTCAACAAGTGCAATTGTGTCTACAAGGTCACAAGATGAGAATCCTTCCACCAAAATTTCACTCCATCAAAGGTTGAGGATCATTGCCTACTGATTGTTTTGAATCTACAGATTGGAAAGAGAATGGACGACAAAATGAAGGTCAAGAAGGATTGGGGCATGGATGGAACTATGCTATTGCTGTTGTAGCTTTGTAAGTTTTTCATTTCAGGAAACAATCCCCTCTGTAATCAATTTGCTTTGCTTCAGAAAACTTAATACTTTCAATATAATTTCTCCATTCTACAATAGTCATCTTGTGTACAACTTGTTTTAGAACCTTTTACGGTTATCATTGAAATCTATCCGTCACATTGAGATGAAAGTTCATTTTTGGTAAAGTGTCTTTTTTTTTTGCTGGAAAAGTTTATTCTTTAAAAAAGGAACCATTATAAAAGGTGGTGTGCATAATCCATTATACCCTTTCACTTTCGCACCCTTGGGATTTTCCACACTATGTCTATACCTCGGACTAGATATGGATGCCTCCATAGAGTCTGCATCTGCACCCACATCCACCCCTTTGTTACGCTTCACCCTCTTCCTTGAGGACACCAACTACAAGGGGAAGTTGGATCTCCACACCTTCGTTAATCGTCTCCCCGAACTTGACACCATAATTTCCCTCCACATGGATGCATTTGCCGAGATTTTAGCATTCATGGAGGCACATCTTGTGTTCCTAGTGCATAGATCCCTTATGTGCACAAAATTTGGCACTGGCTTCCATGAAAAAGTGCTTGCCTAGATAGGGATAGATGCTTCCGTTGGCTCAACTAACCCTCATGCAATAGCACACTCCGTGTTGGCTGGGGAGTTTCCTTACGCGCAAGAGAGGCTTAAAACAATAGCAAAGAAAATTATGGGCTCCTCATATGTATGATGTAAATTTCTATCTTTTTAAAATTATTAAAATATATGGAATTGTCTCTCTATCTTGTACATTCTTTTCAATGTGGCCTCTTTGTCTTGTAAATCACTAAACTTAGTGTTGCGATTTAATAGGGGTGTCCTTTTTGCTCTAAGAAATAACTCACTGTAAGTGGGGCCATTGTCAAGGATGGGTTGGGGGGGGGGCGGGGGGGCGGGGGGTGTGCTCGCATTGAAGTGATGTATGAAAAATTGAATTGAACTTGCACAAGTTCTTTTCTGGTGTTCAGAGCTATAGACAAGGCCAGAAAGGGCCAAAAGAGGGTGTTCACAAGGGCGTGCAGATGGGCCAGACAAGGGATCTTGCATGCCCTTGTGGCCACCCTCTTTTGGCCCTTTTTGGCCTTGTCTGTAGCTCTTGACACCAGAGAAGAACTTGTGTAGCATCAAATCATTTGTTCAAGCACTAACTAGGTTCCGTGTGATAGAGCTTGCAATGTGTTGCTGCATAAATCATCTAGGAGTTTTGGAGGTCATTTGGATGTCCATTTCATATTAATGGTATTTATAGATCTTCATGGACCCAATATTTTATGAGGAAGTAGCACTACAGTACGCGAGGAGAACTCTATTGATCACAAAATGCCGCCAACGTGCCGTAGTGCTACTTTCTTTTAAAGAAAGTATGTGAGAGATGTTGGAGCTATATATAGCGTAGGAGTTGGTATAAATAGCTCCAACACCAACCTGTTGGAGCTATATATACCAAATCCTATGCTATATATAGCATAAGGGTTGGTATATATACTTCCAACGAGCAAGAGAGAGAGAGAGAGAGAGAGAGAGAGAGAGAGAGAGAGAGAGAGAGAGAGAGAGAGAGGTTATATTCCTATAAGAAAATGGCAATGTTGATGGCTAGTTCAACAACATGACATAACTCAACAAAGCCTTATTCTTTAAGAGTTATGAAATGCTGCGGATTATGGTTAGAAACATCAATTGTAATAAGTAGGTAGTCTAGTTGCATAAGCCGGGGTGCATTGGCACTTCTAGATTGTAAATACCAATCCATTTGACCCCTCAAACTCATTTTATCTTTAACCTAAGATGACCTTAGTATATAAGGTACCTAGGTCACTTTTGTATATAGAACTTTTATAATCAAGCTTTAAGTTGCAGTCGACTGTGTGTGAGAGAGGAAGAGAGAGAGCGTGAGCTTCTTCCTGGTGCTACTCCCCGGTCTCTCATCACATTGAAGATCCGACTGCACCATCGAGCTAGCCTCAGCAAGAGCTATGTGACAACGCCAGGCATTCCTCCTGGAACAGAGCAAACACGCTCATCCATCTACGAGCTACTCGTGGTTGTAAGTGTATCAAACGATGTCCGTTTTCTGCCTACAAGTAGTTGTTAGAATCATAACGACATAAGCTACACATAGATACTCATATATTTCAGTTTCGGGCATTTCTGAAATTTTACTTTGTCTTCATACGCATTTTCTGCAGATGGGTCTAGAGCAAGGATTTTGAGTGTAGAGGCTTAGGGATGGGTGTATCCTAGTGAGGGCATGGTGTTCCACAGGTTTCGTACGATTCTATTATGATTTGATGAGTTTCCTTTCATTTGTATGTATGTGGGCTAGGTGGTGTAGTTGAGAGTAGTGAGATTCTATGTTGTGGTTTAGTTGGCCTTCTAGAGTGTTGTATGTGTAGGATGGTCTCAGCCTAACAAGCTAAAGAGATTTCATCTGTGTACCTATCGTGTCATCTGTGTCCTTGATTGACATTATGTTGATCTAGGTTATGTTGCACGCACTTTATGGGTGGTGTGATTCACTCCCACAACATTGGTCCCGTTGTTGGGATACAAGGACTTAGGTAGGTATTCCTTCTAACACGTGTGTGATGGTTGCTTGCTTTAGTTTAGGCTAAAGAAATCATTTTTCTTAAGTGGATCCGAAAGAGGTTGTTCCAAGATCAAGTCGATAGCCAAGAAGAGTGTGTCTTGCTGAGGGTCTGCGACTAGGTATGTTTAGTTAGGACTTGTAGATTAGAGTAGTTGTTGGTGGTCGAGTGGTTTGTGAGGTGATAAAAGCGGTTTCTAGTCCGTTATGTAAGAAGTGCGCAGTGCGACTAGGAAAGCACCGAGCCTTTGACTGTGAGGATTCGTAGCAAAATCAAGCAAGGCATAGTTCATTTGAAGCCAAAAACACACTAAAGAAGAACAAAACTCCAGCCATGAAAGTTCCACTTTGAAAATGAACCAAGATCAACTCAAAATTCTTGTGTCTTTGAAGATTAGGTGTAGCCTTGCTCCCAATTGCACAGATGCAGTGCTCATTCGACCTGTTAAAAACCCTAAATTTACTCTTCGATTCTTCGTCATGACCATTTTATGGAAGCTTCAGTACTTCATTGGAGAAGCCCAAGTAGTTAATTGAGGAGGGGAAACCCTAATGGGAGGCCTCACAGCCTCAACCATGTAGTGGAAGCAGTACGGGACTGCACTAGCACCCTGTAAAGGAATGGATGTATCTCCTTGCTCATATGCCCAAATGAGCTCATTATTGGCTCTACAAATTTTCACACCGTCGTTGATTAAGGCCATTTTTAGCCATTTTTACCCAAAAATGCTAATTTTTTGTCTGTGAAAAGCCCAAACGAGCTAGGAAAAATCCCTAAAATTGTGGAAAAATCCCATTGGGCTCAAATTTCATGTTGAACCTCATTTTTCCACTTGGTAAGCACTTTGGACACATCTTTTACGCCAGTGTACGAAACCTGCTATTTTTATCCTAGATTGCCCGCATTGAACTTTCTAGGCAAAATGAGCGTGCCACTTCGAAACAATTGACATGTGTACATTCCTAAAGAAAATTAGGCATATATTTATGTGAAATAGCGTTCCATAGCAGCACATGTAGGGCCTTGCCTGCCCGACAAGGTATGTACACGGCTGCAACCGTGGCATTGATTTTCGCATATATCACACTATGTACAAACATTAAGAGTGAGGTAGATATTTTAATTTCACATTATGAATGTGCCATGGCACGACATCCACCCCCTCTAAACCTGCACATCCTCCTGCATGTGCCACATATATTTTTAGCAAGTTCAGTATTCATTTAAGTCAACATACATGTCGATTTCATCATCACTTGCAACAAAATCTAGCACATCATCCTCTTGTTCTTCATCCACATCCATAACATTTTCATCAAAGACTTCATTCTCGCCTTCCTGTGAATCAAAGGGATTTGTATCACCTCTTCTCTTGAATAACTTGATTCTTTTCCCTGCAATGGGAATCTTCATTTTTGTCCCATCTAATTCATGCAAGGTGTAAGTTGCATTCCCATGTACATGTAACCACATATGGACCAAACCATCTCTTTGAAAGATTTCTTATTGTTGAATGTTGGTTTTCAAGACTGCTGTCATACACCAACACCCAATCACCTTCCTCAATAGCTTTAGGTCTGAGCCTATGCCTCTTATCAAATCCGTCCTTATTTCTTAACCTTGCATCTTTCAATCGTGCTATTGCAATCTCAATATCTTGAGTCCTTCTTTGTAACTGTTGTATGTGCAAAGCAAGAAGGTATTTCCTACTCATTCCATCTTCCCAAGGTAATACCTTCCATGTGGGAATTACATCCTCTATTGAAATTATAGGTTTTTGACCATACATCAACTCAAAAGGCATATAACCAGTAACTGAACTATGAGTTGTACAATCAGCCCATAAAGCATAAGGCAAAAACCTAGGCCACTCTCCCATTTTACCTTTGCAGGCCTTAGCCAAATATTTAATGATAGGAGGATGCCCACACTCCGATTGACCATTTCCCTCAGGATTATATGCAGTAGTGAGAGAAAGTTTAATGCCCAAGCTAGAGAAAAACTCCCTTGCTTTGTCAGCATCCAACTCACCCCTGTCCGTTGTTATTTTCCCAACACAGCCATAACGGCTAATTACATCATCCAAGAGGAACTTACATACCCCTTTTGTGCTTTTTGTTTTCAGAGCACGACCTTCAACTTGATTGGTCAAGTCTTCTCGTGAAAGCACTATGTATCTCATTTGCCATAAGCCCAATGGCATTGTAACCAGATCTACTACCCACTTGTAATGCATGGCCAATGGGTAAGTAGGGTGCAACCCATCACGATGACGTACATTTGAATAAATTTCATAGGTTGCACAAGACTCCACAAAGTGAGATACATCTTTAAACATACCTTTCCACCAATACCTCTCTTTCATTTTGATAAAGGTGGCCCACACACGTCTATGTCTAGCATAAAGACTCTAATGAAACCTTTTCATAAGCTCATTTTGAGCATCCTTATCATTCACAACTCTCATCGCCATTCCATTTCTTTGTTTTGGATGCTTCCATAAGTACCCATCTTTCAGAAAGCATCCATAAGCCCTTTTCCGTATCCTTTTAAACTCTTGATCAGTCCACCCATCTTGCCTTGTCAATGTGCTCATATAGCGTCCAATAAGCAACCAGTCACCTTGATATAGGTCCTCTGTAAATGACTCAAGTGCATTTGATAGAAAACATGATCATCCTTGGCATGAGAGATACTATAGAATTGTGTGCCTACATCATCACCCTCGACAACCATGTCTTCTTCATTTTCATACCTTGCTCTTGAAAGCATATCCGCAACTGGATTATCTTTCCCTGCAATATGCTTAAATTCTGGATTCAAGGACTTTATGTAGGCAATCCATCTCAACATAGCAATGTCGGGCGTTGAGCAACTTGTGATCATTCCAAAAAGGGGTAGACAATCAGTCTCCACTATTACATTTTCTCCTATCAAATACTCTTTGTCACATTTCAAAGCTGTGACTACTCCCCATAACTCTCTTTTCAACTGTGCATAGTTGCGTTGATGAGCACTTAGGACTTTAGCTCCAAATCTCACTACATATCGCTTGCTATCATCATTATCTTGCCCAATCGCCCATCCAATTTCTGTGGGGCTAGTATCCACTGTCACAATTACATATCTTCCACATTCATAGTTTGCTTTCCTCAAAGTTGGAGACATAAGCAAAAAGTTCTTTATTTCCTCATGGCATGTGTATGTATTTCTTCCCATTGAAACTTTTGATTCTTTCTCAAAAGTTGATACAAAGGTTATGCCACATGCGCATAATGTGGAATCCAGATAATGTAGAACACACATGCACCCAAGAACCTTCGAACCTCAGTTACATTAATACATGTCTCTTTCATTCTTTGAATTACATCAATCCTTGCAAGACAAGGACTTCTACCATATGGCTCGCACATATGTCCCACAACAAGAACTTCATTCACACCAAATACAGACTTTTGGCCAGACAAGGTAAGGTTCACCTCTTCCAACCTTGACAAGATATTATCACAATCACTGATATGGTTTGCCACATACTTGCGGCACCCCCTCGAGTCCATAGCCACATCTATATTGCTTACATCACATCCTTTGATTGGCACAGTTTCTTCACCTTGCTCGCCATAGACCTGTACACCTTGTGCATTTAAAGTCTCTTCTTCACCTTGTACATGGATAGATTCAGTAAGAGACTGCCGCTTCCTCTTGATGATATCAATTACCTCTTCATGGAACTCCCTCTTTTCTATTCCAAGGACTTCACCCAAGGTAAATTCCACCTTGATGTTCAAAATCCTCTCGTCCAAAACCTTTTTGAGATCTGTCATCGCTGCCTCTATGTTGGATTGGAGCTTGGAGGACGGACCCTTTGCTTTAGCTTTCATTGCTTCTTTCTTCTTTTCTTTAGAGGCTTCTTGCATAGGCACTTCGGGGATAGACATCTGTTGCGGGGAAGGTGATCTAGGAGGCACTATCTCATTTCTGCCTCCACTCCTCGTCGTCCGCTTTGAAGGCCCTTCATCCCCATTCTCGGGCCTACATTTCTCTTCAACAATGGCCTCATTTGCTTGACATTTGGCAATGTATGCATGCACTGAGAAAGAGTCCACAGGCTCATTCCAACCCGTTTCAAGCCAGATACAATCTCCAGCTTCATGTAAAACCTTTGTAGTCATTTTACCCTTCATAGCAGACTCAAATGGCCATAGCCCTCCAGTACCATTAGATTCCTCTTCTCCAACCTTGACTGATCCTTTTTTCTTAATAGGATCCACCTTCAACCCATAGGCGGCTACCTCAACCATTGAGATGGCATGGCTAGTAGCCATGTCCTCAACTAGCTTCTTCATTCCGCCCTTTCCAAAGTTTGTCCCCAAGAGCTTACCTGTTTCACTTAAGTGAATCTTTCCATCTTTAAAGAAAAAAATATCCTTTGTCAAAGCGTCTTTAAAACTTTCACAGTACCTCCATCCATGGTCAGTACTATCACACCATATGCATCTATTTACAAAGCCTTTTCTAGTTTGAGGTCGTTGCCCTGTAGATTGACCTGATGATTGCCCCTTTTCTCCTAGCCTTGTAAACTTTAACTTGAGCTCTTGCATTCCCTTGACAATATAATCTAGAATGGACTTGTCACTCTTTGGAAGCACAATAACAGGCTTTATAGGACTCTTGGAAACACTTGGGACTTGAGTAGGGTTGACTATCATCTTGTCTCTTCGTCGTTGTTGCTTAGTTAGGAGTGAAATGGCATCTTCAACATCATTCCAATTAGTCTTTAAGACTTGTTCCGCATCCTTATCCTCAAGTAGTAGATCTAACTTCTCTTGAATCTCTTTACCTGCAGCCTGTAAAAATAGCTCTGTCTTCTCGGAGTTTAGGGTAGCCTTTTCAGTCGTTGAAAGCTAATCGTAATGGCGTTCGAACTCCTTTAGCACTTCGGTAGGTGAGAGCCCCTCTTTTGGCCGAACTACCCACTCTAAAAAAGTCCTCTTTGTTACCCTTTCGAAGTCCCTCATTAAATACTCTTCCTTCAAGGCTAATTTGAATGCTTCCCAAGTTGCCCCATGCTCATTTGTAATTCCCCTTACATGCTCTCTGATCTCGGGAACCACAGCAAGTTCAAAACTTTGCACCATCTCTACTTCGGGCACTCGATGAAGCTCCATCTCCTTTACATATCCAAAAATATACTTTGTTACATATTTACCTTTAAATTGGTCCATTTTCTTCACCATAGATTGAAGCACTTTGGTTGAGGAGAGCTCCCTCCTTTCTGCAGCTTGCTGCTGCTGCATAAACACTAGAAAAGCTTGAAACATTTGCATTGTGACTGGATCAAACTGAACCCCTTATTGCTCTTGTTGATCCATAGATTTAAATATTTGTTTGGAGACCTTCAATGAATCTTTTGAACCCTCACCCTATCCTACTTCGCATCGGGTTCACCAAAAGTGTGTAAGAAGTGCGCAGTGCAACTAGGAAAGCGTCGGGCCTCTGATTGCGAGGATTCGTAGCAAATTCAAGCAAGGCATAGTTGATTTGAAGACAAAAAAACACTAAAAAATAACAAAACTCCAGCCATGAAATCACAATTTTGAAAATGAACCAAGATCAACTCAAAATTCTTCTGTCTGTGAAGATTAGGTGTAGCCTCGCTTTCCAATTGCACAGATGCAGTGCTAATTCGACCTGTTAAAAACCCTAAATTTACTCTTAGATTGACCATTTCATGGAAGCTTAAGTACATAATTGGAGAATCCAAGTAGTTATTTGAGGAGGGGAAACCCTAATTAGAGGCCTCATAGCCTCAACCATGTAGTGGAAGCAGTACGGGACTGCACTAGCACCCTGTAAAGGAATGGCTGTATCTCCTTGCTCATATGCCCAAATGAGCTCATTATTGGCTCTAAAACTTCCCACACAACTTGAGAAACAGAGGCACCGTCGTTTTGATGTGGCATTCTAAGCTATTTTTGACCATTTTAAGTCCATTTTTAGCCATTTTTGCCCAAAAATGCCATTTTTTGTCCGCAAAAAGCCCAAACAAGCTAGGAAAAATCCCTAAACTTGTGGAAAAATCCCATTTGGATCAAATTTCATGTTGAACCTCATTTTTCCACTTGGTAAGCACTTTGGACCTGTCTTTTACGCGAGCGTACGAGACCTGTTGTTTTTGGCCGAGATGGCCCGCATTGAACGTTCTAGGCAAAACGAGCGTGCCACTTTGAAACACTTAGGCATATATTTATGTGAAATAGCATTCCATAGCACCACGTGTAGGGCCTCACCCGCCCGACAAGGTATGTACATGGTTGCGACCGTGGCATTCATTTTCCCATATATCACACTATGTACATTATAGCATTTGGTCCACACATCATTAACATTAAGAGTGAGGTAGATATTTTGATTTCACATTATGAATGTGCCATGGCACGACACCGTGTGTGGCAATGAAGCGTTTTTCTACTCATAGATGCAAAACCCCATATGATTTGTAGGAGTAGCTTTAGGTAAGTGATTTGAGTATGATCTAGAGCTATTTATCATTGAATTATTTACTAAAGTGCTTGGTTGCATTTAAAATCACTCAAAAGCCTGCTTTTAAGGGAAAAAAGAAATAAACAAGTTTCTATTGAAATATTTACATGGCTGAATGGTGTTGAGCATATAAGAGGGCATGTGCAAGGGTTTTGTGAAGAAAAACTGCAAATTCTAAAAACTAGGACTTTATACACGTATAAAGTCTCAAGAAGCATCTGTAGAAATTTTTTTGAAAATTTGACTGCACTAGTGTGTTTAGAAGCGGGGTTTACCTAAGCATACATTGAAACTAGATTTTTGACCAACGCTTGACACCCAGAAGACAAAAGACGGAGTGTCTGAAACGGAAAATAGAAAAACTTATGATTCTGAACACATTTTTGCATGAAAATTGGTAGAAGTGTTTGAAAACCAATGCTACAGGCTTGGGGATGCTTGTGAATGAATTCTGTCCAAAAATTCATCAGCAGACATCATATGCATAAGATGTCTGAGGGGTGATTTTGGCAGCAATTTCGAACTTTTGACATTATACCCATCTTCTGCATGTTGTGTTGAGCACACACAACAAATTTCATGTCATTTGGGCTTATAGATTGAAACCTTGGGGGATTTTACTCTTTCAGAGGATTTCCTTATAAAAGTGATGATTTTGTGCATTTTTGACATCCAAAATTTAATATGAGCACATATTCTTGTTCTCCACACTAATGGGCACGTAGAAGCAGAGACCAAAAGACATCATATGCGTATGAAGTCTTAGATGCCACAAAAGGGGTCAAAAATTACATCTAAGTGTACCCTTGTGATCTACAACATTTAGGGAGCATATAGGCCAAATTTCATCAAATTTGGATCACATTTGGGCTTGCAAAGACCATAAACGCATCTAGGTAAGTGAATGTTTGTATTGGCAAAAAATTACTCAAAAAGTGTTGAAATTCAAATCTGAAACTTGCTGTGAGTTACTAGTGTGGTGAGGAACCTCTCGAATGAAATTCACTTCATTCTGACCAATTACACTTTATACGAGTTGTGAGCGGGATGGAAACACACACAACGCCTCTATAATGACCCGACACACACTCTTGGAATGATACACACACACACATTATGGGGCACCACTCGGCTTACACAACCAGCCTGTCCGAGACAGGAAACACACAGACGGAGTGAGAAGAGAGAGATTTCCCACTTGCTCACTCAACACTCACACATACACACTCACACACACACTCTCAATTCAACTCAAAGGAGGAAAATTGCTGTTGTTTAGACTCAACGAAGCTCAGTCCAACACCAATGGGGCAAATAGTTTACACAGTATTGAGGAAATACACCAAATATAACCACAAAGTTAAGCGGAGGCTTCACTCACCAGAGAAGATTACACAGGAAAAAAGAAAAAAATCTCTGAGAAATTTGTCAAAATGGACAGCTCCATTGCATCCGGAACGCCTGAAAACCCCACCCTACAATGTCACAGTGCTCAAATCCGACCTCGGATGAGCAGTTTAGGGCCAAAAAATGCTCCAAAAACAGCAAAAAACACACTTGCGGCTGTTCCTCCTCTCTTCTCCACGTTTTTTCTGGTCTTCTCTGTGTTTTTTCAGTTCCCACACTTAGCTTTATAGTTGGGCACCCTTGGCCTTCTAGATGACCTCAAACGGACCCCGAACAAGCCAAAAACTGACCTCGCAGTGCATAGTTGTCACCTTTTTGCATCCTCCGCACACTTGGCAGTCATTTCTTTTCAATAATGCATCTCGTAACACGTGAAGTGGCCCCAAAAAGTGGTCCTAATGATGACCTTTCTGCATAACTCTCACAAGAAAACACCCACGTTGTGTTCGTATTCATTCACCTGCAAATATTGACCCTGTTCGACCTCCTAACGCCACTAGATGCCATCTGACTCACCTGCTTACCTGATGTCGTCGGCCCGCGGATAGCTTCCTCGAGAATTTTTACGCACTATCAACTCCTCCTTATTGTAGAAAAAACACACTAGTACTGATAATAGTGAAAATCGCTGCACTATGTACACCCTGTCCTACCTGTACACACGTGGGCCCCACGTAACCACCTAGCTATGGAAATTGGGTAATCATTTATTCGATGCACCATGCATGTGTATGTACATATGCGCAATCCATTGCTCAAAAAAACTCCTGACATAATTTGCCCATCCCCTAGCCTACTAGATCATTCATGATCAGCAGCAGCAAAAAGCGATATGAGACTCGCAGCGCCAAAGCCCTATCTTGCATCTGCCCATAATGTTCCAATGCACTCATCCTATCCAGCTGAACCTCTTGTAGCTGTAAGAGCCTCTCTTCGAATGCATCACTAGGGGGCCCAAGAAACTTCTCTAACATCTTGACCGCAGGCAACTCTACTTCCACACGCAATAGTGCTTCCTTTACATACACCAAATGAAATGGAGTAAACCCTGTACTTGTCTTCACCGAAGTACGGTAAGCCCATAATGCACTAGGCAATTCCAAATCCCAATTCTTTCCTTGGTGCTCTGTCACTTTAGAAAGAATTTGTACCAAATCACCATTGAATCTTTCATTTAAGCCATTACACTGCGGGTAATAAGGAGTGGTATACTGGTGCCTAATCTTCATCTTTGTGCATAAGAAGTCTAGCAGTTTAGCTCTAAATCTTGGCTCCTTATCTGAAAGTAGCTCTAATGGAACCCCAATCTTGCAACATATTTCATCATACACAAATTTTGCCACATCCTTTGCAGTGATCTGTTTTACTGCTATAGCCTCTGCCCATCTAGAAAGATAGTCCACTGCCGTCAAAATATAGCTTTTGCCCCTGCTTGTGATAGGTAACGGGCCTATTGCATCAATCCCCCACTTTTCAAACACATCAAACGCCATAATGGTTTTTCGTAGCTCTGGCTTCAACACTCTCTTCCCAAATGCTTGACACCTATTGCAAGACCTACACCAATGGTGAACATCCTTGTGCAAACTAGGCCATACATACCCCTCTTGCAAAATCTTATGCAAGGTGATCTTTAGAGCAAAATGGCCACCACATGCGCCTTCATGATTCTCTTCCAACACTCTGTAAAGCTCCTCCCGCCAAGGTACACGTCTCAACACGAGATCAACCCCTTTCATGTATAAGACATCACCAATCAATTTGTACCTGTATGCTCTACGCACAAAGCCATACTTCTTAGACTTCTCAATCTCGTTTGGAATGATTCCTGTTAGCAAAAACTCCTCTTTTTGAGCCAAACTTTCCCGGCCATGATAAAGAGGTAAAGTGGTCCTCAACATAAATAGCTCCCCAATCATGCTTTGAGCTGCTTCATGTGCCTCTCCATTTAGAGCACTTTCAATGTGTCTGATGATCCATGCTTTGAACTTTTTTAACAGGCCTTTAATTCTGAAGCACATTTCCTTCAATGAGGTGTTCTTGCTCTTGCACACACCTAGCACTTGCTTCACCACTAACAAGGCATCACCTTTTATGCTCAACCTTCAAACCCCATGCTTCAAAAAAATGTGTAATCCGGCTTCCAGAGTAGCATATTCAGCCTCATTGTTACTATGAGCATCCAATTTGGACCCTCTCTTGCATACTAGCTTCCCCTTTGGATCATAAAGTGCTATACCCCCTGAAGCTGCATCATGGCTCTTTCTTTATGAACCATCAAATAACAACACATGTGCATTGATGATCTGTGGAACTTCTTCAACTACCTTTCTCACCACCTCTTCCTTAACAATAAGGGGATTCTCCTTGTAGGTCAACAAATCAGCTAGGGTAGCCCTTGTACTATCTTCCACTAGAAAAGAGAACTCAAACTCTTGCAGCTCAATTACCCATTTCTTCACCACATTTGACATGTTAGTACCATTGATTAACTGTGGCAAAAAGGCATAACTCGTCAAGAAAACAAAAGGCCGTGGTAGCAAGTAATGACGAAATCGTCGACAAGCAAATATTACACTGGCCGTTACTAGCTCTACTTTCTCTCCGCTACCAACTTCACTCGGCTTGCACAATACATTGGCCTCATATAATGGCTGCCCTTCCCCTTTTGCAATAGCATGGCTCTAATGGCATCATCCCCTACTGATGGATTTACATAAAACACTTTCTCCCAATCAGGAGCCTGCATGGCTGACAATCCCCCTAACACCTCTTTCACCTCTTGAAACACTTCTTCACACTTGTCATCCCATTGCAATGGATCATGCTTTGCCACTTGCTGTAATGGACAAAGAAGCTGCGAAGACAATGGAATAAACCATGCCATGTACTTCTATTTGTGTATAAAAGTTGCCAATTGCTTCGTACTCGTAGGTGATGGAAGAAGAATAATAGACTTAACCTTGTCTGGATCAGCCTTGGCTGTGCTAGATGACATTTCTTTGGATTTAGTTGTCCTCCACATTCATCATATCGAGCCAATACCATCTGCAGCTTCTCATGGTGTTCAACCCTACTGCTATAAACACAGAAGTCGTCCATAAAAGCTTTAACACAACTACCAATGAATGGTTCCAACACCCAATTTGCTCTCTCTTGATAGAAGGAAGGTCCATTTGACAACCCAAATGGCAATACTGTGTAGCAATAGCAACCCCATGGCATAATAAAAGTGGTCTTTGTGAGGTCTTTAAGAGCAATCTTCAATTGAAAATAGCGTGAAAAACCATCACACACACGGTACCTCTCATAACCTGCCACTGAATCCAAGATCTGATCGATGAATGGAAGAGGATATGGGTTCTTCTTAGTGGCTGCGTTTAAGGGTTTAAAATCTACACAAATTCTCCACTTCCCATCCTTCTTTGGACTGACCACTACTGGACTCACCCATTTTGTGGTCTCTACTGGAACTATGAACCTTGCCTTCAATAACTTGTCCACCTCTACCCGCAAGGCTTCCATTTTCTCTTGACCCATCCTTCTTAGCCTTTGCCGCACTGGCTTAGCACCTTCTTTCAGCTCTATATGCATCTCTTCTCCCTTGAACCCTCTGATCTCTTCATATGAAGTAATGAACAAATCAGGAAAACTAGCCAGCATGTGCAAATATATATCCTTCTCCATAGCTGAGAGGTCTCCACTGATCATTTGTGTCAACAATTCCTGCTTCTTTGACAACTCAACCTTGGTTTGCATCAGCCCTTCAATCACTTCATAAGACCCTTCACTCTCATCTTCAACTTCATTTGCAAATGCAACTAAACCAGACTCCTGGATTTCATTGTCCATCAAAAGAAATGCAACATCAGCATCCTCATCACTGCTGGTAGTGCTATCACTGTCCTCGTCTGTCATAGTGGAAGAGTCTTCATCACTAGACTCATCCTCATCTTCATAAAGCTCCTCTAATCGTTTCCTTGTGTCCATATTATAAAGCTTCTTGGTACCTGTCTTTCCATAGAGGCTAATCGTACCATGTCGCCAATCTTGAACAGCTCCCATTGCACGTAACCATGGTCTGCCCAGTATAATAGGATATGCTCCCAACCCTGCTGGCATCACATGAAAATCAACCACTGCCTTTGCATCATATGCCTCCACTTCTAAGCTCTTTACAACACCCAAGCATTTTTTTTGATGGTTTGCCAATCTGATCCAGAAACCTGACACCCCAGCCACTGTGAGACCCATCTTCTCAACGTATGAGTGTGTTATGACGCATATTTGGGCTCCGCCATCCACATAACCTTTTCCCAAATTTTTCCTTTTATGCCACACATCTACTATTGGACAAATGTCTGGTAGCTCATCCATTGCCAACACCTTTACTGAACCTCTCTCTGGCTCTTTCTCCATTGGATTAGCCATCCTCTTCCACTGTCGCTTTAGCTTAGGCACCATCTCTATAAGCTGCCCAAAAGTAACATCTGCCTTCCTGCTCGTCAGATCCTCCTTCAAGTCATAGCTTAATTGCCCATCCCCTAGTGGAAAATCTGAAACATGAAACTTTCGACGAGCTCTCCTTTTCCTCTTGGCCTTGACATCCTCGCCTTCATGGTTCTTTCCTTTCTTCTTACTAGGACCTAGGGCACTTCTTCCTTCCTTATCCTCTGTGGTCCTCTTCCCAATAGGCATGACTAATGTATCCTCTAGCTTTGATGCCTTCTCCAAGGTGACTACACTTAGCACTTTTGTCTTTCCTTTTTCCTCTCGGGTCAGTCTACTGGTTCCTTCGTCTCCCTTAATTTCGATGCCATAATCATTTGACCTAGTTAACACCTGTCTTGGCAATGGATACATGTCTCCCCCCATCCTTGGTGGCTTATCACATTGCGGGCTGATGTGACCCAACTATCCAAACTTGAAACATGTGGGCATCTGCCTCCAAAACCTACCATTGCTTTGTCCAACACCATTCCTAGGCCTTTCTTCACCTCCTGGCCGATTTGCTACCTCCCTCCACCTGTATTATTTCCCACTTGACCTAGCATGTTTAGGCTGCGATTCTTCATTAAATCTACCACTTGCCTCATGTCTTGCCTTATCCCATCATCTTGCACTGTTGTAGTGACCACTGCTGGCATAACTTGAGGAGTAACAGAAACCACTGGTTCATGATGAACCCCTGGCATGCGACCTTGCGAAGAATCCATAGGCTGAAATTCAGACCTGATGGGCAAAGACTGCACCCCTAACTGGCTCATTTTCCTCAACTTCCACTCTTTGTACCTTGCTACCTCTAGTGCATCCTCATATGTTCTAGGCTTCTTTAGCTCCACTCTCCAACGTATATTCTCCCAAAGACCAGCTAAGAACCTGTCCTTCTTCATCATGTCAGGCGGGGGTACCTGTGGTGCTAAGGCCTTGCACATTCGCTCCCATGCCAATGAAAACTTACGTATGTACGCATCTACTGGCTCACCTTCCTTTTGCACCAAAGCCTGTACTTCTTGCCACACTTTGTCAGGATCTTCTATCTTCACAAACTCCACTTCCAACCCATGTCGTAGATTGTCCCAACTCAATCTTACAGGTGGATCCGCTACACGCAAATCCTCTTCAAATGCTTTGGACCAAACTCGTGCATCACTCTTCAAACAAATTTGGAGAACACGTAACATCTGCGCAGAGTCATGAATCTTGTTACTAATGCAGGCAACCTCCAACTTTTCCAGAAATTCTTCCACATCTTCATCACTTCTTCCATGAAACTTCGGATAAGAGAAAGCCATGGCTACCCAAGTTTCAATGCTTTGAGAACCCCTTTGAACACACGTGCAAGAACCCAAAACTTTTGACTACCCAATCCCCAGAAACTTCAATGGAGCTCAACTTTAGATAAGGACAAACACATGCACATCAAATGAGTTTTCATAGTTGATCATCGGAATTACAACAGGCAAAGGACATTCCAAGATCTCTCGTAATCTTCTTGGCCCGAACATAAAGACTATGCGCTGCTGGAAAAAAATCTTCTTGGACACATGAACATTTATCTGAATTCTTTGAGTTAAATGAAATGGAGTGAATTGAGGGCCATTTTGATCATTCATTAAAGCCGACCATGAAGCTCCCAAGAAGGCACACGTGACTTAACCTCTGATTTTGCAAAAATTTTAGCAGCATAAATGGCTCAAAAGACCAAAAAACCAGCCATCATAACTTGGAAAAATTTTGGCAGAGTTTCCCCAGAAATAGAGCAGTAGGAACCCAAAATATAGACTGTATATGTATGCATAAACTGTCAACAATAGAACCCGAGCATCAAGTAGGACTCACTAGTACATAGCCTATGGCGAGGTCACAAAAAGGGTGCTCCAGCTACCTGTATCACCGAAAGGACCTCCACATTTGAGAATCCCCCAGCTCAATAAAAACCTCACGCTATCGACCCTCACACGAAGGCTAATGCAAATCGCGTATAGTCAAGTCTCAGAAATGACTATCTTCCAGACCAAGTCTCAGAAATGGTTGGGACTGCCAAATACAACCAAGTATGGCTCCACAAATACGTACAATGGAATTTTCTACAAGTAACGTTCAATCCAGCAGACAATGCGCTCAAATAGGCGCCAAGTGATGCATACCCACAACAACTGCAAGTGACATCACTGCTAGTATATCACTGTACTCCAGCTACCTGTACCTGTGTGAATCAATTGTACCTCTACCTATCCCTGTAACCTGTAATCCCGAATCTCGAAGCTTGAAGCTCGAAGCAGAAGGTACTCGAAGAAGATCCTCCGTGGGGGTGCCAAAAGAATGTGAGCGGGATGGAAACGCACACAACGCCTCTATAATGACCTGACACACACTCTTGGAATGATACATACACACATTATGGGGCACCACTGGGATTACACAACCAGCCCGGGCGAGACAGGAAACACACAGACGGAGTGAGAAGAGAGAGATTTCCCACTCTCCCACTCAACACTCACACATACACACTCACACACACACTCTCAATTCAAATCAAAGGAGAAAAATTTCTGTTGTTTAGACTCAATGAAGCTCAGCCCAACACCAATGGGGCAAATAGTTTACACAGTATTGAGGAAATACACCAGATACAACCACAAAGTTAAGCGGAGGCTTCACTCACCGGAGAAGATTAGACAGAAAAAAAACAGAAAATCTATGAGGAATTTGGCAAAATGGACAGCGCCATTGCGTCCGGAACGCCCAAAAACCTCACCCTTCAATGTCACAATGCTCAAATCCGACCTCGGATGAGCAGTTTAGGGCCAAAAAATGCTCCAAAAACAGCAAAAAACACACTTGCGGCTGTTCCTCCTCTCTTCTCCACGTTTTTTCTGGTCTTCTATCTGTTTTTTCAGTTCCCACACTTAGATTTATTAGTTGGGAACCCTTGGCCTTCTAGATGACCTCAAACGGACCCCGAACAAGCCAAAAACTGATCTCGCTGTGCATAGTTGTCACCTTTTTGCATCATCCGCACACCTGGCGCTCATTTCTTTTCAATGATGCGTCTCTCAACACGTGAAGTGGCCCCAAAAAGTGGTCCTAATGATGAAATTTCTTCATAATTCTCACAAGAAAACACCCACGTTGTGTCCGTATTCATTCACGTGCAAATATTGACCCTGTTCAGCCTCCTGACGCCACTAGATGCCATCTGACGCACCTGCTTACCTCATGTCGTTGGCCCGCGGATAGCTTCCTCGAGAAGTTTTACGAGCTACCAAATCCTCCTTTTTGTAGAAAAAACACACTGGTACTGATAATAGTGAAAATCGCTGCACTATGTACACCCTATCCTACCTGTACACATGTGGGTCCCACGTAACCACCTGGCTATGGAAATTGGGTAATCCTTTATTCGATGCACCATGCATGTGTATGTACATATGTGCAATCCCTTGCTCAAAAAAACTCCTCACAACGTATGAAGTCTAAAGGGCACTTGTAGAGACCAAATTTTAAATCTGAGCATACTAGGGTATAAAGCAACAAGACAAGCTACTCACAAAATTTTGTCAGTTTTTGAGCACATAGACTTTATAAGCGTATAAAGCCTCAAGGCCAGATCTGAAAGTCAAATTTCACTTTTGACCACATAGGGGGTTAGGAGATGATGTGTTAAGCTTGAATGCAAAATTTTATCTCATTTGGACACCTACTTTTGCATGTACGGAGACTTTGCAACACAAGACTGTAAAGGTGAAAAAGTGGTGATTTTGTGCAATTTTGACATCCAAAATTTGCTGTAATCACATGTTCTTGTTGTATGCATCAAGGATTACCTTGGGTAGAAATCTTAGTAAATTCTGAGCCAAAAGACTTTATACGTGTATAAAGTCTCATAGGCCAGATCTGGGTCGAATCAGACATTTGAGTATACCTCAGTGTCCTAGCACTAGGTTGGTAATAGGATACTTTTATGTCCTGTTAACCGATCAACTTTCAAGAATTAATTCTACCAATTGGAATTTTATCTACATAATCCGCCAATGCAACAAGTATTCTCATGACCTGAAAAAAACTCGATTTTTTTTTTACTATCTTTGCATGCCCTCTGATCTAGGTAATTATATAAAACATTTAATAAAAGTTGCTAATCACAGGCAGCTTGGCTTGGAAGCCATGTAGAGTCGTGCTTGAGGAGATTGCATGGTGGGAGCCAAGCCTTATATCCTCAGGGGCAATTGGCACCATTGGATCAAAAGTAGATCCAAGGGCTTGGCTTCAAGCCCCAATTGAAGCAAAAAACGCATCCCGAGAGCTCACTGGTCAGGTTTTGGTCGAATTTTGAGAGCACATGTACCAGACAAAGTGCAAATTTCCGTAGCGATATGATGCTGAATTCGAGGAGGTTTTGTTAGGTATGGAGCTTGATTTAACCCTTGTAATTTTCTGTGGTAAAAATGCACATTTGTAAGGCCCCCATTACGAGGAGAATCCATCGTGCGTGAAGAAAAATCACTCGTCGAAAACCAAAATTTTCATGCCTACTCGCCGGAATATTCCTTTTGCCGGAATTTTATGGCTGGACGACAACCGGAAAGTGGTCAAAAAATGATCGGTCAGTTGGCCGGTTGGCCGATGGTGGCCGGTAGTCAATGGCCGGTGGCCGGTGGTCGAATTCAATGGCCTGTGGCCGAATTCAAAAGCGGACTTTTCTTCACAAGGGCGGCCACACATGGGCGGATTGAAGGGTCCGATTTGGACTTATCTACACAAGGGTCGCTATACATGGATGCCTCTCATGAGAGAGGGTAGCCCTTTTGGCCTATAAAAGGAGGCCATTTCTACACACATTTCATAGTGTGAAGTTGATGCAAAAAAGTGGGTGTGAGGTGGTGAGAGTGAAGCAAGGAGGGAGCTCCAAAAGGGTATAATCCCTTTGTAACCTACTTCTTGTTTTGAAGTACTAAAGCCATTGAGTGACTGATTTCCCGTGGACGTAGCCCACATTGGTGAACCATGTATATCGTGTGTACTCTCTCTCTCTCTCTCTAATCTATAATCTCTTGTGTGTGAAAATTATCTCTCTCCATTAAGTAATCTACTCAATTATCTACTTAGCTATGTCATATTTCCTAACAACTGGTATCAGACGAAGGTTTTCTTGTAGCTAAATTATCTCAAGGAAAGGATTCCTTGAATTGAGTGGGAGTAATGGCGGAGGAGAGAAGATCAAGATTGAGAAGTTCAACGGAAAAAACTACCAACATTGAAAGATGCAGATTGAAGACTATCTCTACCAGAAGGACCTCTATTTGCCACTAGGCGGTCTTGCAAAGAAGCCCGCAAGGATGGTAGATGAAGCATGGATTGTCCTTGATCAAAAGGCACTGGGTACAATCCGGTTAATCTTGGAGTCAATGGTGGCCTTCAATGTTTCGAAGATGAAGAGGAGGACTTGATGAAGTCACTTGACGACTTCTACAAGAAAATATCGGCATCCAATAAGGTATTTCTCATGAAGCGCTTGTTCAATTTAAAGATGGCAGAGAATTGTTCAGTTGTAGAACACCTAAATGACTTTAACACAAACATAAGTCAACTTCGATCGGTGAAAATTAATTTCGATGATGAAGTGCAAGCTCTCCTTATACTATCACTCTCTACCGAATAGTTGGGACAACCTTGTGATGGCTGTAAGTAATTCTATTTTTGGCACAAATACTCTTAAGTTTGATGATGTTGTGGGTATTCTCCTAAGCGAGGAAATAGGAAGGATAAGCACAGGGGAATCATCAAGTGCTGCACTGTCAGTGGAAACAAGAGGAAGGCCTAAGGAGAGGTTCAAAAACCAAAAGGGCCGTGATTGCTCAAGACGGAGCAAGTCACGCACAAAGTCAGTTCTTGAATGTTGGAACTGCGGCAAGAAGGGCCACATCAAGAAGGGTTTCTGGTCCAAGAAGAAGAACGAGACTGAGTCTCAAGACAACAAGCCAACATCGGAGGACAATGTGGCAGGTAAATTAGAGCAAGATGCTCTAATTCTCTCATTAGACAATGTGTCTAATTCGTGGATAGTAGATTCTTGGGCTTCCTTCGATGTGACACCACACAAGCAACATTTCCAAGATTACACCAAAGGTAATTTTGGGTATGTATACTTGGGAGATGATGAAGCTTGTGGAATTGTCGGCAAAGGTACGGTTTGTGTCAAAACTACTAACAAAAATGAATGGAAGCCTTAAGATGTTAGGGATGTTCCTTCTCTTTGCAAAAAATTGATCTTTACAGGACATTTGGACGATGAAGGTCCCAACATTGCATTCGGAAGCAAACGGTGGAAGATCTCAAAGATATCTTTGGTGGTTGCCAAGGGAGAAAAGGTTGGTACACTCTACTTGTGTACTGTTAACACGCAACCTTCAGCTTGTGAAACAACTACAGAAATCAACAATGTGGTATGGCACTACCGGATTGGGCATATGAAGACCAAAGGAATGCAAATCCTTCAAACAAAGAAGCTTCTACCAAGTTTGAAAGAAGTGGACTTAGAGTTTTGTGAAGATTGTGTTTATGGTAAACAAAAGAGGATAAAATTTCAAAAATCTGGAAATGAAAGAAAAAATAAAAAACTTGAGTTGGTTCATTTTGACATTTGGGGTCCTGCAAGTACACCATCACTTGGTGGCTCATTGTACTATGTAACACTCATAGACAATGCGACTAGGAAAACATGGGTTTATGTAATGAAGAATAAATCGATGTGTTTTCTATATTTCAAAGGTGGAAAGCCTTTTGTTACCATATACATGTGGTAGTGATGTGTGTGAACACACTAGGTCCGCTGGGGAATTTTTTCCCTCTTTAGGAGGTTTTTTCCCCCGTGCATTGTATATATGCCATCACTCTAGGGCTATCCATCTTTCCATTGCACACTAAGTAATACACTCTCTATTGTGTTCCTTGAGCTTCCTTCATCTTCTCCAAGATATGTGCATTTCTCTGCAACCCTAATTCCAACAATTGGTATCAGAGTAGGTCACGTCCTCCCGGGCTTAGTCACCAGCTGCTCCAGCACACGCCTGCTCACTTTCTCCAATTTCAGTGAGCTTTGGTGAGCGTTCATAGGTCGACAAATATTTTGGGAGAACTCATAGAGCTAGTTCTCCTGAGAATTCTGATTTGGGCTCATTTCGGCCTCCGTTTCCACTATAGGGAGTACTACACAGGCTATTTTGTCATTTTGTGCAGAATTTTTGTGAGTGCCATTTTCTGCATAACAGGTGCCTTATAGTCTTCTACGGTTTGTGCTATATAGCACAGGTTGTTCCCGCTTCGTTTCTCCTATTTTCCGGTAGTTTTTACATCAGGTGCAGCATTTATCATGGCTGACAACAACAACACAGATGTGTTCAAGATGTTTGCTACTGAGGACAGGTTGGATGAGGACAACTACCCTATGTGGGCTTATATGATGAAACATGTTCTTGTGTCAAAGGGTGTCTAGAACATTGTGCAGGGTATTGATGTACGTCCTGGTTCTGAGGATGTAGGCAATGTTGAGGATGTTGCAGGTTTTGCTGCAAGGATTGCAGCTGTTAGAGTTGTTTTGCCTACGGCAGAACAAGCTCGTTCGGATGTTAAGGATGCGCAGGCTCATGCATTGATTGGGTTGTCTGTGAAGCGTACCATTGTTCCTCACATCCGTTTAGCAAAATCTGCAAAACAGGCTTGGGATATTCTAGCAGGTCTTTATGCAAGCCGCAATGAGGCTAAAATTGCTTTGCTGCGTAAAGAGCTGGAGTCGAAGATTATGCATGAGGAAGATGATATGGAAACTTTCCTTGCTAGTGTCAAGGATATCAATGAGCAACTTATTTCTGTAGGTGAGGTTATTTCAGACAGTTCCCTTGTGCAAACTGTTCTTGATGCCTTACCAGATTCTTACCAGACTTTTGCTAGTACTTGGAGACTTATGACCTAAGGAAATCCAAAAGTTGTCAAGTTTGATGCATTATGCACATTGCTGTTTGCAAGAGTCACTTTCCAAAAAAAACAGGACTAGATAGAGTCATGCAGTTGAACAGGCTTTTATTGCTTCTCAAAGAAAGGGTGGTAACAGCAATGCAGCCACTTCTTATGGTTCTGCTGCGAGTGGCAAAAATTTTGTTCCCAATGCTTCTGCTGGCAGCACTTCGTCTGGAAATTCTTGTGATAAGGGCAAAAAAAAGATGCATTGCCATTATTGTAAAGCTAATGATCACTTGATCAAGTCGTGTCCTAAGTTCAAGGCCAAAGAGGCTAAGAAGAAAGAGGGTGGTTCCACTGCAAATGCTCGTTCCACTACAAATGCTGCGTCTTAAGGCACTTGTCAAACATGTTTGTGAAGGCTGTATTTTGGGTAATATGCAGCGTTCTAAGTTTCCAAAGGATGGTTCAGTTCGGGCCACATGCAGGTTGCAGCTTGTGCATGGTGATGTTTGTGGGCCCATGCAAACTCCATCCTTGGGCAATTACCTGTACTTCATGACTTTCATTCATGATTAGTCTAGGCATGCATGGGTATTTCCACTTAAAGCAAAGTCCGAAGTTTTTATGTGCTTCAAACAATTTTTGGCTATGGCTGAAAATGTCTCAAAATGTACTATGGGCACCCTCCGTTCCGATTGACGGGGGGATTATATATCTCATGAATTTATTGCATTTCTGGCTAGTCGTGGGATAAAACACCAATGTACAGTTCCTTATACACCTCAAAAAAATGGTGTTGCTGAGATGAAAAATAGGTCACTGACGGAAATGGCACAATGTATGGTCAAAAGTCAAGCTTTGCCTCATTCTTTTTGGCTTGAGGCCATCATGTGTGCCACTTATGTACTTAATAGGTGTCCTACAAAATCTTTGCATTCTATTACTCCATATGAAGCATGGCATGATAGAAAGACTTCAATTTAGCACATGCGTGTTTTTGGATGTTTGGCATATGCTTTGGTGCCACAAGTGCAGCGCAAAAAATTGGATGATAAGGATTTCAAATGTATTTTTGTTGGTTATAGTGATGAAAGCAAACAAAACGTATTCTGGTTTCACGGGATGTAGTGTTTGTGGAAGATTCTGTTCAGCCCTTGTTGTCATGTACTAGAGACAATAATGTAAGCTCACAGGACATTTATGACACTTTGTTGCCTCTTTTCAGTGTGGTGGAAATACAAATGTAAGTTTCAATGAGGCAAATGTACAGCCTATGGGAGTTACTGAAAATGTTACAGATCAGCCTATTACTGATGCAGATGTACATAATGTACTTGACGAGGAAAGGGCTGAAAATGAGCAGGCTAGAGGTATGCCAAAATGGCTGGTGCACACTTTGCGTGACAGTAAATTGGATGCACCTTTGTGTAGCCATACTCGTTCAGGCTCTCGCCATGCATCTTATGCATCAGATTGTTATGCTTTGGCTGTGTCTAGCTTACATGATGTTGAGGAGCCTCTATCTTTTGATGAAGCACAGAATTCAGAAAATTGGATGGCTGCCATGCAATCAAAATATGATGCACTTATAGAAAATGAAACATGGACTTTATGTGATTTGCCTCCTGGAAAAAAGGCCATTGGTACAAAGTGGGTTTACAAGTTGAAACGCAAGCCGGATGGTGAGATCGATCTCCATAAGGCTTGACTTGTTGCAAAGGGTTATGCACAGCAAAAAGGCATTGATTATGAAGAGACTTTTGCTCCCACTTGTTGTATGAATACTGTACATTTTCTATGTGCATTGGTAGCTCATTTTGGTTGGGATGTACATCAATCAGACATTGCTACTGCTTTCTTGAATGGTGACATATTTGAGGAAGTTTATGTAACACAGCCTCCAAGTTTATGAGGACAAAGTGTACAGATGTAAGAAGGCTTTGTATGGGTTGAAGCAATCTCCTCGTGCTTGGTATGAGAAATCTGACACTCCTTTGGTCAAACGAGGCTTTCGTAACAGTCCAACAGAAAGCACATTGTATGTAAAGCGTGAGGATGATGTACTTCTCATTGTGGTTCTTTATGTTGATGATTTGTTGATCATCACTGGACCAAATGAGAGACATATTGAGGAATTTAAGGCTGGTTTGAATGCTTCTTTCAAGATGAAAGATTTGGGTTGTTGCATCATTACTTGGGTATACAGCTTAAGCAGTGTGATGGTGGTATTGCCTTGTGTCAGAAAAGTTACATAGAGACATTGCTATGTAAGTTTGGACTTGAGGATTGCAAACCTATTGCCACTCCCATGGAAACAGGTTTGAAATTGAGTCTACATGACACTGGCGATCCTGCTGATGTCACTCTTTACCAAACTGCTATTGGATGCCTCGTTTATGTATGCAACACGAGGCGGGATATTCAGTTTGCAGTCTCACAGGTTAGCAGATTTATGCATAGACCAGGGTCTAAGCATTGGCAGGATGTCAAGAGGATTTTCCACTACCTTAGTGGCACTTTGCATCTTGGCTTGTTTCATCCCAAGGGGGGATCATTGCCGCCAAACTTACATGCTTTTTCAGACTCAGATTGGGCTAATTGTTTTGACACGTGAGTGTCCACAAGTGGTTTTTGTTTCATGCTTGGCAATTCATATATATCATGGTTGAGCAAGAAGCAACCTACTGTGGCCACTTCGAGTTGTGAGGCTAAGTACAGGGCAATCTTCACAGCTACGGTTGAGTGTGTATGGCTCAAACGCCTTATGGCTGATTTGGGTGTTGGACAAGACACTGCCAACACTATCTACACTGACAGTCTCAGCGCATTGGCAGTTGCGAGGAACCTAGTTTTTCATGCTCGCACAAAGCACATTGAGGTTCATTACCACTATGTCAGGGAGAGGCTCTCAGCAGGAGAGATCATCTTGGCTTATGTGCCAACACAGGACACCCTTGCAGATATTTTCACAAAGGCATTGTCTCGTGAGAAGCTTGAAGATTTCCGCAAAGCTTTGGGCTTACTCCCCTTTGTGGACTGATCATGTCCTTAGGGCATGTCACTTCCCTTTACTCATGTGCCAGATCTCCTTCACCGCATCACTGCAGGGGGAATTTGTTACCATATGCATGTGGTAGTGATGTGTGTGAACACACTAGGACCGCCGGGGAATTTTTTTCCTCTTTAAGAGGTTTTTCCCCCCGTGCATTGTATATACGCCCATCACTCTAGGGCTATCCATCTTTCCATTGCACACTAAGTAATACACTCTCTATTGTGTGCCTTAAGCTTCCTTCGTCTTCTCCAAGCTCTGTGTGTTTCTCTGCATTCCTAATTCCAACACCTTTGTGGATAATGAAACAGGTACTAAGGTTAAATGCCTCAGATCCAAGAATGGAGGCAAACATTGCAGCCAAGCTTTGAAAGCTTTTGTGCTAGCATTGTATTCGGAGGCAAAGAACAACCCCAAGGACATCTCAACAAAATGGCATTTTTGAAAGGATGAACAAAACAATCATGGAGTGAGCACGGAGCATGCACCTACATGCAGGCCTACCACTTGAGCTTTGGGCGGAAGCTATAAGTATGTCTGTGTACTTAATCAATCGTTCACCCTCAACGGCATTGGATGGGGGAGTTCTAGAAGAGACATGGATAGGTAAACCAATGAATTATGCATTTCTCAAAGTGTTTGAGTGTGAGGCTTTCATGCACATACATAGAAGCCTAAGATCAAATCTAGATGCAAAGTCCAAAAAGTGTTTCTTCATTGACTATGGAGAAGGTGACTCTGGGTATCACCTATGGAATCCTGAAGATGGTAAAATCTTTAGGAGTAGGGATGTAATTTTTAACAAATCAAATATGTACAAAGACTACTTGGAAAGAAAACAAACAAAAGAAATAGGTGATGAGTATATGGAGCTTGAGGACGATGAAAACTCAAGGATTGCAAACGGTGACAATGTGCAACAATGTCAACAAAATGAGGAGCCTCAACCTATTCCTTGAATATCTACAAGAGCGATTAGACCTCCAGAAAGGTTTGTTCCTTCCTTCAACCATCTCTTGATCTCAGATTTTGGAGAGCCGGAATCATACGAAGAATCTATGCAACACAAATCCAAAGAAGAATGGATGAAGAGCATGCAAGTGGATATGGACTCACTACATCGCAACCAAACATGGCTGCCTAAAGGTAAGAGGGAACTTCAAAACAAATGGGTGTACAAGCTGAAGGAAGAAGAAGGTGGGAAGAAAAGATACAAGTCTAGGCTTGTGGTAAAAGGATTTTCTCAAAAGAAAGGTGTTGACTTCAATGAAATATTTTCTCCTGTTGTAAAAATGAACTCAATTAGGCTTGTCTTAAGCCTTGTGGCTGCTCATGATCTAAATCTTGAGCAAATGGATGTAGATACGGCATTCCATCACGGTGACTTAGAGGAGGAAATTTACATGCTTCAACCAAAGTGGTATGAAGTAAAAGGGTTTGCAGATTAAAGAAGAGCTTGTATGGTTTAAAGCAAGCACCAAGAAAATGGTACTTGAAGCTCGATCGATGGATGTTGGATCATGGATTCACAAGATGCAACTCGGATCACTGTGTCTACACAAAGAATTTGGCAGATGGAAAGTTCATCATCCTAATGTTGTATGTTGATGACATGCTGATTGCAAGTGCTAACATGCAGGACATCAAAGACCTAAAAGAGAAGTTGTGTAAATCTTTTTCAATGAAAGATTTAGGTGCTGCAAAGAGGATACTTGGTATGAAGATATCAAGGGACAAGACGAAGAAGACAATAAAGTTGTCTCAAGAGGATTACATCAAGAAGGTACTAGAAAGGTTTGCAATGCAAAAACGGTTTCTACACCTTTGGCTAGTCACTTTAAACTAACCAAGGATATGTGTCCAAAGACACAAGAGGAGATAGCCTATATGTCTAAAGTTTCATATGCTGCAGTGGTGGGTTCTCTTATGTATGCTATGGTCTGGACAAGGCCAGACATTTCACATGCAGTGGGAGTTGTATGTAGGTTTATGGACAACCCAGATAAAGAGCATTGGCAAGATGTGAAGTGGATACATAGGTATCTAAAAGGGACAACAACAAATGCTTTGTATTTTGAAGGAATTGATATTTTTCTAGAAGGGTATGCTGATGCAGATATTGCAGGTGACAAAGATACTCAAAGGAGCAGGACTGGCTATGTCTTCACGGTTGGAGGCACAGCTGTAAACTGGGCTTCAAAGCTGTGGAAAGTGGTATCACTTTCTACCACGAAAGCAGAGTATGTAGCAATGACGGAAGCAAGAAATAAATTCTGTGGCTTCACACATTCTTAGAAGAGCTTGGATTCAAACAAGACAATAGTGTCTTGTACAGTAATAGCCAAAGTGCTATCCATCTTGCAAAGAAATCAGCCTTTTATTCAAGGATAAATCACATTGAGGTAGATATCACTTCATACATACTCTTTTGGAAGAGGGACAACTAAAGCTAGAAAAGGTACATACAAGTGAAAATCGTGCTAGCAGACATGTTTACCAAGGTGGTCAACAAGGAGAAGTTGAGATTTTTCTCATCTTCAATTGGCATTCAAGGATAGAAAGCCAGGATGGAAAGTAGTCACAGGTTTGGTTTGGAGATCAGTCTCCAAGTGGGAGATTGTTAAGTATGGAGCCTGATTTTACTCTTGTAATTTTTTTTGGTAAAAACGCACATTTGTAAGGCCCCCATTATGAGGAGAAGCCATCGCGCGTGAAGAAAAATCACTCGCCGGAAAATAAAATCACTCGCCCAAATATTCCTTTTTGCCGGAATGTTATGGCCGGACTGTTGGAGCTATATATGGCTCACTCTACTGAACTTGGTCTCACCTATATATTTGTATCTTGTCCTCAATATGAATCAGTCTTTGGGAGCGTATATGGTGTGTCTCTTGTCTCGTCTCTCTCTCTTTCTCTCTACATCTCAACATGGTATCAGAGCGGTAACGATCACACGCAGATTCAATTCATGGTGACAATAGTATATGTATGCGATTCGCAGGTAAGATTCAAAATTGTTACAAATTTTATTTTTGAGCGTTGATTCTTGTTAACTGTGGTTGTTTTGTGTTAAGAAGAATATGATTAGTGCTTTATGTGGCGTTTATTTATAATCAATCTAATCGTTGATTACGTTTTCTTGTTAATGACACCCTGAACTTCATCTCAATTTTTCTTGTTGTTCTGCTCAAAATTTGGAGAAACGGGAAAAGCGCAATGGAGCATAGCGCAATAGAGCATTCATCCAAAACATCTTCGTCTCCTCGAGCTCTTCGATTTGAGTTCTAGGTTTGCGTCAATCGGAGTTCGCAGCAGAAAGTTATGCTGTTTTTACTGCAATAGAGCTTGACGCAGCTTTCTTCGTCCTACTTCTTCGTGAAGCGTCCGCGATCCTTTTTCTTATTTTGGCGTTAACTTTTTCGAGAAGATTTAGCTTTTTGCTATTCGTATTGTGGCCGTCAATCTTGCGTCTCACGCCACTCTATTTTGAGGACTCGTTTATTATTAACGTCTCCTTTACCCTGTCTTTTTTGGGTGACGTCTCTCACATCTTTGGACGTTCCTTTAGCATCCTTCTTACGTTTATCGTTGACAGAATGCATTACTCATATCTCTCTCATTCTCAATTGCGGCCTTCACCATATATGGTGTGCAGATTCTGCGATCTTATCTTATACGTCTTCTCGCAACAAGATATCGCTATGAATATTCTCGTCAACGGCTTTCCTTCTGGCCAACGTTCTGTTCCTCCTTTCCAAGGTCAAGGATTTCCAGGCTGGAAAGCAAAGATGTTGTTAATTCTTGAAGGCGATGAACTCTCCGATGTTGTTCTTGGAAATCGTGTTTGTCCGCCTCAGCCTGTTGATACGGATAATGATAACGTGCTTATCACTGAAGGACCTATATTTGAAGATTGGAATGTTGCCTATACGGATTGGCAACGACGTGATAAAGCAGCTCGTCGGTATATTCTTTCTGCTCTTACTGATTCCCTTTTGCTTGATATGTATGAACTCCCTACTTCCCATGACGTATGGAAGTACCTTATTGCAAACTTTCAGAAGAAATCTGTTACAGAAATACTTTATTTGAGAGGGTTGCTTAACAAGTTACAATATGAAGTTGGTACTGCCATGACGGGATATATTGAGTCTTTCAAATCTATTATTAATCAACTTGCTGCTACCGGTGATCCTGTTCCACAAAAGCAACTGATTACACTTCTCCTTGATACGGTGAAGGACTCTTCTTATGATAACATTGTTACTATTCTCTCTAATAAAGATGGTCTTGATTTCGACCAAGTTTCATGTCTTTAATTGAGTACTCTCAACGTCAAGAACGTCGGAATGCTGGTCACGATACAGCTATGATTTCACAAGAGGAGACTGAGTCACAACAGATGGAACGTGCTTTTTATGCTCGAAGGCGTCCATTTCAACGAGGAAACCGCAGAGATGGCCGTCGCGGTAATATTTTCTCTCGTCTATAATTTCCTAATAAGCAATGTTCTTACTGCAGCAGAAATGGCCATACTGAACATGATTGTTGGGCACGTCAATATGATGAAGAACACAATATTATCACAAAACAACCACGTTTATCTAGAGACTCTTCTTCTTCTTCTTGTGAATATTGTGGACGATTTGATCATCCCACTCATATGTGCTATAAGCGTCGATTCGACACAGATTTGAATAGAGCATATGCTACTGAACATCGAAACAACATTGTACCAGAAACAAGCTGCGTCGTATGTTCAGTTGCTCCAGACAGAATACTTCATGTACGTGATGGATCACTTTTTATTGTCGATTCTGGTGCTACAGAAAATATGACATATCAGTCTAAGTGGCTCCATAACTATCATCCACTGCCAGTTCAACGTGTTGTTTATCTTGCTGATAATACTACTTGTCAAGTAAAGGGTATTGGAGACTTATATCTTGGTACCTTATCTTCTTCCACTCGAATTTTGCGAGGAGTATTACGTGTACGAGATCTTCAACGTAATCTTCTTTCAGTTGCTAGACTTGTTGATCTTGGTCTGTTTGTTGGATTTGATTATACCAAATGCCCAATTGAGAAAGATGGACAGACTATAGCCACTCTCTCAACGATGCTGTAGCAAATATTGTCACTTCTCCAGGTGATCATGATTGCAAAGTATGGCATCACGGTTTTGTTCATGCTGATTTTTCAAAACTCCTTGATCTTCAACGTCGTGATCTTGTTCATGGCATGGATCTTAAAGCCCATCCCCATATGGGAATTTGTGATTTTTTTGCTCTTGGGAAACACAATCGTAAACCCTTTCCTCTTTCAAATACAACTCATTCTCATGACATCTTGGATCTTGTTCATACTGATATATGTGGACCTCTACCTTATTTGAGATCACAATATCGCTACTTCATTACTTTCATTGATGATTTCTCAAGGTATACGACTGTATTTCTACTTAGACAAAAATCTGAAGCCTTATCTGTTTTCAAACAATTCCACAAGGCTGCGGAACTCCAAACTGGTCGTCGCCTTAAGAAGCTTCGTAGTGACAATGGAGGCGAATATGTTTCTCGAGAGTTTGTGAGTTACTGTGCTGACACTGGAATTCATCATGAACACACTATTCCATATTCGCCTCAACAGAATGGTGTTGCTGAACGAAAGAATCGCACTATTCTCAATGCTGTAAGATGTATGCTGATTCATTCTGGCTTATCTTGTGTTTTCTGGACTAAAGCTACTTTGACAGCAACATTTATTCAGAATCATCTTCCTACTACTGCACCCTCTGGTAAGATACCCATCACAGCATGGACAGGTGACATTTCTTCTGTATCTCATTTTCGAACCTTTGGATGTATTGCTTATATTCATGTTCCCAAAGAAACACGAACAAAGCTTCATGCTCCTGGCCTTAAAGTTATTTTTATTGGATATTCTGACACTTCCAAAGGCTACAAATTCTATGACCCTTCCTCCAAGAAAGTAATTGTGAATCGTGATGCTACTTTTAACGAACAGCTTATGGGAGGCTCATGGTCCATGGATGATTCTGATGATACTAAATCATTGCTTTAGGCTTTTCCATTTCTTTCAGAAGATGAAACACTTCCTATAGAGCAACTTTTCTCCTCACAACCATCCATTCCAAATGTTGCCAATGATGATATTGATATTTTTGTTGATCTGCCTATTGATTTTGAACATGGCTCATGTCATGTTGATGATGACGCGCGATATTGCTGTTAATGCTTTTTCTACTTCTGAAGATCCCGTTACTTATGATGAAGCTATCTCTTCACCACAAAAAGATCAATGGCAAGAGGCTATGGAAGCAGAGTACGATTCTCTTATCTCTAAAGGTACATGGATACTAACTGAATTACCTCTTGGTCGTATAGCTATTAAATGTAAGTGGGTGTATAAAACAAAAGTAAAAATAGATGGATCTTTTTACAAGTTCAAGGCGCGTTTAGTTGCAAAAGGTTACTCCCAAGTAGCTGGTGTTGATTATCAAGAGACTTTTTCACCAGTTGTTCGCATTACAAGTGTTCGAGTTTTATTGGCATTTGCTGTTCAATTTGATTTAGAAGCTCATCAAATGGATGTGCGAACTGCTTTTCTTAATGGTGACTTGGAAGAGGAAATTTATATGGAACAACCAGAAGGGTTTGTTATTCTTGGTAAAGAAGACCTTGTTGCTCAACTCCATAAGGCACTATATGGTCTCAAACAAGCTTCGCGAGCCTGGTATACAAAATTTCATCTTTTTCTCACCTCTAAAGGATTCATCTCTTGCTTGTCAGACCCCAACTTATACATAAAACGACAAGGTAGCAGTTTTGTGATTCTTGCTCTTTATGTGGATGATACCATCCTTGTTTCCAATGATTTGGGATTTCTTCAGCAAGTGAAAAATTTATTGTCTTCTGCATTCGATATGGTGGATCTTGGAGAGATTCACTCTTGTCTTGGCATTCAAATCCAACGGAACCGTACAAAAGGTATTTTATTCCTTCGACAGTCAAAGTTTATTGTAGATACTATTCAAAAATTTGGTATGGAATCCGCACATTTAGCCAACACACCTTGTCTTGCAAGCTCTACGAAGAATACTTCTGACAATGGCGGTCAACTTGTCACAAATCAACCTTATGCTAACTTGATTGGATGTCTTCAGTTTGTTGGCATGAACACTCGTCCTGATATTCTGTTCGCTGCTAACTATCTTGGACAACATCTTGCATGTCCTTCTCTTAAGCATTGGTCTGCTGCAAAGCGTGTATTGAAATACTTGAAAGGCACTACAGATTTTGGTTTAGTCTATCGACGACAACTCACATCGGATTCTATGCAATCTCTTTCTCTGTTGGGTTACAAAGATGCAGACTGGGCAAGCTCACATTTATCTATGCGATCTACTAGTGGAAATTGCTTCTTTATAAATGGTTGTCTTGTTTCTTGGACCAGCAAGAAACAACGTTGTGTTACAGTTTCTACGACTGAGTCAGAATATGTTGCGGCATCACTTGCAGCTCGTGAGTTGATTTGGCTTCGACAAATGCTGGTTGATATTGGTCACTCTCCTCTTTCTAGCACACCCTTGCGGTGTGACAACCAAAGTGCTATTAGTCTTGCAAAAGACTATGTTCAACATAATAAGTCAAAGCACATTGCTGTCCACTGTCCAAGTGACCAGATGATTGCAGACATTTTGACCAAAGGCCTCAATGAGTCACGTTTCATCCTCTTGTGCTCGGAGCTTGGAGTTGCTTCGGCCTCACTCTTTCTAGATTAGCTTCTTTTCTATTGTAATAGCTTTGTACATATGACATTGTAATCTTTTAGGTACCATGCACTATAAACACTCCACATTTGCACCTTGTGATATCTAAGTCACTTGAATATTTGTACATAGATGCACAATTCACTTTCACATCATCACCACTGGTTCATATTTCACATTGTATAGGGGCTTGGGTTTTTCCCTTGAACTCCCCAAGGGTTTTTTCATCCAAAGCTAGAGACCTTTGTTTGAGTGGGGGTGTTGGAGCTATATATGGCTCACTCTACTGAACTTGGTCTCACCTATATATTTGTATCTTGTCCTCAATATGAATCAGTCTTTGGGAGCGTATATGGTGTGTCTCTTGTCTCGTCTCTCTCTCTTTCTCTCTACATCTCAACATATATAATTTTTTTTCCCTTTCTGGCTTGTTCGTGGTTTTCGTCTATCTAGGCTCTAGCTAACTTTTTATTTGTGTTCTAGCTTCATTTAATTTATTTTGCGATTGTCGAATCAAAGTGCTCACACTGTATGTTCTAAATATGTGATTGCACACCAATCTTTAATCAAATTCGATAGATAGCATATTCTTTTATTCTATTTCAAATTACTAACACAAAGTTAACATATTTTGGATTTGTTAATTATACGATGGCACAAGTTTGATAGCCGCAGTTCTCCCTACCTTGTACAATCTATTTGACAAGCCTCAGATGCAAGTTACGATCATATCTCTCTTCAAAAACACACTAGCTCATATAATTTTGATGCAGTGTACCCTCAAGGTATGTACATTAACCTCACTCCCCTTTTCATAATTGCTTTACCAACAATCTTTTATAAATTAGGCAACCCAACATCTCTCGTGTCATAAATAGTACTTATAAAATGTAATCTCAAATACATCACTCCTATTTTTAAATTTCATTGCTCTACATTATCTGCTCACCTGAATACTCCATCAAATGCTACGACCATGGCTTCTAATTGTACTACAAGTACTTTTTGTAAAGATGATTTATCAATAAATTCTGTAGCTACTCATGTGAGCCATGGTGCTCTGGGATAGTGCACAACCATTTGTAAGTGCTTTAATATACTGCACTGTAATGTCGGCAATGCAGTCAATATATTTTCTCCTTTATGTCTTTTCCAGTCCATTGGTCACATGCACACAGATTGGCCGATTTAGGTAGTGTGTAGATACTCATCTTGGTGCAAATCCGCCGATTTAGGTAGCACATTGATACCATTGCTCTTTATGTGGATGATACCATCCTTGTTTCCAATGATTTGGGATTTCTTCAGCAAGTGAAAAATTTATTGTCTTCTGCATTCGATATGGTGGATCTTGGAGAGATTCACTCTTGTCTTGGCATTCAAATCCAACGGAACCGTACAAAAGGTATTTTATTCCTTCGGCAGTCAAAGTTTATTGCAGATAGTATTTAAAAATTTGGTATGGAATCTGCACATTCAGCCAACACACCTTGTCTTGCCAACTCTACGAAGAATACTTTTTACAATGGCGGTCAACTTGTCACAAATCAACCTTATGCTAACTTGATTGGATGTCTTCAGTTTGTTGGCATGAACACTCGTCCTGATATTCTGTTTGCTGCTAACTATCTTGGACAACATCTTGCATGTCCTTCTTTTAAGCATTGGTCTGCTGCAAAGCGTGTATTGAAATACTTGAAAGGCACTACAAATTTTGGTTTAGTCTATCGACGACAACTCACATCGGATTCTATGCAATCTCTTTCTCTTTTGGGTTACACAGATGCAGAATGGGCAAGCTCACATTTATCTATGCGATCTACTAGTGGAAATTGCTTCTTTATAAATGGTTGTCTTATTTCTTGGACCAGCAAGAAACAACGTTGTGTTGCAGTTTCTACGATTGAGTCAGAATATGTTGCGGCATCACTTGCAGCTCATGAGTTGGTTTGGCTTCGACAAATGCTGGTTGATATTGGTCACTCTCCTCTTTCTAGCACACCCTTGCGGTGTGACAACCAAAGTGCTATTAGTCTTGCAAAAGACTATGTTCAACATAATAAGTCAAAGCACATTGCTGTCCATTATCATTATGTCAGGTATGAAGTACGCAAGGGAACCATTATGGTTGAAAACTGTCCAAGTGACCAGATGATTGCAGACATTTTGACCAAAGGCCTCAATGAGTCACGTTTCATCCTCTTGCGCTCGGAGCTTGGAGTTGCTTCGGCCTCACTCTTTCTATATTAGCTTCTTTTCTATTGTAATAGCTTTGTACATATGACATTGTAATCTTTTAGGTACCATGCACTATGCACACTCCACATTTGCACCTTGTGATATCTAAGTCACTTGAATATTTGTACATAGATGCACAATTCACTTTCACATCATCACCACTGGTTCATATTTCACATTGTATAGGGGCTTGGGTTTTTCCCATGAACTCCCCAAGGGTTTTTTCATCCAAAGCTAGAGACCTTTGTTTGAGTGGGGGTGTTGGAGCTATATATGGCTCACTCTACTGAACTTGGTCTCACCTATATATTTGTATCTTGTCCTCAATATGAATCAGTCTTTGGGAGCGCATATGGTGTGTCTCTTGTCTCGTCTCTCTCTCTTTCTCTCTACATCTCAACACGAACAACGGCCGAAAAGTGGTTGAAAAAATTACCGGTCGGTTGGCCAGTTGGCGATGGCCAGTGGCCGGTGGTTGGAAGTCAATGGCCAGTGACCAGTGGCCGAATTAAATGTCCGGTGGCCGAAATCAAAAGCGGACTTGTCTTCTCAAGGGCGGCCACACATGGGCGGATTGAAGGGTCCGATTTGGACTTATCTACACAAGGCGGCTACACATGGCTGCCTCTTATGAGAGAGGGTAGCCCTTTTGGCCTATAAAAGGAGGCCAATTCTACACACATTTCATTCTAGGAAGTTGGTGCAACAATGTGGGGTGGTGAGAGTGAAGCAAGGCGGGAGCTCCAAAAGGGTATAATCCCTTTCTAACCTACTTCTGATTTTGAAGTACTAAAGCCATTGAGTGGCTGCTTTCCCGTGGACGTAGCCCACATTGGGTGAACCACATATATCATGTGTACTCTCTCTCTCTCTCTCTCTACTCTATAATCTCTTGTGTGTGAAAATTATCTCTCTCCATTAAGTAATCTACTCAATTATCTACTTAGCTACGCCATATTTCCTAATAGGTTTGAGGTTGAGGAGGTTGGATGGAGAAGAGAGGGACTCAGCTCAAATTTTTTGGCGGCCCAAGAAGGGCCTTTACTACAAGTTCCAGTCACTTGGTTTGACGAAGCATGGGCATCCAAGAGAGATGGAGAAAATCATGCTGAAGTCTTCTTCTTTGGTGTGATCGAGAAGTTCAACCCTCGAAACCTCAAGTTTACCTGTCGATTTAAGGGGATCCAAAGCAATACCTTGCTACATGGGATTCCATGTGGCTGATTTTGTTTTGCGAAGCTCCATGCAATTGGCGTCTCCTCCACAAAAATCAATGCAGGTAAGCCATGATTCAATTGTTGTTGATTGCACTCCTTATAATGGTTACTCAAGTCATGCAAGAGGGGTCGAAATTCTGAATTTGAGTCTTGATGATGCATTGAATTTGGGCAGGGAAAACATTGCATTGCATGTAGAAAACACGGACTCGGGTACTTTAGAGACATTAACACCACCATGTAGAGGTCGTGGAAGGCCACCCAAATCCAAGAAAAGAGTTCAATTGAAGGGTTCATTGAAAGGCACAATCAATGATCCATCACCCGAGTGTAGCAGAAATGTGGGATGGCCACAAAAACCTAGACCGATCACACATGCAGGTGGTAGACCTAGCACGTCGGCTAGCCCATATGAAGATGCTAATGATAGCGAGGATGATGATGAACATGCATCTAAAGGTGAAGGGGTAGATTGTGGCAATGATGAGGCCTTAGAGGCAGAAGGACTAGTGCTTGATGATGCCCCTGAAGCTGATTGTGACTTTGTTGATGTTGTCCCTCTGGAATGAAAGAGTGGTGACAAGATGGAGCAAGAGCCTCTTCGTACATTTTGGAAGCTTCTGGCTTTCCATGGTTTGGTAGGACCAGACTTGGGACATGTACCTCGTGAATTTTTATAATTTCATTTGTTTCTTATGCTATTTACACTTGATCTTGTTGACCATATAACTAATGAGACAAACATGTATGCCAATGGTTTTAGGCATGGCATTTCACTACATGCCTAGCAAGCAACAATATTGGAGGGATGATATGCACGGCTCATTACACTTTCCAAACTTTGGTGATAAGAGGAGCCATACCTCTTTCCAGAAAATAAAGAGGTTCTTGCATCTTAGAGACAACACAAAAAAGCCACCAAGGGGATGTAGAGAGCATAAATTATGGAAGACGTTTGAGTTGGAAGAGAGGCTGAATTTTACATTTCAAAAGTATTATAACTTATGCCAATGTGTGACTGTTGATGAGCGTATTATTCCATCAAAATGCAAGCTTAATCCATTCAGGGTCTACAATCCAAAAAAACCAAATAAGTTTGGCATACAGGTTTTGAATTTGCACAACTCATCCACGGGTTACAATTATGTGTTTCAGGTTTATGATAAGATGCCATGTAAAGAGTTGTCTTTCCATGTGGTTGCAAATCTTGTGAAAGCTTTTCCTAGACAAGAGCATCATGTATTCTTTGATAGGTATGTCACTTCTGGAAAGCTCTTGGAGCATCTACGTAGTGAAGGTCAAGGTGGTACAGGCACATATATATGCAATAAGAAGTACTTTCCAGGTAAAGATATGTTGAACTTGAGTAAGCAAGCTCGTGGTGCTTCACGCTTTGCATATTGTAAAAAGCAGTGTCTTATTACATGCTCTTGGATGGATAAGAAGGAGATTTTCTTTGCTTCCAATTGCTTTGGTATGCATAAAGGGGAGGTGAAGCGCATGGTTGGGGATGGTAAGAAGATGCTTGTGTATTGTCCAGATTTGGCAGTTAAATAAAATGAATGCAAAGCTGGATGCAATGTATTTGATAGCATGGTGCTCGATCATGGCTACAATTTGCAAACCACCATGCATGGCTGGAAATGGTGGCATGCACTCTTTTGGTGTCTGATGGACACCGTGTTTACCAATGCATGGATCATTTGGAAAAATTTGTATGGAAAGATTGACACTTCTAGATTTGATTTTATGCTTCGCTTGCATGAAAAATTGGTGAGCAATGCATTTAAACCATTTATGTGCAAGAGACCCGTGATTGAGGATGTCTACAATGGACACTTTCTATGTGCTTGCACGATTTGGAAAGTAAGTATTGTGTGGTGTGTGTTGTCAAAAGAAAGAAGCTTTTGTCTGAGCATAAGGAGGTGGAGGGATGCAAGCCCTCGCGCACTAAATGGGGTTGAGAAAAATGTAAGAAAACCATGCATGTAGATCCTTGCTTCAAGGAGTACCATGCAAATGCTGTGGTAGACTTTTTGTATGATGGGAGGTCACGAGCGCCCAAGAGACGAGAACCCGCACCTCTGTGTAAGATCTTGTTTCTTTTGGATTGTGGTGTTTGCTCATGTTCTTGCATCCTAAAATGTTTTCTTTTATGTGACACACAGGATTCAGGTGGATGCATGGCATTTGGATCATGGTTGTATTTTTCCTCAATTTTTGGTATGTGTATACTTGCTTTATGCTCAGACATTCTTTATCGTTATGAAGCTTCTCATGCCTCTTGTCTTTCCTTGTAACATGAAAGATTCTATGGTCCTTCGTTTATGGCTACTCTTATTTTTCTTTCAAGGTATGCCTAGTACCTCAGCCTTTTTCTCTTGTCTTCATGTGGATGCATGGCCTTTGGATCATGGTTGTATGTTTCCTCAATGTTTGGTATGTGTATACTTGCTTTATGCTGAGACATTCTTTATCATTATGAATCTTTTCATGCCTCTTGTTTTCCCTGTAACATGCAAGATTCTATGGTCCTTAATTTATGGCTACTCTTATTTTTCTTTCAAGGTATGCCTAGTACTTCAGGCTTTGTCTCTTGTCTTCATGTTTCCGATTCATAGTAGGTTTTCACAAGAAGTTTTTCTTTCATCAACAGACGCTATGCATGGAACGCTTATGTCAAGTATATAATTTCCATGTTGAGTATATGTGAAGCATATGGTGTGTATGGTTTTCTTGGTGAGCGTATGTTAAGCATATGGTTTGCATGTCTAACTAGAGGTTTGCTTATTATGGTTTCTTGGTGAGCTTATGATTTGATTGACGAGTGGTTTTCACATTATGGTTTTCTTGGCAAGATTATGGTTGCGTAGCAAGATTACATCAAGCATATGATTTGCATGGAAAGCGTACGGCTACTTATGGTTTTGAGCTTGTATATGGCAGATTGTGGTTAGTTGTGGCTTGAAGATAATGTTTTCGCATGATTTTTTGGTTTGTGTGCAGAGATTATGGTTTTTGTTAGCAAGATCATGGTTTGTTTGATAAGTTACATGCATATTATGGTTTTCTTTGCAAGATTATGGTTGCTTGATAAGAGGTTTTCAAATTATGGTGTTCCTAGAAGATTGTGGCTTGCTTCACAAGTCGTTTGCATGTTCTCGCTTGCTTACAGATTATGGCTTGTCTGAAAAGTAGATTGCATGTTGTGGTTTGCATCGAAAGATTATGGTTTGCCTCGCAAGTGGGTAATGCACTTATGGCGTTGATCTTGCGGTACATTACCGACTTATGGCATTGTTCTTGTGGTTTATGGTAATGTACTTATGGCATGTTCTTTTTCTATTTTGGATTGTTTGCGATATCTCTTTTGATTATGGTTTTCTCGTCAAGCATGGTGAGTGTTTTCTTCATGCATGCATTGATTTCATCAAGCTTCTCATGCAGGTTTATGGTTTGCAAGCTTATGCAATCCCTTTTGATTGTGGTTACTGATGGCAAGGTAATCGTATGCATGTCAAGCATATGGTGAGATTTTTCTTCATGGCTGAATTTTCTCTCTTGCCATGGCGAGTGGTTGCTTTATGCTTTATGATCATGCATGCATTATGGTTATCAAGCAATGTTTTGCAGTTTATGATTTTCAAGACCTATGTATGGTTTTTCTCATCGCATATGGTTTGCATGGCACTCATTTGGTTTCCCAGCAAATATACTGTTTTATAGTGTTTTCAATTTATGGCATGAGGTATATTTTGGCTTATGGTTTTCTTGCCATGACTTTTCTCGGCAGGCATGGTTTGCATGACCTTTGTATGGTTTTTCTCGCCATGTCTTTTTCTTGTCAGGTCTTTGCATGGCAAGCACATGGTCTGCATAGTAAGCATATGGTTTTCCTAGCAAATGTAACGTTTTAGAGTGTTTTCAATTTATGGCATGGTAGCTCGTTTTGGGTTATGCTTTTCTTGACATGCCTTTCCTTGCCATGGTTTATTTTGTTTCATGTCTCTTGTGGTTTATGGTTTGCATGGCGAGCGTAAGGTTTTCTTGCCAGGGTTGTAGTTGTTGCAGTAGCGTATGGTTTGTGAAAGCTTTTCTCAAGACTTTGGGTTTTTTTGGATACGACACCTTGTGGGTTATGGTTCTGCAAGTTTCCTCACCATGGTTTATTTTGTTTCATAGATCTTCTGGTTTATGGTTTGCGTGGCAAGCATATGGTTTTCTTTCTAGGTTCATTTTCTTGCCAGGGCTATAGTTGTTGCAGTAGCTTATGGTTTGTGCAGGCTTCTCTCAAGACATTGGGTTTTTTTTGGATATGGAACCTTGTGGGTTATGGTTATGCGAGTTTCTTGCCAGGGTTTATCTTGTGCTTTATGGTTTCCAGGGTGAGTGTACCATTACTAACTGTTGGTTATAAGGGTTTTTGGATACATAATCTTGTGGCTTATGGCTATGAAAGTTTCTCGTTTTAGTGTATCTTCCTGCAAGATTATGGTTGTTTATTCTTTTGTTTTCCAATGTACTTATGCCATTTGTTTTTTGTTACGGTTTTCATGGCTAGTGTATAGCTTTCTCAACAAGTATATAGAGTGCTTATGCAATTATAGAAAATTATGGCTATGGCAGATTATAGCAATTCTAGCGACTATGGCGACTATGGCTTCATGGAAGCTCTTACAACTTCTTGGTAGCTCTTAGATCCCCTTTTTGTCTTGGTTGGTACTCTTATTGTATACTGTGGTTGATGATTCAACTTAACTTGGTGATTATGGCTCATAGGACATATCTTATGACTTGATGGCTTGTTCTGCTCTCCTATTACAAGTCATGAACTTTGCTACTATTTTGGTGGCTACCTCTTATTATGGAACCTCATGGTTGTCTTGTGTGGAAAAGTATGATATAATTTTTTGTTTGTGTGTATATCATGAAAAAATCTTGCGTCTTATGGAAGTTTGATGGATATTTATGGCAGTGTTGGCTTATGATAGTTTGTGTCTTTTTTATGGTAAATGTCTTGTAGTCTAATGGCCCATGCATGGTGATCTTTATGGGCAAACATGTTCATTGTAGCTTATGGTAGATTAGGTTAACTTGTGGTTTATGGTCTTTTACCATTTTGTTTACGAATCTTTTGTTTTTATGGGATACTATGAATTTTATGGGACATTGGGGTAGTTTATAGTGATTTTGGGACTTATGGTTTTGTAGTAGACTAGTTGCATATGGACAATTAGCATATGGTTTCTTTTTCCTGCATTTATTTTATGGAAAGTCTAGAGTTATAGTTTTTAGGTTCCATTACCAAACTCTTTCATGGTTGTAAAGTGAAAATTCTCATACATAAGGGCTAGTTTTTTTAATAAAAATTCATACATAAGGGGAACATATAATACTTAAAAATATATAGGTAAGGGATTATTTAAATACCTCTTGTTTGCATGTGCTATATTAAATTTTTACATATTGGACTCCTCGGGGTGTAGCCCGTGTACAGGTCAGCCAAAGTTTTGGTTTGCAGGTCACACTCCCATTATTGAGTGAGAAATACTAAGCTTGGAGTGCTAGAGGTTCCCCTTGAAGTGGAGGCATTATGGATCCCTGTGGTCTGATCCTCATTGGACTACTAATTTGGGAGCACTTGTTTGCTTGTATGGCATGATTATTGTCATAGGGGTCGTTGCTTTCATGGATTTTGATCATTGATCTAATATAAGTAGGCTCTCACGTATATCGTTCGACCTCTTGTACTTTGGCAAGATTCCTACGATCGGGCAACAGAACTTTAGAGGGTGATGGCTTGGTAGGGTCTTAAGTGAATGTAGGGGGTAGGACATTGACATGGAAACTACTGGGGAGTACAGGGTCTACATGAGAAGTCAAAAACAAATCTACCTCCCCATCACCTTCGTTTATTTCACTAGCTGTAGGGTCCAAAAAAATGTCTCGACTAATGGTTTCCATTAGGTGACCAAACATACTAGCACTTGGTTGTGGGTTGAAGATAGGTACGTTTTGTTTTATATTTTTTGGGTATGGGTTAGAGTGTCCGTCCATCATGTCAAAATCAAAGGAAGAGTCACTAGACACCATGATGTTGGGTCCCAGCCAAAGGCCCAAAACATAATGTGGGTGGATAATGGTTTTCTTGTGTAATTTTTGACACTCTCTAATTGCTCAGACTCTAGAACTCATCTAGAGCATAAATATATGTAATGCACGTACCCCTAAAATAGTTGACGAGTAACCTAAGAGGCCTCGCCATTGGCTATTTTGATTGATTTTTCTCATTTTTTAAACCCTTTTTTATGTGCATGATGTAGAATGGGTCATGAGATATCTCAAAATGAGCATATCAATTGGATGGATGTGATGTCCTTTACAACACACAATCCCGCTATCAAAAACACTTATGACCGCCAAAATAGTCGATTTCTACTTAGTGGTGTGGGAACAAGTGGGAAAGTCTAAAGGAAGCTATTGGAGGGAAAAGGTGAAGCTTAGATCCCACATGCTTCCTTTCGCCCTTGAGCAGTGGGGTATATATATAGCATGAGACACACTATTCCTTCACTTGAAAGGAAGCTATGGAGGTGTTGGAGCTATATATGGCTCACTCTACTCAGCTTGGTCTCACCTATATATTTGTATCTTGTCCTCAATATGAATCAGTCTTTGGGAGCGTATATGGTGTGTCTCTTGTCTCCTCTCTCTCTCTCTCTTTCTCTCTACATCTCAACATGGTATCAGAGCAGTAACGATCATGCGCCGATTCAATTCATGGTGACAAAACAGTATGTGTATGCGATTTGTATGTAAGATTCAAAATTGCTACAAATTTTATTTTTGAGCATTGATTCTTGTTAATTGTGGTTGTTTTGTGTTAAGAAGAATATGATTAATGTTTTGTGTGACGTTTATTGCTAATCAATCTAATCGTTGATTACGTTTTCTTGTTGATGACACCCTGAACTTCATCTCAATTTTTCTTGCTGTTCTGCTCAAAATTTGGAGAAACGGGAAAAGCGCGATGGAGCATAGCGCAATGGCACTTTTCATCCAAAACTTGTTCGTCTCCTCAAGCTCTTCGATTTGAGTTCTAGATTTGCGTCAATCGGAGTTCGCAGTAGAAAGTTATGCTGTTTTTACTGCAATTGAGCTTGACGCAGCTTTCTTCGTCCTACTTCTTCGTGAAGCGTCCGCAATCGTTTTTCTTATTTTGGCGTTAACTTTTTCGAGAAGATTTAGCTTTTTGCTATTCGTATTGTGGCCGTCAATCTTGCGTTTCACGCCACTCTATTTTGAGGACTCGTTTATTATTAACGTCTCCTTTACCTTGTCTTTTTTGGGTGACGTCTCTCACATCTTTGGACGTTCCTTGAGCATCCTTCTTACGTTTATCGTTGACAGAACGCAGTACTCATATCTCTCTCATTCTCAATTGCGGCCTTCACCATATATGGTGTGCAGATTCTACGATCTTATCTTATACGTCTTCTCGCAACAAGATATGGCTATGAATATTCTCGTCAACGGCTTTCCTTCTGGCCAACGTTCTGTTCCTCCTTTCCAAGGTCAAGGATTTTCAAGCTGGAAAGCAAAGATGTTGTTAATTCTTGAAGGCGATAAACTCTCCGATGTTGTTCTTGGAAATGGTGTTTGTCCGCCTCAGCCTGTTGATACGGATAATGATAACGTGCTTATCACTGAAGGACCTATATTTGAAGATTGGAATGTTGCCTATACGGATTGGTACCGACGTGATAAAGCAGCTCGTCGGTATATTCTTTCCGCTCTTACTGATTCCCTTTTGCTTGATATGTATGAACTGCCTACTTCCCATGACGTATGGAAGTACCTTATTGCAAACTTTCAGAAGAAATCTTTTACAGAAATACTTTATTTGAGAGGGTTGCTTAACAAGTTACAATATGAAGTTGGTACTGCCATGACGGGACATATTGAGTCTTTCAAATCTATTATTAATCAACGTGCTGCTGCCGGTGATCCTGTTCCACAAAAGCAATTGATTACACTTCTCCTTCATACGGTGAAGAACTCTTCTTATGATAACATTGTTACTATTCTCTCTAATAAAGATGGTCTTGATTTCGACCAAGCCTGCATGTCTTTAATTGAATACTCTCAACGTCAAGAACGTCGGAATGCTGGTTACGATACAGCTATGATTTCACAAGAGGAGACTGAGTCACAACAGATGGAACGGGCTTTTTATGCTCGAAGGCGTCCATTTCAACGAGGAAACCGCAGAGATGGCCGTCGCGGTAATATTTTCTCTCGTCACAAATTTCCTAATAAGCAATGTTCTTAGTGCAACAGAAATGGCCACACTGAAGATGATTGTTGGGCACGTCAATATGATGAAGAACACAATATTACCACAAAACAACCACGTTTATCTAGAGACTCTTCTTCTTCTTCTTGTGAATATTGTGGACGATCTGATCATCCCACTCATATGTGCTATAAGCGTCGATTCGGCACAGATCGGAATAGAGCATATGCTACTGAACATCGAGACAACATTGTACCAGAAACAAGCTGCGTCCTATGTTTAGTTGCTCCAGACAGAATACTTCATGTACGCGATGAATCACTTTTTATTGTCGATTCTGGTGCGACAGGAAATATGACATATCACTCTAAGTGGCTCCATAACTATCATCCACTGCCAGTTCAACGTGTTGTTTATCTTGCTGATGATACTACTTGTCAAGTAAAGGGTATTGGAGACTTATATCTTGGTACCTTATCTTCTTCCACTCGAATTTTGCGAGGAGTATTACATGTACCAGATCTTCAACGTAATCTTCTTTCAGTTGCTAGACTTATTGATCTTGGTCTGTTTGTTGGATTTGATCATACCAAATGCCGAATTGAGAAAGATGGACAGACTATTGCCATTACTCCTCGAAATGGTAATTTGTTTGAACTATCTCTCAATGATGCTGTAGCAAATGTTGTCACTGCTCCTGGTGATCATGATTGCAAAGTATGGCATCACCGTTTTGTTCATGCTGATTTCTCAAAACTCCTTGATCTTCAACGTCATGATCTTGTTCATGGCATGGATCTTAAAGCCCATCCTCATATGGGAATTTGTGAATTTTGTGCTCTTGGGAAACACAATCGCAAACCCTTTCCTCTTTCAAATACAACTCATTCTCATGACATATTGGATCTTGTTCATACTGATATATGTGGACCTCTACCTTCTTCGAGATCACAATATCGCTACTTCATTACTTTCATTGATGATTTCTCAAGGTATACGACAGTATTTCTACTTAGACAAAAATCTGAAGCCTTATCTGTTTTCAAACAATTCCACAAGGCTGCGGAACTTCAAACTGGTCGTCGCCTTAAGAAGCTTCGTAGTGACAATGGAGGCGAATATGTTTCTCGAGAGTTTTTGAGTTACTGTGCTGACACTGGAATTCATCATGAACACACTATTCCATATTTGCCTCAATAGAACGGTGTTGCTGAACGAAAGAATCGCACTATTCTCAATGCTGTAAGATGTATGCTGATTCATTCTGGCTTATCTCGTGTTTTTTGGGCTGAAGCTACTTTGACAGCAGTATTTATTCTGAATCATCTTCCTACTACTGCACCCTCTGGTAAGATACCCATCACAGCATGGACAGGTGACATTCCTTCTGTATCTCATTTTCGAACCTTTGGATGTATTGCTTATATTCATGTTCCCAAAGAAACACGAACAAAGCTTCATGCTCCTGGTCTTAAAGTTATTTTTATTGGATATTCTGACACTTCCAAAGGCTAAAAATTCTATGACCCTTCCTCCAAGAAAGTAATTGTGAATCATGATGCTACTTTTAACGAACAGCTTATGGGAGGCTCATGGTCCATGGATGATTCTGATGATACTAAATCATTGCTTCAAGCTTTTCCATTTCTTTCAGAAGATGAAACTCTTCCTATAGAGCAACGTTCCTCTTCACAACCATCCATTCCGAATGTCGCCAATGATGATATTGATATTTTTGTTGATCTTCCTATTGATTTTGAACATGTCTCATGTCATGTTTATGATGACGATATTGCTGATAATGCTTTTTCTACTTCCAAAGATCCAATTACTTATGATGAAGCTATCTCGTCACCACAAAAGGATCAATGGAAGGAGGCTATGGAAGCCGAGTACGATTCTCTTATCTCTAAAGGTACATGGATACTAACTGAATTACCTCCTGGTCGTACATCTATTAAATGTAAGTGGGTGTATAAGACAAAAGTAAAAGAAGATGGATCTTTTGACAAGTTCAAGCCGTGTTTAGTTGCAAAAGGTTATTCCCAAGTAGCTGGTGTTCATTATCAAGAGACTTTTTCACCAGTTGTTCGCATTACAAGTGTTCGAGTTTTATTGGCATTTGCTGTTCAATTTGATTTAGAAGCTCATCAAGTGGATGTGCGAATTGCTTTTCTTAATGGTGACTTGGAAGAGGAAATTTGTATGGAACAACCAGAAGGGTTTGTTCTTCCAGGTAAAGAAGACCTTGTTGCTCAACTCCATAAGGCACTATATGGTCTCAAACAAGCTTCGCGAGCCTGGTATACAAAATTTGATCTTTTTCTCACCTCTAAAGGATTCATCTCTTGCTCGTCAGACCCCAACTTATACATAAAACGCCAAGGTAGCAGTTTTGTGATTCTTGCTCTTTATGTGGATGATACCATCCTTGTTTCCAATGATTTGGGATTTCTTCAACAAGTGAAAAAGTTATTGTCTTCTGCATTTGATATGGTGGATCTTGGAGAGATTCACTCGTGTCTTGGAATTCAAATCCAACGGAACCGTACAAAAGGTATTTTATTCCTTCGACAGTCAAAGTTTATTGCAGATACTATTCAAAAATTTGGTATGGAATCTGCACATTCAGCCAACACACCTTGTCTTGCAAGCTCTACGAAGAACACTTCTGACAATGGCGGTCAACTTGTCACAAATCAACCTTATGCTAACTTGATTGGATGTCTTCAATTTGTTGGCATGAACACTCGTCCTGATATTCTATTTGTTGCTAATTATCTTGGACAACATCTTGCATGTCCTTCTCTTAAGCATCGGTCTGCTGCAAAGCGTGTGTTGAAATACTTGAAAGGCACTACAGATTTTGGTTTAGTCTATCGACGACAACTCACATCGGATTCTATGCAACCTCTTTCTCTTTTGGGTTACACAGATGCAGACTGGGCAAGCTCACATTTATCTATGCGATCTACTAGTGGAAATTGCTACTTTATAAATGGTTGTCTTGTTTCTTGGACTAGCAAGAAACAACGTTGTGTTGCAGTTTCTACGACTGAGTTAGAATATGTTGCGGCATCACTTGCAGCTCGTGAGTTGATTTGGCTTCGACAAATGCTGGTTGATATTGGTCACTCTCCTCTTTCTAGCACACCCTTGCGGTGTGACAACCAAAGTGCTATTAGTCTTGCAAAAGACTATGTTCAACATAATAAGTCAAAGCACATTCCTGTCCATTATCATTATGTCAGGTATGAAGTACGCAAAGGAACCATTATGGTTGAACACTGTCCAAGTGACCAGATGATTGCAGACATTTTGACCAAAGGCCTCAACGAGTCACGTTTCATCCTCTTGCGCTCGGAGCTTGGAGTTGCTTCGACCTCACTCTTTCTAGATTAGCTTCTTTGCTATTGTAATAGCTTTGTACATATGACATTGTAATCTTTTAGGTACCATGCACTATGCACACTCCACATTTGCACATTGTGATCTCTAAGTCACTTTAATATTTGTACATAGATGCACAATTCACTTTCACATCATCATCGTTGGTTCATATTTTCACATTGTATAGGGGCTTGGGTTTTTCCCTTGAACTCCCCAAGGGTTTTTTCATGCAGAGCTAGAGACCTTTGTTTGAGTGGGGGTGTTGGAGCTATATATGGCTCACTCTACTCAACTTGGTCTCACCTATATATTTGTATCTTGTCCTCAATATGAATCAGTCTTTGGGAGCGTATATGGTGTGTCTCTTGTCTCGTCTCTCTCTCTCTTTCTCTCTACATCTCAACAGGAGGATCCTACTTTCTACATATATAAATCAAGATCAAGTTTGAGTCCAAGGTCACGAGCAAGGCCGAAGCCAAAGTGGATCTTTCTTTTTCTTGCCTAGGGCCTAGTTGGAGTAGTTTTTTTAATTTGCGTCAATTAAAAAATCCCAACCAATTGCAAGGCAGTTCTATTTTTTTAATGTTGACCTCAACAAGACCATATATTTACAAAACTAAAATACATTTGCAAAAAAACTAGAATTACCATGCTTTAGCATAGATTTGTAGAAAACAAAAAATAGCCGATCATTGAGATACAGATAAACAGTGAGCAAAAATGAAATAGAGTAATAATTGACCAAAAATCAGTGACTCTCTAATATCACCCTATTCAGGTCTGCACACACAGACAACAAACACCCACTTTCCAACCTTTTTAACATGTTAAAAATGACCTCAACACAAATGGAGGATGCGGCTGAAGCTGGGCGGCTGGAGCTGGATGTAGAGAGGCTCCCTAGAAATGGTGCCTAAAATGTCAACTATTGGGGACTTGCTAAACACTATGTGTGAGCCACATGTCTACAAGAACACATCATTTGCATACAAGCAAGCTCTAGGACAACTACAGATTGGCGTATCACTCACTTCCTATGCTATCACCGCTCTGGGAATCCATGTGCGCACTGAGAGGAAGAAGAAGCCACGGTGCTGATTGCCCTCCTCACTACCACCGTAGTCATGTTGCTCGATTCACTTTTCCCTCTCTCTCTCTCTCTCATGCGCAAAAATAGACAAAACAAGAAGATACGGCAAGACCAAGCTTCATACCTTCAAGACTAGTGAAACAATCTTTTATTAGTATGGGTTGGGTCCGTACCTTTCACATATGGTTTCCCACATTCAGCTTATTGACACTAGACAAGTTTGGTGCACAATCTAGTGTGCCTTTCATTGGTGATCAAGAGCCGTAGACTATAGACCTATGGGACCAAGAAGCCATGTCCATAACTGAATACAAATAATAATAATAAGGATTGCATGCAAAGTTAGCACCAATATATCGAGAGGCTCCGACGAACCATTCCTAGACTTCCCCATCAAGCACTGGTCATCCCTCCATGCTCCATTAAACACGACATACATCAAATACACTAACTGATCAGGGTGCCATCCTTGAAAGAGATAAAGGACCATACGATCATAGAAGGGGTGGGAGGAAATTCCCATCACCTGAGTTGAACTCTGAGGTGCCACCACATAAGAGTCACCACCACCAACCACTAGCATGTCCACATTTTCTAATTTAGGTGGACGTTTTCTAACTTTCTCTCCTGGGGAGGCCACCTAATAAAAATGTAACCTATCACGTGAGTTCAACAAAAGGGTATTTAAAGATCTTGAAGCTTACAAAAATATATATACAGAAGGGCATTATTTTTTCAAATTTGAAAAAAAAAATTTAAAGGAAAAGGATACATTATATTCTTAACAAAATTCACAGATAAGGGATTTTACAAACATTTCTTGAACGCACATGATATGGTAGTTTTACACATAGTGATCCCCTCGAGCTTTCTCTCATACTCACAATTGTGAGTGACGATGTTTTTTTTTCTTGCAAAACTCACAATTGTGGGTGATTGTATTAGAATGCCACCAAAAAACTGCAAATCAGCCTCAAGCTCATGCCAACCCTTGAGGGCCAGGTGGTTACATGAGAGAAATATCTACTATTGTACTATTACCAAAAGCCCAATCCTTCACATTGCAAGGTGTGAGGGGATGGCAAGGGTTCCCCTAAGCCAATCAACCGAGCTTTGCCATTTTCCTAACACACTCTTCTGTTTTCCTAGGTAAGATGCTAGCTTCACTCTCCAAACTAGTATGGTCCATCTTTTTAGTTTTTGTAAGTCCAGTGGGGTTGGAGGAGCTTGGCTTTTTTGGCTTTCTTTGATAGTGACGCCACTCCAATACTTTTAAGTAAACATCACTAGCATGCCATGAAATGGTTGTTTCCCCAAAATGCAAGGGCTCTAGCATGTACATGTGTGCATTAATAAAGTTGTGGATGTGGTTTTCTTCCTCCCTATAGGTGCGTAGATTAATGTAAGCAAATTCAACCCCCGCATTGAGCTCATGTTTGCACCAATTTTGGATTAGATCCATGCTTCAATTGTAAGAGGCATGTTGGTTCTTATAGAACCTCTTGAGGAAGGCTTTACCTCTCAAAGGAAACAAGTGAGCAACTATCGTTGGCCGAAAGATGCGCCCATATGTTACCGGTAGAGCATCGAGATGCATGTGAGAATTGAAGTTCATAAACCTTGGCATTGACCTTTCAAGAGCTAGGGAATTGAACTTCATGTTTGGAGCACCATTGACGCTTATGCTTGTGGTTGACCTTTTTCCATGGGCCGGCATGCTTACTTGATTAGCCTCATGAACCCTACACGGAACGAGAAACACATTGAGCATAAATTTTACTCTAATCGCTCTACTGGAGCATGCCATCCGACCACGTTTACCTCAGCACTCTCGATCAGCTTCAAGCATTCATGGCTATGGCCAGCAACAAGCAGCTAGCTTCAACTCTCTTGGGAAAGTTCATTATTTACATATATATTTACATCAACTCTCTCTCTCTCTCTCTCTCTCTCTCTCTCTCTCTCTCTCTCTCTCTCTCTCTCTCTCTCTCTCTCTCTCCGCACACACAATCTATGAGCAAGTTAGTTTGAAGCCTACCATTGATGGCCATGGGAAGTGCTTGATCCTCCCACAGTGACAGTGGAATAGGTGTAACTAGTATATTAGTTGTGCGCGTTCAATAGAAGATAGCAGCTCGTGTGCAATACTGGCCGAGATCAGAGCCATGATAAATGATATTTATAAAGGAGCGGCCGATCATATATTCATGATGTCTTATGGCGTCAACGTTGTGTGTGTGTGTGTGTGTGTGTGTGTGTGTGTGTGTGTGTGTGTGTGTGTGTGTGTGAGAGAGAGAGAGAGAGAGAGAGAGAGAGAGAGAGAGAGAGAGAGAGAGAGAGAGAGATGGTCTTAGATGTGTGCCAGAGAAAGAAAACCTATTGGCCACCAACTCCAGGAGATAGAGCACGACACATCACGTGTCAAAATCCTTTGAAGGAAGTTGTGAGTCTCCATGCCTACCTCGTTAAGGCCAAGGTCACATGTCATGCCATTTTCTCAAACATACAACATTCCTTTTCTTGAATTTGTCAAGAGGAAGTTTTTAGAAATTACCTTATTTTTTCGTGTTTTTACAGTATTTTTCTCTATTTTGGGGGCAAGGAACAGGGGGGGGGGGGGGGGGGGGGGATTTACCCCTTTTGCGCTTTCCATTGATGCACCCTATCATATTATCTTATCTCTCTCTCTCTCTCTCTCTCTCTCTCTCTCTCTCTCTCTCTCTCTCTCTCTCTCTCTCTCTCTCTCTCTCTCTCTCTCTCTCTCTCTCTCTCTCTCTCTCTCTCTCTCTCTGAGGTGGGTGGGCGGCTACGTATTGACTTCTCCCTCTTATATATATATGGTCACTTCCCGATTGATTCGTTGTGCAAACATGCAAGAGAGGGAAAGGTTGGTGCAGGCGATGTGTGTAGGATCGGGAGTAAGGGGACATATTCATCTAAATATATGGATAGCCCATGGATACACACACACACACACACAGAGAGAGAGAGAGAGAGAGAGAGAGAGAGAGAGAGAGGATCAAAAGAATAATAAGGGATACATTCATAGTACATAAGAATATGAGGATAGGTCAATAAATATATTCTATGTGTGTGTGTGTGTGTGTGTGTGTGTGTGAATGAATCTTTTGGGGTTACTTATCAAAACTAACTACATAAAATACATAGATGAAAAAATATATTTTCGAGCGTATAATTATTATTCATGGATAGACCATTACATGGATATTAGAGAGAGAGAGAGAGAGAGAGAGAGAGAGAGAGAGAGAGAGGCATGTAGACATTATAATCCATGATATAGGCAAGTCATACATATTTAGATACATAGATAAATATTGGCAGATATAATATAGATAGTGGATGGATAGAGAATAAAGAAGGAGACACATAGTCATGTTGATAGATAAATATGTAGATGGGTACCTATATATATATATATGTGCATATACATATATATATGGGTGTCTGTATGTGCATGAATATATATATATATATATATATATATATATATATATATATATATATATGTGTGTGTGTGTGTGTGTGTGTGTGTATATATAGAGAGAGAGAGATATATATACATGGATGTGTGTATGTGCATGAGTGAATGTGTACGTATGTGTATACATATGTCCATATAACTATCTTGCCAGTGATTATCTATCTACTTATTACTATCTATCCATCCACGAACACTCTATATTCATGCTTCTATATTATATATCATGCTTGACTAAAATAGACATAATGATAGATTTATAATATAAATTTAGGTAAAGTGATAATGGATGGACATTGGATAAAGGATATACAAGTGTTAGACAAATAGACGTATAGTCCATGAATAGAGAGAGAGGAGGGTAGTGGCTTGTCAGGCACATAACAAGTCAAAAGATATAAGTATAGAGTTTTGGATCATTTATCAACAATAGATAGGTGAATATATAGATAAACAAAGACATGCATGATAGATGGATACGTGAATACGTAGAGACATAGGCTCAATATATATTTGGTAGCTTACTATTTATTGATAGATTAGACCATGGATACCTGATTGACCAATCAATATATAAAATATATTGTAGATAGCTAGGTCAATACATAGAAATAAATGAATAGATATTAGGTGGATATGTATATGTTTGTGTGTGTGTGTGAATTATATACATAGGTAGATAGGCCCAATATATATACTTGGTAGCTTACTAATTCTCTATCTATTATCAATTAACTTTCTACACTCATGCTTCTATCGTATATATTATGATCTATCTATCTCACCAGTAGACCTCTAACTACTCACGCATTCTATTTGTTCATGAAACCTATGTTTCCACTAAATCTCTATCTACTTCTCATTATGTATATATCCACCACTATCTCTCTATATTTATGCTTCTATCTTATATAGTCCATGCACCGAGATAGAGAGAGTGGATGGATATAAAGAGAAAGGGATACATTTATAATGACATAATATATATATACACACACACACACACACACACATATATATATATCATGTGTGTGTGTGTGTATGTATACCTTATGTGTGTGGGTATGCATTTTATGTGTGTCTTTATGAAATTTTTGGGATCATTTTATCGTGCTAGAAGGTGAATAAATGGAAAAATACTTAGATACATAACTAAATAGTGGATATATAAAAAATGAAAGTGATACATATAAGCTATAATGATAAATTTATAAATAGCTCAATATATATGTTTGCTAACATGTAATATATTCAGAGATAGACCATTAGATAGATAATAGAGAGAGAAACATGATATAGGCAAGTCAATGTATAGAGATATATAGGTCAATATGCCAATAGATATATTCATTTACAAAGCAAGATATTGATACATATTATTCATGGATAGACCATTACATGGATAATACAGAGAGATAGAGCAACGCATGTAGGCATTATAATACATGAAATAGGCAAGTCAATAGATATTTAGGTACATAGATAAATATTTGTAAATATAATGTAGATAGTGGATGGATAGATATAGAAGGAGACACATAATCATGTTGATAGATAAATATGTAGAAGGGTACTTATATCGGCATAAATTATTTGTCAATTGGATATTTTATGCATATATACATATATATATATATATATAAATATAATATATGGGTGTGTGTATGTGCATGAGTGCATGGATACGTATGTGTATACATATGTCCATATGTTTATCTTTCCAGTGACTATCTGTCTACTTATTACCATCTATCTATCCACTAACACTCTAAATTTATGCTTCTATATTATATATTGTCTATCCATCTCACCACTAGACCTTTGATTGCTTATACTTTCCATTTGTTCACTAATAAACCTCGAATAAAATAGACATAATGATAGATTTATAATATAAATCTAGGTAAAGTGATAATGGATGGGCATTTGATATAGGATATAAAAATGTTAGTATGAGATATAGGCAAATGTTTGCACAAATAGATGTATAGTCCATGAGTAGAGAGATAGGAGGATAGTGGCTTGTCAAGCACATAACAAGTCAAAACGTATAAATAAAGAGTTTTGGATCATTTATCAATAACAAATTGGTGAATATATAGATGAATAGGGACGTGATAGATAGATGGATACATGAATACATAGAGAGATAGGTTCAATATTTATATCTCGTAGCTTACTATTTATTGATAGATAGACTAGATACCTGATTGACCAATCAATATATATAATATATTATAGATAGCTAGGTCAATATTTAAAAAATAAATGAAGAGCTATTAGGTGGATATGTGGATATGTGTGTGTGTGTGTGTGTGTGTGTGATATATACATAGGTAGATAGGCTCAATATATATATTCGATAGCTTACAAATTTTCTATCTACTATCTAATATCTATCTATCAATTAACTCTCTACACTCATGATTCTATCTTATATATTATGATCTATCTATCTCACAGATAGACCTCTAACTACTCACACATTCTATTTCTTCATTAAACCTACATTGACACAAAATCTCTATCTACTTCTCATTATGTATATATCCACCACTATCTCTCTATATTTATGCTTCTATCTTATATAGTCCATGCATAGTGAGATAGAGAGAGTGGATGGATATAAAGAGAAAGGGATACATTTATAATGACATAAGAATATATAGATATATTCGTGTGTGTGTGTGTGTGTGTGTGTATCTTCTGTGTGTGGGTATGCATGTGTATGTGTATATATGAATGGTTTGGGATCATTTTATCGTGTTATCTAGAAGGTGAATACATGGACAAATAAGTTGATACATAGATAAATAGTGGATAGATAGAAAATTTAAGTGATACATATAAACTATAATGATAAATATATAAATAGCTCAATATATATGTTTGCTAACATGTAACATATTCATAGATGGACCATAAGAGAGATAGTAGAGAGAGAAACATGATATAGGCAAGTCAATGTATAGAGATAGCTCAATATGCTGATAGATATATTCATCTACAAAGCTAAATATTGATACATATATACTATTCATGGATAGACCATTACATGGATAATAGAAAGAGAAAGAGAGAGGCATGTAGACATTATAATGCATGAAATAGGCAAGTCAATAGATATTTAGATATACTGAGTATATAGAGAAGGTCAACATGTCAATAGAAATTTAGATGCATAGATAAATATATCTGGTAGATATAATATAGATAGTGGATGGATAGAGATAAGAGGATACACATAGTCATGTTGATAGATAAATATGTAGATGGCTACTTATATAAGAGTAAATTATTTGTCAATTGGATATTTTATATATATATAGATATATGGGTGTGTGTATGTGCACTAGTGCATGTGTACGTATGTGTATACATATGTCCATATGTTTATCTTGCCACTGATTATCTATCTACTTATTATTATTTAATCTATCCACTAACACCGTTATTGAATCTTCTATATTCTATTTTATTTATCCATCTCACCAGTAGAAATTTGATTGCTTATACTTTCCATTTGTTCACTAATTAAACCTCAACTAAAATAGACATAATGATAGATTTATAATATAAATCTAGGTAAAGTGATAATGGATGGACATTGGATATAGGATATACAAATGTTATTATGAGATATAGGCAAATGTTTGCACAAATAGATGTATAGTCCATGAATTCAATAGACAGATAGGAGGATAGTGGCTTGTCAGGCACATAACAAGTCAAAACATATAAATATAGAGTTTTGGATCATTTATCAATAATAGATAGGTGAATATATAGATAAACAAGAATGTGATAAAAAGATGGATACATGAATACTTAAAGAGATAGGCTCAATATATATATATATATATATATATATATATATATATATATATATATATATATATATATATATATATATATATATATATATATATATATATATGTATATATATATATATAGTAGCTTACTATTTATTGATAGATAGACCATGGATACATGATTGACCAATCAATATATATAATGTATTGTACATAGCTAGGTCAATACATAGAAATAGATGAATAATTATTTGGTGGATATGTATGTATGTGTGCGTGCGTGTGTGTGTGTGTGTGTGATATATGTATACATAGGTAGATAGGCTCAATATATATATTTGGTAGCTTACTATTTATTGATAGATAGACCCATTATACTTAAACAGATAGGCTCAATATATATGTTTGGTAGCTTAATAGTTATTGATCGATAGACCCATTGATACATGATTGATGCAATGACAAATGTTTACCTAAATAGATGAATAGTCTATACATAGAGAGATAAAGAGATTTCATGGATATAAGCAGAAAGGGATATATACATTTATAATGACATAGCATATATATGTGTGTACATGTTTGTGTGTGTGTCTTATGTGTGTAGGTATGCATGTACGTGTGCATATATGAATGTTTTGGGATCATTTTATCGTTATTAGAAGCTAAAAACATAGGCAAATACATTGATACATAGATAAATAGTAGATAGATAGAAAATGAAAGTGATACACATAATAAAGTATAATTTTAAATATATAGATAGGTCAATATTTATGTTTGCTAACATGTAATATATTCATTGATAGACCATTAGAAAGATAATAGACAGAGAAACATAATATACGCAAGTGTGCATACAGCTACCTCAATATGCTGATAGATATATTCATAGATAGCTAATGATTGATAGATATTATAGAGATAGGAGATGGATAGAGATAGAAGGAGACACATAGTCATGTTGATAGATAAATATGTAGATAGGTACTTATATACACATAAACTAATAGACATAATATATGTGTGCGTATGGGATTATTATGCGCCTTTATACCTATGTATATGCATATATTCATATGCATATCTATCTATCTATCTATTAATTCTATCTATCCATTATCTATCTATCTTAACTCTCTATATTCATGCTTCTATCTTATATGTTATGATCTATAATGAATCTCACCAATAGACCTCTAACTACTCACACATTCTATTTGTTGATTAAATCTATGTTGCCACTAATTCTACATCTACTTCTCATTATGAATCTATCCACCACTATCTCTCTATATTTATGCCTCTATCTAATATAGTCCATGCATAGAGAGATATAGAAAGTGAATGGATATGAAGAGAAAGGGATACATTTATAGTGACATAAGAATACATAGATATGTGTGTGTGTGTGTATGTATGTGTATCTGATGTGTGCGGGTATGCATGTATGCCTCATGAAAACCTTCAAGAATGGTTGGAATCTCCTTGGTTGTTGGTATTCTCCTACAAACTTGATCTTTTCCCCTTTGGTAGACGGCACCTTCCAAACACAAACATGAACTCGCCTTCTTAATGAGCCTCCGCTTTTGAGCCTTCTGGAAACTCTCCCTCTAAAATGTAGCTCACAATGGGAGCCAATGAATCCATCCCCTGGTACCTTGGTTGCTTTATCACTGTTGCTGCCATGATGACATGCACTTCACTCTCCAAACATGCAACTGCTTTTTGGGCAATCAAATCAGCATCTTCATTTTGTTTCCTAGGAATATGATACAGTTGTACTTCATGAAATTGATTGAAGAGTTTACAGATGGCATGAACCTTTTGCCTTAGCCTTTCATTCATACAAGCCCAAATACCTAAAATTTGCTTCACAATGAGAAGTGCATCCCCTTTTACCATGAGATGCCGTATCTTTTGACAAACACACATCTGCAAAAAATGGATTAGTATGTCATACTCTGCTTCATTGTTGCTCGTGGAACCGAGAAAATTCACATGCTCTTTCATAACAACCTTACCATTTGAATCAAGCTACACAAGCCCTCCCCCTGATTTTCTTGTAGCCTTCTTAAATGCTCCATCATGCTCATGTATACCTATACACAGAAAGGAGTTTCTTGCACGTGTCATATAATTAAGACCATAGTATTTATATATATGTATATGTATATATATATATATGTGTGTGTGTGTGTGTGTGTGTGTATATACAGAGAGAGAGAGAGAGAGAGAGAGAGAGAGAGAGAGAGAGAGAGAGAGAGATTATTTATCCTTGGGGGAGTGTTTTCTACAAGCATTCTTGATTGTGGAATCTCAAGTCTATAAATTTCTCCCCTACAGCTATCAAACTAGGGCTCATGAACAAATTCTTCCTAAAGAGAGAACTTTAAACATAATTTCAACTTTTTGGAATTGCAAAGTATAACTGAGTAGTTTATGAGCTTGCAAAACTCTATGCGAGAGAGGTCCCTGAGGCTATAAATAAAGAAATCAAAATTTATTAAGACTTTTTAAAAAAGGATTTGGAAGCACTTAATGGAACTCTCTCTCTCTCTCTCTCTCTCTCTCTCTCTCTCTCTCTCTCTCTCTCTCTCTCTCTCTCTCTCTCTCTCTCTCTCTCTCTCTCTCTCTCTCTCTACTCCCTTTTGAAGGCGTTAGTACATAGTTTAATTTAACCGGCACAGGGTGGCTAAGCCGAGACACACTTTTCTTGAACATTGTGGGCACCTTCTAATGTTAACAAAAATTCCGGGTTTGTCTGATAAAAAAAGGGCCCTTTAGAATTTTGCTAGGAAAATATTTTGGCAAGCCTTGTCCCTTCCTACATGTATGGTGTTGACGAGCAAAATTGGTTTAGAACTCCAGCCCTTAGAATCCAAGCTCCCTCCCGCACTCGCTTTTAGGGCTCCAAGTACTCTGAGGGAATATAATGTCAATGTGGTATGGCAAATTGCTAAAGTTGAGTCTGTAGTGTACAATACTAAAAATCCTAAATTACCACATTGTATTTTCAAATATAGGTCTGTCAAAATTTGGGGGTCATTCTGAATTGTACTATTCTGCATGAATTTGCTACCCCCCTCTTGCTGATTTGAACTATACCATGCACGAATTCGCTCGCATCCCCTTGTCTACTTGATAGCACTCCGTCTGCCGTGTCTACTCAGACAACTGAATGTATCTCCCCCCCCCCCCCCCCCCCCCCCCCCCCCCCCCCCCCCCCAAAATAAAAAAAAAAAAAACCCTCACACATAGTCACCAATTACCACCACCACCACCTTCAACTTATTAACGAGTAGATTAAGTGGAATGCCAAGTACAGAAAGGAAGGGGCATCCATCTGTGCTGTCAATGGCTAGTATTGGAAGGCCCAAGGGAAATCAACACATCCTGCTGTTGGCCGGTAGTGTGAGTGGAGAAGCATCAAGAGATTGGAAGAAAGTCAGTCCAGGTAACCTCAAATTTTTACTTTGATTTCCATCACATAATGGCACAGTGTTCACTATGAATTTTATTTATACTGGTACATATTCCCCATGAGGTTGCATAAGTAGACATTGACAATGTTTGATGCACACTCATCCATCCACATTCACACATATGTGCATACCTACACACATAAGATACACACATCCCATGCACATAGTTAATGCTCATCAGTCATCTTTGGAATAAATGGTGTGCCATTAGGTTTGGCAGATGTGCTGGTATAGGATTTTTGGGCGTGTGTTGTAATTTGGGTACCATACTGCCTTAACATTTGAAAAGAACTACTGATTGTTACCGCTTGGTCATCATCTGATCTACTATGCATGAATTGCTAAAGAGAGTGGGTGTCTCAACATTATGCTCTTATTGAACTAAAGTTGGTTGATGATAGAATGGCTTGTGTGTTCATATCTTTGCTAGGATAGGAGAGGTCAATCTACCCCTGAAGTGGTAGATATGAGCAATATGAGAAGTGATGGGGATAGTGAGCATCAGCTATCTTTTCTATCTTTTGAAGTGTTTTTGCCTTCATGGTTTGATCTTTGATTTGCTATCCCTGGCCAATCCACTAGGGAAATAATATTCACAAGTAGTCTAAGGTTAGAATGTGTGTTGCTTGAACAACAAATATCTAATTAAGTTTTGTATTGCCACGTTTGGGAAAGGTCCGATTGTTTATCTTCATATGTAGAGGTAGAGGAAAAAATCTTGGTGTTTTATTTACAGGTGTCTTACATGAAAATGACCTTTTGTTGGGATCGGCCAACTTAAACATATTTGGAGGGTTAAGTGTGCGTGCCAAGGTGAAACCTTGTTCATATTCATGTGTTGATGTATTTGTTGAAAATGATAAATTAAATCAAAGATAACCAGAACAGAGCTTTGTGTAAGTTAAGTAAGCAGTTAAAAAAGCACACTTAATAGTATTTTGAAACAAGAAAATTTGGGCGTGTTTGTCATCTTGAGTAGCATGTCTCTAGTCCAACTACATGTTGGTAGATCTATAGGTCTTTTTGGTTTGTCTCTTCTCCTTGGTTTGCACATTAATCCATCCACATTCGCATCCAACCACCGGATAGTGCGTTTATTTTTATATTTTCCAAAAATCATGGCTAAGGCCGTACCCCTTCCCATCCCTGCGTCCTTAGAGGGGTTTCTTAAGAGGCAATGTTGAAGCCCACACTTGTTACAAATGCTATGACCAAGGTACTTCCAAGTGAAAGTCAGTGTCCATAGGCTTTTGAGGATCACATTATCAAGTGTCCGGGAGATACACAAGTTCGAGTGACTGATAGGTTTAGAGGTGTGTATCATCTATCCTATGAGCACATTTTGAATGGGAGTCATGAAACGGGCCTTCCTATTTTAGACCAATGTATTCCCTTCGATAACTCTTTTTTGGAGCCCCTTCATATTTTCCCTAAGTTTACGGATGACATAGATCATGACTTAAAAGAAGCGATGGGGTTTGGACACCTCGATTCCAAGGTAGGAGTCCTTTATACCAACAAAAGTTTCTTTACGGCCTCACATGTAGACCTCAAGTGTACAATGGGGTGGATGCTCCTGATAGAGGGGAGGAAGACAATCTACTTCAGAGATCAAAATGACCCAAAAATTATGGATGCTTGGCAAGAATGTATGAACAAGGGTGCGAGTGTTCTCCCTCAAGCACAATATCACTACGTGGCTGAGCAGGATCGCTTTCATTTATCCCTCCATGATGGCCCCATAAAGTGCATACAAGCAAGCGGTCTGTGGGATTGATGGGCACACTCTCCACAACTGAGAGTCTATTTCAAATTCAAAAGAGATGGGACTGGTGGATGAGGAAGTATCCTCAAGATGAAGCTCCGTTATTCAAGGATGTGAAATTGCTTCTTCGGAAAATTCTTGGATTATCTCAAAAGGCTCTTAGTCAGAAGCTTAAAATGGTTGATGTATAGTTTACATGTTCCTGGAAAGTGTCACCAGCCAAGAACATCTTATAGTGGTCAAGAGGGGGTGCAAGCAAGGCTCCTCAAGAAAGGTTGCAATGCCAAAGCCTTTGCACCAACGGGGGAAAAAACCACACGCCAGCAGATAGTGCCTAGACCCGGAGCATGATCCCGAAAAACACCTCAGTTGCTCCAAGATACTTGTGTCTATAGGCTCTGGCTTCCCTATTTCATTGGTGTGTGGCTCATGCTACAAATGGAATCGCTACAATGAAAAACTTCCATGTTGAGGCTTGGTTGTGACATGGACACAATCTCATTTGGGTGATTTTTCTTTTTTGATGCTTTGACAATGCGATCATATGGTTGTTTGATGTACAAACCAGTTTTCACTTTTTCATTTTGATGTTGTCACAGGGTATAGTAAAAACAGTTATGTGTTGCAATATTTATCAACAACTAATATGTAATTTCCGATGTCTTGTGTTGATATGAGTTTGCTATAGAGCTGAGTGTAGTGACAAAAGATGTGGAACATTTTTTATTGTTGATAATTGCATGACGGTCGAAGCATAAGCATTCAAGTATTGTTTCAGTTTGCTAGAATATGTTCACAGCTTTATTCTCTATATACATCTTTGTTTTACATACATCTTCATGTTCATAGCTTTGGAAATTTTGAAAATTTTTGTTATTTTGTTGGTGGTATAGGATCCCCCAAGTTTCAAGGTTTGTTAAGATACTGCAATGCTTTTTCTACATGTTCACATCTTCAAGAAATCCTGAGTTGGTCCGATAATTTTTTGGTGGTAGTGGGGCCTTCATATTTCAAGGTTTTCCATAAGCAAATGCTACCTTCACATAAATCTTTAGTTTTAGACTTTGAGAAAATTTGATTGATAGTTTTCGTCAAGGTTTATGTTTTCCATGCCCCTTCTTGGTTCAAACTTCACAACCTAAGTTGTATATGCATGCATGATGTCCTGTGGTTTTTACTCAGCTTACTCGACCTTCGCTGCTTTTATGATAGTAATTTACCTATGCTGCCTTTGTGGGTGTTTTTGACATTCTATGAGACCCTATCTAGAGTTCCTCTTACATGGGTTTACACGTGGATTTAGACGAGTACATTAAGCATGGCCTAGTGTTGAGCAGCTCTCTCCTAGTTGCCTCATTCCATAGCATGCACAAGTTTCCAAGATGCTTGGAAAGAGTGCAAAGATGGTCATTGAGGGTGGAAATTCTTGATTCTTTCTCAATAGAAGTGTAGTGTCCTTTCCCATAAAAATCAGCCCATTAAGGCTAGTTCAGTGAGATAGCCAAAGCAACATGCATTGCATCAAATTCTTCATGGAGGTAGAAACTCTAAGCCTGCAAACTCACAACATTCTGGGTTGCATATGTTGTACTTCTGTCTGTCAGGGATACCCTTCCTCCTTGTGTATTTTGCAAACCAAGAAATTTGTGATTCTTTTATAGTCTAAAACTGGCTCAGGGCTGCCAGCAAACTGAGAAAGAATGTGTGGACTATCCTCACTTTGATGCACTTTTGGGAACCTTTTTGGATACTAAATCTGAGTGTGTTCTTACTTCATTGTGAGTAATCATGCCTTTTTGAAATGAATTGTCTTCGAGGAGGAACAAGCTATGAGTTGTGTCCGTATGTCGCTTTGAAGTTTCAAGGCCTTAAATGAGGAATCTCTTGACGATTAGATTTTAGACTGCGTAGTGCGGTTGTAATTAATCCTAGATCAGCATTGGGCATCGATAAAATTACAAGATGATGTCTTACAAGTGTTGTTTGAACGACTTTGTCCCTCAAAGGAAAACAAATCAACTACCACTAAGGAACCATACTTGGCTTCTCTATTGATATAGAAGTCCAAGGATTGGGATGGATGTCTCAATGGCAGCCTAGTTCCTTCTAGCTTCTCAAAGTTACTGAGGTTGTACAAAGATAGGGGCATGGTCTCTCTGAAAGTGTGGAAGTTACGCATTGTAAAGGATAGTCATACCCACGAGCCAAGAGTACTCCGCCCAAGCTTAGAGGATCTTGACAAAGAAGAAGCACTGAAATGCACATGTAATGACACATTATCATTGACTCGATTAAAGCATGATTGTGAAAGGTGCTATGAGAGGTGTACTTTATGTAACAATCCAAGGAAACAAATGATAACGTTTCATTAAATCTCTTTGATTGAGCAGTTAAAGACTTTATGTCTAAGTCAATCATACTGCCACGACTTCTTAGGTATCTGGCGTGCAAGAAGCAAATGGCTGGGCAAAGATGTGGGAGACTTTCTTGAGCACATACATGCGTTTTGGGATGGTGAATATACAAGAATGTATCAATAGTTTTGGGATCCAGGTTCATTTTGGGAAGCTCCTGTAATTTGCAACAATGGATCTTGCATTTTACCGTATCGAGCCTTTCCTAGCAGTTTACGAACTCCACAATTAGATCTGTCTTGAGATGAAGCATCATAAGAGTATACTTTCAAATGGACCAAGTGCAGACAACTGATAAGGAGGAAGAAACAACTCATCAAGGTAGAGTTTTTATTTTAGCAAGAGTGTCATTAAGTTATGTGTTTGGAGCTTAAGCATTGTGTTTCTATGCATCTAGGGAGATCCTCGCAATTTTGTGCCCATGATGCTCTGGGATGTCTTTCAAGTAGCATCAAAAACCATGAAGAATAGTGAGTGCAGTGGTTGAGATACTCGTACTTAATAGTGGCAAAAAATTGATTCTAGGCTCATTCTCGGTTTGGTGCAACTTTGAACAATGTTAATGTTGTGTAGAGGCGATCACCCGGCTTAGTGTAAGCTCGGCCAGGGTAAAGACAGGGGAATGAGCTTTTGTAGGTGAGATAAGTTGCATGCAACTCTAGTTGAGGAAGAAAATGGGTGTAGACCTTATGTCTATGAAAAAAAAAGGTATCAGGGGAGGTATTCGCCAGAGAAGAGGATGGCACAAGAAATGTGGGATGGAATCAAAGCGGCAAAAAGTAAAAGGACAAAATAGCAAAAGGAGTATGTGCTAAGATGTGTAGGTCTTTAAGGTGAATCAATACTATGGAGTCTATACCATTTGTATGGGTTTGATATAACAAAGGACCTAGTATATGACATGATGCATATCTTATCCCTTAACCTATTTCAAAAGTACATAAGGACGATGATGTCCACTAGTTCCACCTCCTTGAAAAATAAGAGAGATGAGATAGTCAAGCAGGTTGCAAAAGCTATCCCCAAGACAATATTGAATTCGGGTAGATGGCCATACCACCCTTCAAAGCATTACAAAATGTTTAAAGCTCAGAAGTGCCGAAGTTTGTGCAGTGGTGTCTTCCACAAATATTGCATCTTAAAGACGAACTTAGTGATCCAGACATTAATATTGGGCTTCTAATTGTTGACATTTTCCACATGCTCTTTGACTCCACTAGAAAGCATGGTTGGACTCAACGTGATATTCATGTTTGTCACTCCTTGCTTTGTTCGTGGCACATTCTATCTGAGGAGTATTATGGACCAAATACCTCCCTGTTGGAGCATGTAGTTGGTACACATTTTCTTTAACCTTCAATATAAATGGAAGTGTGTTTATTGCAAGGTTATGAGAAGGAAGCTCAATGAGATGTTGAGGTGTTTTTCTCTCATGTAGAGGAGAAATATTTGAAGATATTATGCGTCATGGGTCCCATGATTGCTATTGATGGTTCTCATTTGAAAGAAATGTGTCGGGGTATTTAAGTATACCAACCAATAACTAATAGAAGGAGATATCTTACACTCATTTCCATAGCCGTATTCTGTTCAAAAAGCTACGACAGTAGTTCAAAATAAAGAAGGATGCCAATTCACGCTTGTGAAAGAGAGCCAAAATTTGTGCACTCTTGTCTTATTGTTCATGAGGGACATACTAGTGGCTCACAGGACACTTCACATTGTTCAGATTGGTACAAAAGAGGTATCTTCCACATGCTACACAAAAAAATCAAGCTCAAGACCTTTGGGACAGATGCCACTGATTGCCTCCATTTGCTTACAAGGATCTTATTCATGAAAAAGGTATTCTGGTGGGAATAAAGAAACGGGAAACTTTCCTTTTGAACAGATTTAAGCAGGACAACTTGCTTGAGATTTACATAGAACTACAAGGGATTCTTCCTCAACCAGAAAGTCTTCAAGAAAGTGGTTTTCAATATGCAAAAGCCTACCTACTTTGAACTAGGTATATGGTTGGCGATAATGTTATTTTTGAGGGCTCCATGTAGAGGGGTCGCTTGAAGAAGATTTTTTCACATGAACAAGGAGAAACTATTACCGTTTGTGTTGTGCTGGAGCGTCTTGCACATGACGTGTTGTGCTGGAGCATCTTGCACATGACGCTAACAATGTAGATTTTATAACCGGTATTCCTATCCTACCCAAAAATGAGATCAACAACTATGTTGACATAATGAGTGTTATGGAATTCATATTTTACTATTTATTGCAGCTGACAGGTGGAAAAGGCTTGACCGAGCTAAGCTATTGCAAAAGGATATCATATTTTATGTACATTTTATTATTCAAGTGCTCTTTATGAGCTTTGGCCATTTATGACCAGCCGGCCAGTTTGTACTCACTTTGGCCATTCAAGAATCTATAAATTAAATACGTGCAAGAGGGAAATGGTCACTCTTGCACGGGGGGAGATTGCACCCTATGTTTGCGTTGCTCTTCTCTCCTCTTCTCTCTTCTCACTTCTCTCTTCTCTCTTCTCTCTCGTCGTGCCGGCGTAGCACTCTGCTTTAGGAGGTGCACTTGCACGTGCTCTCTCACTCTATCTCGCGATCTATCTCTCTCGGTTCGTGTTGAGGTTGATTATGTGCGTGTGCGATGATTCAGGTATGCCGATTTATCGTTTATGGTTTGTATTGTGCTATTTTGAGTATTTTGGCAGGGCCATCGCGCCTCCGTCTGTAGCAGTGTTATCAGAGCTGAGGCTACGCTTCTGTGATTGCATATTGGGATAACCAAAAGCTTAGTGCTCTTGTTTTCTTTTGGTTTTCAAAATTTATAATTTTATGTCCTTGTTTTAAAAAAAAAAGCAAATCTAACGTTAATCCCTCATTAATTTGTAATTATTGAAAGATATCTGAATAGAATGTAGAAATCAAATCTTAAATAGTACTACTACCTCAATTAGCATTATAAAAACAATATATCAATATAATTGGTTAAATAATAATAGGAGGGACATGAGATTACATATGATTTACAAGAATAGTTGAATAGATCCATAGTATGTATAGTAAATAATGCCCTGCCCTTTGTGTTGAAGAAAGGTTAGCATATCTCTATGCCGATTTGATTAAGAAAGACCATCCTCCCTAAACAATAAAAGAAGAAGCCTTAATGTGGTTTAACAGCTCAAGAAGAAGAGGAAAAAGAAAAAAAAAATAGAATCAGAACATATTTTTTTTGAAATAGAAGTGATCCCAATCCAATTATGTAGTTTTATGGTTGTAGACGAAGATAGAAATGCAGAGAAAAAATGACATTTTCCATATTTCATTGTGTAGGGGAACCAACCCCAAGTTAGCGCAAAAATTTTAATATATGAGCGTGAATATACTAGGAGCTCCATCGTCATATTGTGACGAGCAGAGGGATACCATCACGAGTAGCATTAAGGCAGACATAGTTAGACCAGTAGGAGGTGGCATGGCTGTGAGATCATAATACTCCAAGCATCAGCAACAATAGAGCAATGGCTCCCATTGACAATGCAAAATCTCTCTCTCTCTCTCTCTCTCTCTCTCTCTCTCTCTCTCTCTCTCTCTCTCTCTCTCTCTCTCTCTCTCTCTCTCTCTCTCTCTCTCTCTCTCTCATGCCAACCACAGTTTAGCTGTCCCTCTCTCTCTTGCACACATTGCGCCGCCAACCAACCTCACTTTTTCTCAGCAGCCACCATGCAACCCAACATAAACATTGTCTGCATGGCATCACCCACCCGACAACCAGTGGCGCGCACTCACTCGACATGTAGCCAGCTCGCAACCAGTTGCTCCCAACTACCTGCAGGTGACGCGGCTGACCTCACATCACGACCTCACTATTGTGCCTACATGCAATAGGGAGCGGACCTCGACAGTTGCAACACGTACCCTCACACCCCTTGCTATGGCGCTATGGCGGCTGCCATTGACACCTACCAAAAGTGTCATCTCTCTCTCCCCCCTCGTTTGCTGTTGGCGCCAGCACCCGACCCGATCTCTCTTCTCTATCTCTTCCTCTTCTCCCACTCACCCTAGCCGCCATGCAGAGTTCTTGCAATTTATAGCTACATGACCTCTCTTTTTTTTCTCTCCCTCTGTCATCAAACTGCAGCCCAACCACCAGGGCACAAACCCTCACCCACTTGGAATACTTGACGTCTCGCAACCATAACCACAGGACACCAGCCGCCATGCAAACTAGCGTCGCTCAAACTACTTACAGCGGCTTCAGATCTCCTAGCCGCCATTTGCTCTTTTAGGCACCAGCAACTCCCCAGCTTTCTTTTCCAGCACCTCCGCATGGCATGGTGCTGCTCTAAACTTCCGTTGATTGCATGATATCCCATTCGACTCTTTTCAACCTCACTTTATGACGCCCTACGGATGGCTGGTCATTCACGTGCTGGCAGAGAATGTCGAGCTAAAGCGGCCCACTGCGGATGAAGGACCTCTACGGCCCCCGGCTGCAAGCTGCCGCAAGGCTCTCTTGGGTGGCCCGTCGTCGGTCTTTCCCTTGTGGGTTTCATAGACATAGACACAGAGATACGTCTACAAAGCACAACATGGTTAAATTGCTGCATAAGCTGATCCAGGGATATCTATGCTAGTTGCATCCATTGCCTTTGGCTGAAAAAGCAACATGATTCAATTCTAAGAAAAATCTCGCTTCTACCGTCATGGCCCTACTCACCTTAAGGCGGCACCGAACGCGCTACAGTGCTCTCCAGAGTTCCTCAATGAATGCGGTATGCTTCTCAATGAAGTAGCTGGAGTTCAATATGACATTTCAAGAGCACCTGATCCCTGACATGCACACGCTAATGCTGTAACGCTGAGTACTGTTTTGATGGAGATGATGATGGAATATATCATCTACAACAGATTTCTTGGCTACATCCAGATAATATCCCTAGAGCATATTTCATCTTCACACAAGCTTTTGGATTTGTTGCATTGATCATCTTCAAAGACTTCATTTCTTGAACTTGTTTCAATTACTCTCTTTTTCCTTCAAGGAGAGAAATGGAACAATATATATATACCACTATATAATGTATATATATTCAGAATTGATCCCTTCCCCCTATGGTTTCAATGATTTTCATTATGAAATGCTTTCTTATTTATGTCGAAAAATGTGATTACAACTACTGCAGTCTGCGCTCACCGATTGTCTACGCATTGTCTTGTCAAGTTTAGGTACTTTGTATAAGCTCCCAACTCCCATCCTACCTCCTCCCAGTTAATATCCAGCTGCTTAAGTAGATAATTTTGTAAGGCATTTTCTTGATGCACCAAAAATCTACATTCCCATCCCTAATTCTCGCTCTACCTAACAAATAATTTGTCATAAATAAAGGCTTCTAGACAAAGGTACTTCAAGATCAAATTACTTTTGGGTTGTTTGTCCAATCAATCCCATATTTCTTTCTATTCCTTCCATGACTAATCATCGTAGACATCTGTCAGTCCTCAATGTAATTTTATCTCCCACATTGCACTATACAATCCAAACAGATCTCCTTACCTATATATATATATATATATATATATATATATATATATATATATATATATATATATATTGTTGGAGCTATATATGGCTCACTCTACTGAACTTGGTCTCACCTATATATTTGTATCTTGTCCTCAATATGAATCAGTCTTTGGGAGCGTATATGGTGTGTCTCTTGTCTCGTCTCTCTCTCTTTCTGTCTACATCTCAACATGGTATTAGAGCGGTAACGATCACGCGCCGATTCAATTCATGGTGACAACAGTATGTGTATGCGATTCGCATGTAAGATTCAAAATTGTTACAAATTTTATTTTTGAGCGTTGATTCTTGTTAACTGTGGTTGTTTTGTGTTAAGAAGAATATGATTAGTGTTTTATGTGGCGTTTATTTATAATCAATCTAATCGTTGATTACGTTTTCTTGTTAATGACACCCTGAACTTCATCTCAATTTTTCTAGCTGTTCTGCTCAAAATTTGGAGAAACGGGAAAAGCGCAATGGAGCATAGCGCAATAGAGCATTCATCCAAAACTTCTTCGTCTCTTCGAGCTCTTCAATTTGAGTTCTAGGTTTGCGTCAATCGGAGTTCGTAGCAGAAAGTTATGCTGTTTTTACTGCAATAGAGCTTGACGCAGCTTTCTTCGTCCTACTTCTTCGTGAAGCGTCCGCGATCATTTTTCTTATTTTGGCGTTAACTTTTTCGAGAAGATTTAGCTTTTTGCTATTCGTATTGTGGCCGTCAATCTTGCATTTCACGCCACTCTATTTTGAGGACTCGTTTATTATTAACGTCTCCTTTACCTTGTCTTTTTTGGGTGACGTCTCTCACATCTTTGGACGTTCCTTGAGCATCCTTCTTACGTTTATCGTTGACAGAACGCAGTACTCATATCTCTCTCATTCTCAATTGCGGCCTTCACCATATATGGTGTGCAGATTCTACGATCTTATCTTATACGTCTTCTCGCAACAAGATATGGCTATGAATATTCTCGTCAACGGCTTTCCTTCTGGCCAACGTTCTGTTCCTCCTTTCCAAGGTCAAGGATTTTCAGGCTGGAAAGCAAAGATGTTGTTAATTCTTGAAGGCGATAAACTCTCCGATGTTGTTCTTGGAAATCGTGTTTGTCCGCCTCAGCCTGTTGATACGGATAATGATAACGTGCTTATCACTGAAGGACCTATATTTGAAGATTGGAATGTTGCCTATACGGATTGGTACCGACGTGATAAAGCAGCTCGTCGGTATATTCTTTCCGCTCTTACTGATTCCCTTTTGCTTGATATGTATGAACTGCCTACTTCCCATGACGTATGGAAGTACCTTATTGCAAACTTTCAGAAGAAATCTTTTACAGAAATACTTTATTTGAGAGGGTTGCTTAACAAGTTACAATATGAAGTTGGTACTGCCATGACGGGACATATTGAGTCTTTCAAATCTATTATTAATCAACGTGCTGCTGCCGGTGATCCTGTTCCACAAAAGCAATTGATTACACTTCTCCTTCATACGGTGAAGAACTCTTCTTATGATAACATTGTTACTATTCTCTCTAATAAAGATGGTCTTGATTTCGACCAAGCTTGCATGTCTTTAATTGAATACTCTCAACGTCAAGAACGTCGGAATGCTGGTTACGATACAGCTATGATTTCACAAGAGGAGACTGAGTCACAACAGATGGAACGTGCTTTTTATGCTCGAAGGCGTCCATTTCAACGATGAAACCGCAGAGGTGGCCGTCGCGGTAATATTTTCTCTCGTCTCAAATTTCCTAATAAGCAATGTTCTTACTGCAACGGAAATGGCCATACTGAAGATGATTGTTGGGCACGTCAATATGATGAAGAACACAATATTACCACAAAACAACCACGTTTATCTAGAGACTCTTCTTCTTCTTCTTGTGAATATTGTGGACGATCTGATCATCCCACTCATATGTGCTATAAGCGTCGATTCGACACAGATCGCAATAGAGCATATGCTACTGAACATCGAAACAACATTGTACCAGAAACAAGCTGCGTCCTATGTTTAGTTGCTCCAGACAGAATACTTCATGTACGTGATGGATCACTTTTTATTGTCGATTCTGGTGCTACAGGAAATATGACATATCAGTCTAAGTGGCTCCATAACTATCATCCACTGCCAGTTCAACATGTTGTTTATCTTGCTGATGATACTACTTGTCAAGTAAAGGGTATTGGAGACTTATATCTTGGTACCTTATCTTCTTCCACTCGAATTTTGCGAGGAGTATTACATGTACCAGATCTTCAACGTAATCTTCTTTCAGTTGCTAGACTTGTTGATCTAGGTCTGTTTGTTGGATTTGATTATACCAAATGCCGAATTGAGAAAGATGGACAGACTATAGCCACTACTCCTCGAAACGGTAATTTATTTGAACTCTCTCTCAACGATGCTGTAGCAAATATTGTCACTGCTCCAGGTGATCATGATTGCAAAGTATGGCATCACCGTTTTGTTCATGCTGATTTCTCAAAACTCCTCGATCTTCAACGTCGTGATCTTGTTCATGGCATGGATCTTAAAGCCCATCACCATATGGGAATTTGTGAATTTTGTGCTCTTGGGAAACACAATCGTAAACCCTTTCCTCTTTCAAATACAACTCATTCTCATGACATCTTGGATCTTGTTCATACTGATATATGTGGACCTCTACCTTCTTCGAGATCACAATATCGCTACTTCATTACTTTCATTGATGATTTCTCAAGGTATACGACTGTATTTCTACTTAGACAAAAATCTGAAGCCTTATCTGTTTTCAAACAATTCCACAAGGCTGCGGAACTTCAAACTGGTCGTCGCCTTAAGAAGCTTCGTAGTGACAATGGAGGCGAATATGTTTCTCGAGAGTTTGTGAGTTACTGTGCTTACACTGGAATTCATCATGAACACACTATTCCATATTCGCCTCAACAGAATGGTGTTGCTGAACGAAAGAATCGCACTATTCTCAATGTTGTAAGATGTATGCTGATTCATTCTGGCTTATCTCGTGTTTTCTGGGCTGAAGCTACTTTGACAGCAACATTTATTCAGAATCATCTTCCTACTACTGCACCCTCTGGTAAGATACCCATCACAGCATGGACAGGTGACATTCCTTCTGTATCTCATTTTCGGACCTTTGGATGTATTGCTTATATTCATGTTCCCAAAGAAACACGAACAAAGCTTGATGCTCCTGGTCTTAAAGTTATTTTTATTGGATATTCTGACACTTCCAAAGGCTACAAATTCTATGACCCTTCCTCCAAGAAAGTAATTGTGAATCGTGATGCTACTTTTAACGAACAGCTTATGGGAGGCTCATGGTCCATGGATGATTCTGATGATACTAAATCATTGCTTCAGGCTTTTCCATTTCTTTCAGAAGATGAAACACTTCCTATAGAGCAACTTTCCTCCTCACAACCATCCATTCCAAATGTTGCCAATGATGATATTGATATTTTTGTTGATCTGCCTATTGATTTTGAACATGGCTCATGTCATGTTTATGATGACGATATTGCTGATAATGCTTTTTCTACTTCTGAAGATCCCGTTACTTATGATGAAGCTATCTCTTCACCACAAAAGGATCAATGGCAAGAGGCTATGGAAGCAGAGTACGATTCTCTTTTCTCTAAAGGTACATGGATACTAACTGAATTACCTCCTGGTCGTACAGCTATTAAATGTAAGTGGGTGTATAAAACAAAAGTAAAAGCAGATGGATCTTTTGACAAGTTCAAGGCGCGTTTAGTTGCAAAAGGTTACTCCCAAGTAGCTGGTGTTGATTATCAAGAGACTTTTTCACCAGTTGTTCGCATTACAAGTGTTCGAGTTTTATTGGCATTTGCTGTTCAATTTGATTTAGAAGCTCATCAAATGGATGTGCGAACTGCTTTTCTTAATGGTGACTTGGAAGAGGAAATTTATATGGAACAACCAGAAGGGTTTGTTATTCCAGGTAAAGAAGACCTTGTTGCTCAACTCCATAAGGCACTATATGGTCTCAAACAAGCTTCGCGAGCCTGGTATACAAAATTTCATCTTTTTCTCACCTCTAAAGGATTCATCTCTTGCTCGTCAAACTCCAACTTATACATAAAACGCCAAGGTAGCAGTTTTGTGATTCTTGCTCTTTTTGTGGATGATACCATCCTTGTTTCCAATGATTTGGGATTTCTTCAGCAAGTGAAAATTTTATTGTCTTCTGCATTCGATATGGTGGATCTTGGAGAGACTCACTCTTGTCTTGGCATTCAAATCCAACGGAACCGTACAAAAGGTATTTTATTCCTTCGACAGTCAAAGTTTATTGCAGATACTATTCAAAAATTTGGTATGGAATCTGCACATTCAGCCAACACACCTTGTCTTGCGAGCTCTATGAAGAATACTTCTGACAATGGCGGTCAACTTGTCACAAATCAACCTTATGCTAACTTGATTGGATGTCTTCAGTTTGTTGGCATGAACACTCGTCCTGATATTCTGTTCGCTGCTAACTATCTTGGACAACATCTTGCATGTCCTTCTTTTAAGCATTGGTCTGCTGCAAAGCGTGTATTGAAATACTTGAAAGGCACTACAGATTTTGGTTTAGTCTATCGACGACAACTCACATCGGATTCTATGCAATCTCTTTCTCTTTTGGGTTACACAGATGCAAACTGGGCAAGCTCACATTTATCTATGCGATCTACTAGTGGAAATTGCTTCTTTATAAATGGTTGTCTTGTTTCTTGGACCAGCAAGAAACAACGTTGTGTTGCAGTTTCTACGACTGAGTCAGAATATGTTGCGGCATCACTTGCAGCTCGTGAGTTGATTTGGCTTCGACAAATGCTGGTTGATATTGGTCACTCTCCTCTTTCTAGCACACCCTTGCGGTGTGACAACCAAAGTGCTATTAGTCTTGCAAAAGACTATGTTCAACATAATAAGTCAAAGCACATTGCTGTCCATTATCATTATGTCAGGTATGAAGTACGCAAGGGAACCATTATTGTTGAACACTGTCCAAGTGACCAGATGACTGCAGACATTTTGACCAAAGGCCTCAATGAGTCACGTTTCATCCTCTTGTGCTCGGAGCTTGGAGTTGCTTCGGCCTCACTCTTTTTATATTAGCTTCTTTTCTATTGTAATAGCTTTGTACATATGACATTGTAATCTTTTAGGTACCATGCACTATGCACACTCCACATTTTCACCTTGTGATATCTAAGTCACTTGAATATTTGTACATAGATGCACAATTCACTTTCACATCATCACCACTGGTTCATATTTCACATTGTATAGGGGCTTGGGTTTTTCCCTTGAACTCCCCAAGGGTTTTTTCATCCAAAGCTAGAGACCTTTGTTTGAGTGGGGGTGTTGGAGCTATATATGGCTCACTCTACTGAACTTGGTCTCACCTATATATTTGTATCTTGTCCTCAATATGAATCAGTCTTTGGGAGCGTATATGGTGTGTCTCTTGTCTCGTCTCTCTCTCTTTCTCTCTACATCTCAACATATATAATTTTTTTTTCCCTTTCTGGCTTGTTCGTGGTTTTCGTCTATCTAGGCTCTAGCTAACTTTTTATTTGTGTTCTAGCTTCATTTAATTTATTTTGCGATTGTTGAATCAAAGTGCTCACACTGTATGTTCTAAATATGTGATTGCACACCAATCTTTAATCAAATTCGATAGATAGCATATTATTTTATTCTATTTCAAATTACTAACACAAAGTTAACATATTTTGGATTTGTTAATTATACGATGGCACAAGTTTGATAGCCGCAGTTCTCCATACCTTGTACAATCTATTTGACAAGCCTCAGATGCAAGTTACGATCATATCTCTCTCCAAAAACACACTAGCTCATATAATTTTGATGCAGTGTACCCTCAAGGTATGTACATTAACCTCACTACCCTTTTCATAATTGCTTTACCAACAATCTTTTATAAATTAGGCAACCCAACATCTCTCGTGTCATAAATAGTACTTATAAAATGTAATCTCAAATACATCACTCCTATTTTTAAATTTCATTGCTCTGCATTATCTGCTCACCTGAATACTCCATCAAATGCTACGACCATGGCTTCTAATTGTACTACAAGTACTTTTTGTAAAGATGATTTATCAATAAATTCTGTAGCTACTCATGTGAGCCATGGTGCTCTGGGATAGTGCACAACCATTTGTAAGTGCTTTGATATACTGCACTGTAATGTCGGCAATGTAGTCAATATATTTTCTCCTTTATGTCTTTTCCAGTCCATTGGTCACATGCACACAGATTGGCCGATTTAGGTAGTGTGTAGATACTCATCTTGGTGCAAATCCGCCGATTTAGGCAACACATTGATAAATTGCAGATTCATGATTTTTAAACTTTTACCAATTGCAGATTTGTCGATTTAGGCAGCATCAGTGCAGATTCGCCGATTTAGGCAGCACATCTTATTGGTGTAGATTCCCCGGTTGAGGCAACACCGATCACAAAATCATGCTACAGTGGCTGGCCACTACTGCAACTGGTATGATTTTGTTACCCGGGTATAGAAAATGAAAGATATTTTGGTTTTAGAATTGGATTTGGAAGTGAACTTGAGATTGATGAGAATTAAATTATACAATGATGAGTGTGACCAATGATATCCTGATTCATGAGGGTATGACATATACTGCTTATTCTAGTGGTATGGGACACTAGAATAGATAGTATGTGGATGACGGTAGGCATATGCAATGTTATCTAATTTTATGGATTTATCTTTTACTATTTGATACAAATTTCAAATCATTGTTTTTGAGAAGTATTGTTTGCAGATTTTTATCTTTGCAATTGAGGACAGTTGCTTTCCAACCTAGAGGTATGTTATGGAATTCATATTTTACTATTTATTGCAGCTGACAGGTGGAAAAGGCTTGACCGAGCTAAGCTATTGCAAAAGGATATCATATTTTATGTACAATTTATTATTCAAGTGCTCTTTATGAGCTTTGGTCATTTATGATCGGCCGGCCAGTTTGTACTCACTTTGGCCATTCAAGAATCTATAAATTAAATACGTGCAAGAGGGAAATGGTCACTCTTGCATGGGGAGAGATTGCACCCTATGTTTGCGTTGCTCTTCTCTCCTCTTCTCTCTTCTCTCTTCTCTCTCGTCGTGCCGGCGTAGCACTCTGCTCTAGGAGGTGCACCTGCACGTGCTCTCTCGCTCTATCTCGCGATCCATCTCTCTCTGTTCGTGTTGAGCTTGATTATGTGCATGTGCGACGATTCTGGTATGCCGATTTATCATTTATGGTTTGTATTGTGCTATTTTGAGTATTTTGGCAGGGCCATCGCGCCTCTGTCTATAGCAATAAGGCCCTTATTGACCATCAACCATGCGTTTTTCTGGTTCAAAGCTCCATCGATAGATATGCAGATAGCATATGAGGTTAGTGGACGTATGGTACACTCTAGGCTGGTTTGTTTGGGTTATCCTTGTTGGGTTCCTCCATGGGTTGAAGTGGGGGATCATGTGTTCGCTCTCCACAAAGGCTTAGTGTTTAAAGAAGCCATTGTGAGGGAAATTGATAGTGAAAATAGAAGAGCTTGTATCTCTTGGATCGATGCACAACAGAAAAGCGTTGAGGATGATTGGGAGGATATAGGGATGTAATTCTTTTAAAGTAAATCTTCTCGTACGATTGTTGACCTAGTTTTTGGAGCACTAGATGCAATACATGGGCCATCAACACTATGGGGGGACATTCTTCATTGTGAAATCAGTTTGCCAAAGAAGTTTAGATTGATGTGGCTATGACTTGCACCTCAAGCCAGGTGTTAGGACTATTTGCAGGTCTAACGTAGTTGCGATAAAGTTTTTTCCATGGTCGATGCTCCAATATGTCAGCATGTTACCCAATTATTGTTCTTCATATAACAACAAGTGATTTCACAGCCTTCAATGCCAGCCAACATTGTTTGATGCTTTTCTTTTAAATTCCATTCTACGGTTATGGATACTTGAGTATAGCCTTCTTGTCGTAGCTTCTACTACTTGTGTGGTGTCTACCTTAGGTATTCTCTAGTTTAAGTAATCTAATGAATGCCCTTGAGGCTCATAGTGTATGTTATGGCATGAAAGGTGTTGCACTAGGAGTTGGGGACTACAAATTGTTTTGACAAGTACTTTATAGCCAGGATTTTTGGATCTGATACACAACACTAGTAAGTTCTTGAGGAGTGTGTGTGTGACACACAACAGTAGTACCAAATAGGTATCCCTTGTCGGGCTTATGGAGATGGTTTTCACACACTTAGAGCTCTTCCTTATGACCCCAGATATTTTGACAGTGATTTTATTTAATGGCTATGGGCTGATGGGCAGATTGATCTACCTTGCCTACGTATTTTAGGGCCATTTTGATTTGTGTTTTTCAGATCTGGAGCTGTATAAAGCATTCACAATGATGTCGTGCTTGCTAATGTGATTTCATTGCACCCTTCAGATTTGTCATAGTTGGATGATTGGAGACATCGTTCTCTAGGACCATATCGATTCTTGGACCATGGACCTAGAACCCTTTAGATGCATGACAATGCTCATGTTAAATCTGTGAGCTGTTGACCCAATAAGAAGAAGACTACAAAAATTAGATGTGGACTTGAGTAGCTTCTATGGGCCCCTCAACAAAAGCATTTGCAATTGCTACAAGCAGTAGATGCAATACAAGGGCCATCGATTTCGAGGGGGATCCATTCTTGTTATGAAATGATTTTGCTAGAAGTTTGACTAGATGTGGCTATGACTTGCTCCTTGAGCTAGGTGTTAGGACTTTTTGCAAGTCTCATGGAAGTGACAATTTCCCCCCCCATGGTGGATGCTTCAATATGCGCATGTTACCCAATCATTGTTCTTCAGATACCAATGGGGGGTTTCACAGGTTTCAAAACCAGCCAACATTGTTTGTTTTTTGTTTTTAAATTTGATCCTAGTGTTATGGCTCCTTGAATGTGGCCTTGTTGTAACGGCTTCTGCTACTTGTGTGTGGTCTGCTTCAAGTACTCTCTAACTTGAGGAAGCTAATGAATGCATTGAGGTTGTGAGTGTATGTTATGGCATGAAAGGCATTCCACTAGGAGTCAGGGACTAGATTTTTTTGACAAGTACTTAATAGCGAGGATTTTTGGATTACACATGACTAGCTTCTGCTGAGAAAGAATAGATATTGAGCTATATTTCCTATGTCTTGCAAGGATTGTAGATTTTTTCTTTCAAATTTGGAATTGTACAAAAGAATTCATTTTGTCTTTTTGAATTGTAAACCACTTTATCTATGTAGTGTTGAAATTCTGGATCTTATGTTCTTTGCACTTGTAACTGCTGAGTGTCATGCATTATTACTCTTGGGGTCCTTATATGCTATGTATTTTCTGACACAACATATTTACTTTTAAAAATGATGATTATGCTCATATTTTCGTTGGTTTATTGTACTATTATAAATTCGATGTGGTGGTAAAGGTTGTTGTCTCTGATCTTCTTTGCTTAAGAAAGTTGTCGCTTGTCAGTGGTTTTATAGCCTACAATGCTAGCGGGAGTTGTCAACTTGTTTCCTTTCAAGGCCTTTGGTTGCAGGGATCTTTTGGGCTCATAGAGTTTGGTCTTGATTTATATGAAATTATGATAGGACAAGGATTGCAATCTATTTTTTTTCCTTTCCCAAGGATGTTATTAACATATCAATCCATGATTATGTAGCTTGCTATCAAAGTCATTCACTTGTTCGCTTTTGCGAGTCAAAATTGCAGGTATTGTCGTGGCTTGTGAAACTTAGTCTTCTTCTTTTTGCATAGCTTTCCCTGGAGTGCAATTAGATTTTGAGAAAGCTGTTTAGAAATCAAAGATCTTGGCATACAATATAATATCAAAGTCCTGTCCAAAGAGGCAACGAAAGATGAGCTAAAGCCCAACATAAAGGTAGTATATTGAGTTAGGCACCAAGAATTCCATATGAAGCCTCTACCCAATTGATAGGCCTTAAATGGACTAGTCTCATCGAATAGGGTCAGATTCATTGCCTTCACTTGCGGGTGTTGCTTGAGCCAAGTTTTGGTGATGTACCATTTTTTATGAATATGATTGTGTCAACAATCGTTATTTTAGTGGATGACCACCAATTTTCAGTTGGGCTTCTAGTAATTTACCAATATTACTTTCTTGACGTATTGGTGTTCTTATCCACATGTTAGCTTGTTAAAGTAAGACTTGACAACATTCTTTGAAGATACTATTTGTTTAGTCTTCACATTTTGCAAAGTTTTGCTGTAAATGTTTTAAGGTTTAGTAGCCTTTAACACAAGATATGGTTTGGAAACCTATTGCTACCGCTCTAAATTGCATAGTCTCTAAGAAATGTAGGTTATTAATATCAAGATTACATTTATTGTCAAGTTTTTTTACTGTTGTGACACTTATTTAAATGTTAAACACAAATATGACCTCTGTTGACTCTCATAATATCATTGTGACTAGAATGTATCTACTCATCAAGAACATAGTCTTCGAGATTTGTAAGGTTTCAAGTAATGTATTGTTCAAAGATGGAATTTGTGGACATTTAATTTGTTAAAATTTGGCTAGTGTAAAGTGTAGGGAAATAATTTCATGAAGCTGTTAAAGTCCATAATACTTTTTTGTGGGTTTTCTAATTGAGAATAGTTATTGATGGGTAGAATTAAGTATTGGGAAGATCATCTCATTTATGTTGTCAATGTCCAACAATAATTGGAAATATTACCAGCATGAAATAATAAGTTTTCTACTACTTTTTCATCAAGAAGACCATGTGTGAATGTTCCCTAATAAGGGTTTTTAGATGCCCATGTGGGGTTACAAAAGTCACTACAAAGCCAAAAACTTCCTCTTTGAAAAGGGACTTTAATTTGGAAGAAAAGTATCCCACTAACGAAATCTAATTATCCTTCTTGGGAGAGGAAACTTCCTTCAAGGAAACACATGGGATAATATAATACCATGTGTGAAAGTAATTTGGGAGACTCTCTAAAACTTCTTGTGTAGAAATCCCACAACAGATTTGTCAAAACTTCACATACTTATGCCACAATATGCCTTGGTAACGCAAGCATACATCATTGAATTTTTAGAGAAGCCCTTGCTCCACACTCGCAAAAACAGACCAAGTTCCCAACGCAGTTTCCCTGCCTTGCCCAAGTATTATCTTGCAATCAATGCATTCCGAGAGCTTAACCTTGACATTTGGAAGTACACCGGGCACCCTCAAATGTAAACTGCATTTGGAGTTGTGAAGCATTAATTCGCAAGCCCAGTATCACATCTGACAAACAATCTCGTTATAATTGGCTCGTTTGCCCATGCCAGTGCCACATGCCTTCAAGGTGTGAACTTTGAAGTGAAGGCATAATTTGGAGATCGAGAGTCTCTGAATGCCTGATCACTTTGCAACCAGCTTTGAAGAACCTAGGTCTTATAATAGCTTTAGGCCCTGCCCAGTGCCCGTATAAATGGATATGCTAATAATTGGCCACCTCCAACGTGGATGTGAGAACATGAAAACCATGTGTCACTGACATTAATCACTTACGGAGCTAATTTGGACCATGCTCAAAGCATATTTGATGATGGAAATACTCTACTAACTAGTACAATCATGGCTTTGACTCGCGGTCACAATCATCATTCTCAACTGGACTATTGACACCGGAACCCTTTTCCACTCCTTTGCACTTTTTTGCCCCTCTTCAGTGGATAGGGGATAGGTGGTGCATATATTCCTCCTGACTAAACGACACAGGGTCTTAAATGAAGACCTCACCATGGGATCAACTGCGGCAGACGATGGATGGTGTGGATCTTGAGGAAATCTGGTGGCAACAAAAAATTGGCGGCGAGTTCCCCTCCCCAGCAGATTGGAACTCATACGGGTGTTGTGACCAGATACACCACCGTCTCTTCTCCCACTCTGTCTACGCAAAGAAGACCTAAGGCTTGAATGTGCATAACGATAGCAACTCATAGACACTTCATCGGTTCGACAACTTCACCAGGTCCTCCATTTTCTCTTTGCTATGTCTTCCCCTGTTCTTCCATTAGCTTTCAGGGTTAACCCTGGAGAGGAAGCCCAAAGTCTTGTACATGATAAGCTTGAAAACACCCCAACATTCGACGTTGTTTTGTTGTCTTACATTCTGAAAGAGATGGTACCTAATGATCCCCAAATCAAAGGGAACCATAAGATCTCCCTTGACACTGAATCTGTTTGGAAGCAAATTTCGGTCTTCAAATCGAGGGCTGTAGTTCTTTTTTTTACTTGCTGTCTCCCACAGATAAACGATATTTCTCAAGGAATAGACAAAGGGTTTGGTAACCATGTAATTGACAAAATTTTCTATGCGGGGCAAGGACTTTTTGAAACCCCAGGATCATGTTGCTTTTCTCACCCAGCCCATTGTTATTCTATTTGGGCAAGTAGTGCACGTGTTTGAATGGAAGCCAATAAAAATGATCTAAGATGCCTTTCTCTCTCAGTGCCCTGCATGGGTTGAATATATTGACCTCCCTTCATTTTTGTGGCCTTGTATCAAGGAGATCACTGCCACTTTAGGCCAAGTTTTATATGCTCCTACCATCAACTCACCCAACAGGAACAAAGCTTGTCTTCTCTAGAACACCCAAAATCCATTTCCTGAAACAATTGACATCACTATACCAAAAATAGGGCGGGTAGTGCTGTACTTGAAATGGGGCTCCCTTGCTCGAGGATGTTTTCATTGCAATAAATTAGGGCACTTCTCCAAAAATGTCCCATCTGTCTCTCAAAACACTACTGATCTGATCCCCTCTTATCCTCGAAGTAAAAAGATGGTCCCTCAGAAGCAAATATTTGGCAAATCACCCACAACTATCCACAATATGAGTGAAAATCCCTCTTTGCAAGTACCACCCTTAGCCTCTCCTACTTATGCACATCCTCCATGGTTTCCAATAACGGGATATCTAGACCCCTCTTTAATGTAGGGAACTAGGCCAGGGGTTCTAATGCCAAAAATAATCAAGGGTCTTCATCTAATAATCCTCATGGGGGTGTCAAGATTATTGATAAAGAGAAAACACCCATAGATGCTGAGGGCTTTCAGTCTGTATTTGCCAGGAAAACATTCAAACCTAGACAATAGTCTTCAGGATATGCTAGCCCTAATTTTTTTTATATACTGCATGATATGCCATCACCTGACACTTTAGCTAGTGCATGTCATATTGCTGAAAAAGATAAACATCAAAAAGATGCACCGGCCATAAACATTGAGGTCAATATGGAAGACAATGATGAGGGGTCTCAAGATGTAGGCAACACACAAAGGGTTCTAAACACTCCACAATGAGAATAGCTACTCTCAGTGCTAAAGGTTTGAATTTTCCCATTAGGATGGCAATGTTGCACCTTTGGATCATGCAACAGCATTTAGATATAGTGCTTGTGCAGGAGCATAAATGGCACAAGAGAGCGGGAGAAACCTATCGCTTTAAAGGGTTCTCATGGTTTTATGGGGAGAAGAAAAACGAGTATTTTGATGTTTTGACTTTTATTAAAAATTCTCTTAATCCTCACTAGATTCTTGACCACTCTTCAGGAAGATGCTATGTATTCTCTCTTAGTTCAGCATGGGGTCCTCTGCACGTAGTCAATGTGTATGCTTCTAACAATATGAAAGAGAGGGTGATGCTTTGGGAATGGATTAAGGACATGCATCTAGGTAATGGTATTGTGGGTGGTGACTTGAACATGGTCACCAGGGGGATGGACACAACTTCCATCAACTCTGTTTTGAATAAAGAAGAGGCCATTGCCTGGGACACTCTGGAATATTCTCATCAAATTAATGCCTGATGCCTCGCTGAATGGGTACAACCCAACAAGATTTACCTTTCACTCCAAACCTCATATATCTTTGTGGTCTAGACTTGATAGACTATATCTTGTAGATGATGTTTAGTTGCCTGCAGAATGAAAAATGCGAGTTCACATTGAATTCTATCTATCTGATCGTTTTCATGTATGCATGGAGCTCATGAATGCTGATGTTTCTTCTGCTAAAGTGGGTAGAGCTAGACCCTTATGGTTAACAATTTGTTGCTTCATAATAAGGAATTTTTTGTTGATGTAATGGCATGTATTCAAATGGCTAAAAACCTGCAAACTGATGCTGTTAGCACTTGGATTTTCTTTACTTCTGAAATGCAGGACTATATTAGAACTAATGGGAAATTGCAAGCTTCTAGGAAAATAGAAAAACTGTTGTATTTGACTGCAAAACTGAAACCTCTGTTGTCATTGGTAAATTCTAGTAATGCTATAGTGCAAACATGCAAGGATATTGAAGGCATCAGAACTGATCTATTATGTCTATCTCAACATAAGGTCTCTAAGGCAAGATTTAAATGCAAAGTCAAGGAGTTAGCAGATGTTAAAGATGCCTCCACGTGTTTTTTCAGAAACTAAAAGCAAAACACAGCAGGGAAGGCATTACAAAACTGATAGTAGATGATGGCTTTGAGGTCATTGATAGACAGGATATTATTCACGCTTGTGTGGCACACTTTGACAGTATTCTAAATAAGCCAATTGATTCAAGTAGTGAAAGGGAGAAGGCAATCTCTATCATGTTGGACTATGTGGATGAATGTGTCCAGTGCTGTGATGCTCAAAGGTTGGAAAACCCCTTTGAAGTCGGAGAAATCTACTATGCAGTTCAGAATATGGGGAATGAGAAGACCCCAGGTACTTGTGGTTTATCGAAGGAATTCATGGTATGCTACTGGGCTCATCTCAAGGATATGGTTCTCTCAGCTGTAAATGACATTTGGGCATCATAGCACATGGACACTAAAACTAAGGAATTATTAAATCCCTAAACAAAAATTTTGCATTTCCTTATCTCAATGCACGAAATTTCTATCAGATATAACAAATATTGGAGATTTAAGAGAACACAGCAATGGTGGATTCAGAGATTATCAGCTATTTGGAGTCTTCTATGCTCTCACAAGCACAAAGTTTTCTTATGGAGGCTACTTACAGGATCACTGCCATGTGGTGAACTATTACTGAAAAAATGCTTTTTTGATGGGAAGTGCCCCACATGTAATGCTAAGAAAACAGTCAAACATTTTTTTTGGAATTGCAAGAATATAAAACAGTGGTGGCTTTGGACTTTGCAACATGTACAGTCGTGGTTTCCTGTCAAACTCACCATTTTTGATGTCACATTTGACTTGTGTAATGTTCCTAATGAGGCTTTGAGCTTTTTTCGCCAGCCCATTAGAATTTGGCTGTTGTTTTTTATGTGGAATGCAAGAAACTATGCTTGTTTTGACAAAATTACCCTCTCTAGAGTCACCATACCATGGGAAATTGTAAGGAAAAAAATGATGGAAGATTGTATTAGCCTGCTTAATGAACAAATGAGACCTAGATGTCTCCAATTTATGGAGAAGATATGATAGAGGTCAAGATGACATGATATTATAAGATAATATAACAATCATTTCAAAAAGAGAGAAAGAGAGAGAGAGAGAGAGAGAGAGAGAGAGAGAGAGAAGGTAATATTGATCAGAGGACATAGAACATAAAGTTACATATGTGTGTTTTGTGTATGGCAAGCGGGAAAAATATTCACAACACTACACATTTCAATTGCACAAGCACAAATCCAGCTCACCAACACTACAAGGTCCGTTATCTGCATCCAATTTCCCATGTGCATGCATTTGTTTAGTGCAACACATAAACGATACGGGGCAGGGCACGACTTTTGTTAATTATAATTTTTTGGAGAGACCATAGTGCCAGTGTTAGGACAAGGGTCCTGTAACCTAAGAACTGGGATGGTCAAGGACTACGGCCAAGGGTTGGGCTAGACAATGTGGACAGAGGATCCGCCTAGGGCAAGGGGCTAGGAGCCCGCCTATATAATGGGAGGTTGGGAGGAGGATCTTCAGTCTAGTTTTCCCTAGTTCTTACAGTGGTATCAGAGCTTAGGTTGGATAGAAGATCTCTCTTCCACTCTCTCTCTAGGCGTTCTCACTTTGGCTCCTAAAAATAGGGCTTTAAGGTGTGAACCGTGCCTTTTTTAGGGCTTTTACCAAATTTAGCAAGTGGGCTTGCCTAAATCGGGTATGTTTCCCGTTTTGGAGGGAGAGGTGTGGTGCACAAAACTGTGCGCTCTTGGGCTCGGGAGGAGCGCCCTGGTGAGAAGGCGGTGCTTCTAAGAGCTCATGGCATCTTGGCGCCTAAGCAAGCCGCACATAACCACTATGTAACTCGCGCTACCTGCGTCATTTTCCTTCAAAACATTTCCTTATTTCACATGGCAAGGCCAATTACCATTTGATTTTGAGCCTTGGACCTTCTTGGTGGTCCTTCCCACAAGCCTGAACCTCCGTACTCAGTGCAAGAAGCAAGCCGCGTCAGCTTTCCCTCGAGCCTGACGGCTTACAAATCCACTCAGTTATTGCAAAAAATTCCATATTTATGCATATTTTTACATTTATGACACTTTCCATTGGAGTTCGTGCAACATAATCATTCACCGATTAAGAAATCTTTCAATAATCGAGCTTCTTCACAACGGTGACAATTCGACCATCTCCACTACAAGATTTCAGTTGTCTTGTGAACCACGGGCGATTTTGCGGAGTTCGTTATTTACGCCGCTTGTGCAAATTCTTCTTTATTTGACAGTCAGGTGCTACGACGCACAAGTGGAGTTACCTATACTTGGCTAGTGCTACCAACATTAGGTTTTTTTTTTGAGTACTTCTTTCACTGCACTGTGTCGCCATGGATTCGGATATCAACATGACATTCGATTTTGAGCAAAGTACTCCTGATCCTACCAATGACGGCTCGCGGCCGGATCCTCTAGTAGAGTACCCACGATGCTACGACAGGAGAAGATACTTACGAATTGCTCGATATTCAAGAATTTTGTGCACTTCAGACACGCATGACAGTCATGGATGAAAATTTTAAAGCTTTAAATGAAAATGTTACTAAACTTTCCACATTAGTCATTCAATTAATGCAACAGCAGTTTAAGAGTCCTGTTGACACCCACATGCATGAGCACTATGGAACACAAGGGCAAGGCCCAATTAATGAAACACTGCATACTCTCACTTCCAAAGAGGTAGATGACTTGTTAAATAACTTTAAACCACCAATTTTCGAGGGCGAAGACCGAGACCGCAATAAGGATGCAGTGAACATTTTCCTCTGTAAATGGGATGGAATTCACGCCTTACGGCGTACTCCGGATGCAGTCAGAGCTCTGTAAACGAGCTTAACTCTGGAAGGCAAGGCCTACAAATGGTGGATGTCTCTCAAGGAGAAAAACATCATACCACAGAGTTGGGCAGGCTTTGAAGCAATGTTTAGCAAGGAATTTTTGCCTACAAACGAGGCCGATCGGAATTGGACCGCTTGGGACACATGTTCCATGCCCCAATATCCATCACTCCTTGAATATGTCTCTCACTATCGGGACGTCATCCTCAAGTTGGAAGGCTTGGATACCTTTCAACAAGTAGGAGGGTTCTTACGAGGTCTGACTCCAGAACTTAAGAAGTATGTCAAGACCGAAGACCCTAAAACACTTGAAGAAGCCATAGTGAAAGCACATATTCATGATGACCCTGATGATAAGAAAACACATAATAGTAACGTGCCTCCTAGTATACATGGTAATACACGCACTCAATACGGGCACAATAAAAGAAAATTTCTAGTTGCTAATTCAGATGCCTCTAAAAAACTCAAGGGGTCCATGGGTCCTCTATCTCCTGAGGATTTTGATAAAGCCAAGAAAGAGAAGCTATGTTTTCAATGTTTAGGAAGAGGCCATGGCAAAAAGGATTGTCCCAAGGGGAAATCTCCTGTTTAGGGGAGGGAGAAAGCAGTGCACACGGTGCAACTACTGCCTCTTGAGTCTTTCTCATAATTCTACACAGTGGAAGTAACACACACTGAAGTGGTGCATGAATGTTGTCTCACAGCTTCCATGTGGCAACAAACCTTTGGACCACATGAGTTAGTACATATGCACGGATATCTGCAAGGGCACAAGGTGCGCATCTTGGTAGATGATGGTGCTACTCACAATTTCATCAATTATGGATTGGTGAAAAATCTCAAACCACATCAGACTTCTAGTACGCAGCACTACAAGGTAGCAATGATGAATGGATATGATACTGAAATGTGGGATACTCAATGCTGAGCTGTTCCATTGGAAGTACAAGGGTACTCTACTTGTTTGGATTTTCAGGTTATGAACATGGAAAGGATTGATGTGGTTCTTGGTAGGGAGTGGTTTCATAGCGTAGGACCATCACTGAAGCGTAGCTATGAGCACAAGAGCTTGATGTTTGATTCCCATGGCACACATGTGTTGTTGTTAGGAGAAAAGGATATACCTTCATCACCATTGATTTGTACCATTGAGCTTATGCATCTCGTTTCAGATAATGAAATAGAACAGGTTTTCTTGTGTTACTCACTGTCTCATTTTCTTTCTTACATTGAGTCTGTTCAACATTCCTCAACGCCGCATGCTTCTCTCTCCTCTATTCCACCAATTGCTAATCTACACAATCAAACATTGTGAATGAATTACAAAAATTATTAAAGTAATTTCAAGATGTCTTTCCTAATGATTTACCATCAGGTTTATCGTCGACACGCTCAGTACAACATGGCATTGACGTGACTGCAAGCTGTAAACCTGTTAGTAAACCACCTTACCGTATGAGTTACTCACAGGCTACTGAGGTGGAACATCAGCTTGATGACTATCTTAGCAGAGGGTTTATACAACCCAGTTCTTCACCATGGGCTTCGCCTATCCTTTTAGTGAAGAAAAAGGACGGCAGTATGCACATGTGCGTAGATTACCGGGGCTTAAATGCGGTCACAGTTAAGAACAAATACCCGTTGCCAAGAGTATATGAGTTATTTGATAATCTAACTCATGCTCGCATTTTTACAAAAATCGACTTGCGGCGGTCAGGATATCACCAAGTCCGTATTCACCTTGCCGATATACCTAAGATTGCATTCCGAACACGGTTTGGACACTAGGAGTTTTTGGTGATGCCCTTTGGGTTAACCAATGCACCCGCAACATTCATGACACTTATGGATAGTGTCTTGAAGCCATATTTGGGCAAATTTGTCATTGTTTTCCTCGATGACATTCTAGTTTATAGTGCTTCTTAAGAAGAACACTTACAACATCTTAGGCAGGTATTTGAGTTGTTACAAACAAACAAGTTATATGCCAAGGAATCTAAGTGTGATTTTCTCAAGGACGAAATTCATTATTTAGGGCATGTTATTTCAGCTAATGGCCTATACATGGATCAATCCAAAGTGGATACCATCCAGAAATGACCACCTCCTAAAAATCTGGAAGAATTACAAATTTTTTTTAGGCTTTGCAGGTTTTTACCGCAGGTTCGTTAAAAACTATGCTCACATTGTTGTTCCTATGACGGATCAACTAAAAGGCATAGGTAAACCTTTTCAGTGGGGATCCGCTCAATAGCATAGTTTCGAAACACTCAAAGATGCATTAGATATAGCTCTTATATTGGCTATTGTAGATCCTTTGAAACCATTCGTTTTGGAAACGGATGGCAGTGATCGTGCTATTGGAGCAATCTTGTTACAAGACACACGGCCGATTGCATTTGAAAGTAAGAAGGTTGATGTAGCTCAGCAGAACTATTCTACTTACGAACACGAACTCTATGCAATAGTATATGCCTTAAAGACATGGCGGCACTATTTGTATGGTGCTCAGTTGGAGATTGTGTTTGACCACGAAAGCATCAAATGGTTTACACAACAAACAGATTTAAAGGGTCAAAAAGCCAGGTGGGCCGAGATCCTTCAGGAATATGAAGCCAAATTAAGGTATCGCAAAGGTCGATACAATGTAGTGGCAAACGCTCTTAGTTGAATGCCAAAGATCAATTCGCTCTTGTTCACGGAACTTTGTAGTGAATTTCTAGATTCTCTTAAGGGAAAATGTGACCATGATGACACATATTCCAAAGCGTGGAGCCATGTTCAAAAGAGGGGTCCTTCTCACTCCAATGCAGGTAGTGTACAGTTAACCTCCACACCTAGTTCTCCTTTATCAAGTGATGAACTACAGGGATGGAAGCATTTTACCATCGACAATGGGTACCTACTCCACAAGGGGAGAGTTTGTGTATCGACGGACACAGACATTCGGTGCCAAATTCTTTATGAATGTCATGATAGTCCAAGTGCAGGGCACTCGAGGATTAGAAAAACTTATTCTCTCGTATGACGACATTTTTACTGGCCAAGTCTACATGGCTTTGTTCAAGCTTATGTCTTGCATTGCCAAAAATGTCAAGTTAATGCCAGGACAAGGGTCCTACCAACCTAGGGGGTCAGGGACCTAGGCCAAGGGCCTGAACTGGACCAGTGTGGACTAGGGATCCGCTTAGGGCAAGAGCTAGGAGCTAGGCCTATATAAAGGGCGGTAGGGAGGAGGATCCTACATCTCAGTTCCCTATCGCTTACATTGGTATCAGAGCCACTCTTTTTTGGGGGAAGACACGCGTGGTCCTCTCATGCTTTTGCATGTGCATGAGCAAGGAACCGTGGAAGCGACCCCTAGGCAGACGAGAGGAAGGCGATGGTTGGCTGCGGCGTGTGCAAGGCCTCTCGTGGTCAGGCTAGATGGGAGCGCGAGGCAAAGCTGGAGAGAACCCGACTTGGTGGTGGGCGCATTCAAGCAATGCATGGAGCCTGACCTCCCTTTCTCTCTCGCGGTGGTTCTGTGGAGAACTCCATCTCCCAGCTTCACGATAGTTTCACATCAAGATTCCTTAAGGCCTTTGACCTTGGGCAATTTAATTAGAATAGGGTGCATGCCCACCCCGAAATACACCCCATTCCAATTACAACCATAGCATACACACTACGTTGAGGTCGTGCATCTTAACACATCCGACAACTATGAATTCAAGGAAATTGCAGATCTTTGAAAACCAAGTTTGGGCAAATAATTGGCAAATCGTCTTCTTCCAACATTGCTATTGGGCAAGACGACTGAATGCAAAGCAAGGCCTAAAACACTTAAAGCTCGATAGCAAGGAGAAAAAACTGCATTTATTGAATGTCCGAGGCGAGCAGCAATTGCAGAAGATCCAAAGCAAGCAAGCAGTCGTAAAGGCAATGAATAAGGGCAATGACAACTGATGTATCTTTCGGATGACATGACTACAATTTGTCTTTGACCTTCAAAGGTAAGGTATGCATAGTTTTGGTTTTATTTTGCCAAAATTTTTGAGTCATTCCATGAAACTCTCGTATGCACTAGCCGTGTACGTGCATCCACAAGCAAGGCTTGTACCACACACAAGGTGCTTCTGTGGTTAGCATAATCATAGCTAGGCACGATTAGATGTATTCAATCATTAAGGTTTTGCAATCGATAATCCATGTAGTAGCAAATCCTTTAATGTAGGCTTTGTCTGCTCATTAGGATGCTTGTACTTTATTGTCATCTGCATAACTGGTTACACAATTCTTGCCGTATCTCCACATAAGGTAATGTATGAGAATGGCACGAGGCACTTAGCATACATCGTTTGATCGTCGACCATAAATTGATGTAATAACAACAGGGCTGTCAATTGCTTATGAAGCATTTGACCTAGATGGAGCATGTATCCCCTCTATTGCATATCTCTAACATGCATCAAAGGTGATGCACTTTCTCCACACCAAGCAGGCATGATTTCTGACAGTTCACATAAGCACTCAAATTTTGTTTCATATATTGATTGCAAGGGCCACTTTTTTAGTATCTCAAAGAGACAGGCATGGCCTCTTACTTGACTTGTTGAAGGAAGCAAGTTGCTCAAAATGGCCGACTCCTTGTCACGTTTTCTACACGCTGACGGAGGATGCTTATCACACAGTTCTGGTTACTTTCAATTGAAATTTCTCAACATGTTTGATTCTCTTTGTCATGATATCTGTAGCCACATCCGTTGGCTCTCAGCACAAACATATTTATGTGAAGCAAGGCTTCAATTTACGACTCTTACATTGAGAGTTTACCCATTTGGGGTATGCTATGAACACACTCCTTTGGGGAATTTCTCCATATGCCTGGAGGATATTTCTTGCCAACTCTCTCTTTCGCAACAGAGATGGTGATGATCTACATTTGAGCGAGCTTTTCTTCCGACATCTCCAAACAATTGATTTTAGCAAGTTGACCAGTGGTTTGCCAATTTTACATGAAGCAAGGCTTCTCCCTTGTGCCAAGGTACTGCCCAATGACTTGGCATCACGGGTAGGGGCACACAAGTTTGGGGAACTGGAAAAATGGGAATATCACTCACAGAATCCCTACCATTACATTTGTGCAAGGCACTTATGGTTTTGGCTCTCACGTTGTCGAGAAATTTCCGGTCTTGCCAGGAAAGCACCGGGCTTATGGCTGTGAGAGTTTGTGAGAGAACTCAACAAAAACTATATGAAGGAGTTAAACCATAGATGCCATGAAGACTAGGGTTTGGAAAGAAGTGCAATCAAAGAAGACTCACTCTTTCTCTCTTGCACTCACACACACAAAGAAAGAACACAAAAGAGAATGTCAAAACAATACGAAGATGAAAACATCAAGTCTATGGTCATATCGTATCATGGGTAATATGAAAGGGTTAATGGATGAGTTAATGGCATTCAATCTTGGCTGACCAAATAGGCTACGAATTGTTCTTTGGAATTGTAGCTTTGTGCTTAGCGTAGTATATATATTTTGTTTAGTGATTGGGATTAATTGTGTGTACAAATCCTCTTGGTTCATAGCAAGATAACTACGCTTACATCAAAAGAAAAATTATAGTCTATGAGAGGTAGTATGATGGGATCCGGTGATAGAAGTATTTCATTGAGCCTTTCTAGGCCAAAGAGAAACACTATACGTTGTTGCAAGTGTATTTTACGGCTAATCCATACGTTAATTCTAATAGATTGTACAGAGTGAAAGTGATAGAAACTATCATCATGTGGGTTATTCATCTAGGATAGTATGTGAGAAATGTAGATATGAGAGAAGTGAAAAGATGGGAAGTTTCCCTCCCAAGCCCTATTCTTGCCCGTAGGCAATAAGGATACTGCGGGGAGAGATGTACTTGTAGCAAGGAGAACCTAAAATTTGTAGAGAGGATGAATTACTAAGAGTGAGAGAGATAGGTTTGGTTAAGGAGATGAGATTAAATATATATATATGTTGGGTTAGAGATGAAAAAGAAAACAACAAGAAATCAAGAAAACATCAATGTAGAACACATCTTACTTGACAAACCCTTCGGCACCATTATTGATGGAAAAAGAAGAAGAGGGGAGAATTCAACTTTGATTGATACGCCAAGTCCACGCCCTTATTTGATTAGAGTTGATCTTCCAAGAATAGCATGCAAGGATGGCTAGTCTTCCTCTAGGAGAAAGTGTAGGCTTGGGCTTATGTTAATGGGGCTAAGTACAATTAGGCATTACTACTCACTCCCTCAATAATTCCTCTCATCAATGGCTTGAATACTTGAGTTTTTTTTCAAGGAAGAAGAGGTACCCTTTTATAGGTAAAGGGAACCCCCAAGGGTTTACACAAGAAGAGAGGAGCCAGTGTGAATAGGAATTGGAAAAGTTGGAAATGAGCTGTCCCTGCATGATGTGGGCAGATTGGGGTCCAGTATTTTGATCATATCTCCTCAACCGTGGCTCCAAATAACAAAGTAAAAATATGGGCAGAAACTTCAGCTCATTAGCTACGATTTTCATTTTAAAATCATTTTCCAATTCGGATTGGAACCTTTTGTAAACAATTCATCAAAGTAGGGTCCATTTCTGGCAGCAAAAGTCTTCCCGTGGTCCCCTTAGCCTAGACTTTCATTTAATTCCAAAGGACACCTCATGCCATATGAAAGCATGACATTGCTCCTTGACAAAGTTTTGTAATCATGCTTGCAATAATGCATTAAGATAAGTGTATCTTTGAAATCATGCCACCTAGTGTCCCACTAGGATTTGATTCCCTCCTAGTAGCTATTTAAAAAGAAATATAAGAAAAGTATAAAAAATACATAGAATATATATATATTGGAGTTTACCCTAGATATAGGATCTAGCTAGGGTGTGAGATGATAATGAGATAGTAGAAATAAAGAATCAATGATTTTTGCCCCAAGTTAAAGAGGCGGAGCTATTGAGCTTTTCCCATAGTATTTTCTGATGGTAAAGTAAGGATAGGTTATCCTTGAGAAAAATAATAGGATGAGATAGAAGGCTTATTATTATACTTAAATATGCATATGTACATTATAGGAAATATAATTATGTATCTAAAAAATTACAAGATAACTCTTGTAGGATGCGTTCCCACTATGTACGTGTCACAACACGACAACGTTTGAAGCCATCACTCTTGCCAAGGGCTTACAACTCTGCATCACTTCTTGGTTTATGCTTCTGCTATAACACCAGACACTTTGTCAAGACCAAGATAAGTTTTGGATTGTATAACATGCTTGTTAATTGCTGTCAACACACACCAAAGGAACCTAAAATTTGGACTTCATTCCTAGGCAAAGTGCCAATGCTAAGTCATTCTCATACAATCACGACCCCTACACGGTAGGTAGGTCAAGATGTGTGTGTCTGTTTTTTACCCTCTCTTGGTGAGAGAGTCATACCAGAAAACTGTGGAATGCTTATAGGATAAGCTACAAGTCAAGCATAAGATGCGTAACACACAGATTGAACACACTCTAGAAATTTCTTAAGAAGCTTAAAAACTTTAAGGAAAGTTCCTCAACCCAGCATGCTCTTCTTATCTCTCTCTTTTTCTTATTTCTCTCAAGAATAATGAAACCTTCCTAAGAAGCTTTTCATACATGATTTGTTTGGAAGTTAGCATGAACCAAGGTGCTCTAACTCTCAGCTAGAAATTGGACAAAACGTCCTCTACATTAGTCTTTATGGTTTTGTGGATTGATCACTTATTGCGATAAGGGCTATGAGCCACACACGCTAGCTAAGAGTCATTGTTAGATCTCGGGTACGACCCAGCTGTTGGCATTCCTTGGGTGATTGTTCTTAATATCGAACAGATCTACCCAGAGGAGTACACAACGCCGTTAATGAACAAGCAAGGATCTTGTCATTATGGATGTTGTGGGTGTCATTTTTGCACGACATGTTTTTAGTGAAACACTTGAGTTGAATTTTTGATAACCATAAACTCAACTCAGTTGATCTCGAACACGGATTTTAGATGCAACAAACATATGTGACAGCATGGCTGTCCATAAGAGTAGGCTTCACACTTGTGTGGATCTCCTACTCTCTCTATAGCACTACGAGTGCCTATGGACGCATTGTTTTGGGGTAAGACCCCGCGGGTGCTTACTAAATCACCCCATAGGCATTAAGGATCACAATTTGATCTAGTCCCGTTCTGCTTTCAAGGAAAGAATTCCACAATCTACCACACAGTCATGGAGAAATTCAACTTCTCAAGTTGATTCTCATCATTCTGTACACGGTTAACTGTGTTGGTTACCATTACCTGCTAGTTGAGCGGTTTCTACAAAGGGTGTTACCAAGGGGTTTGACTACGTAGATTCTACCAAACGGGTTTGGATTGTGAAGCCAACACCCAGGGTTTCCAGTGTTGAGAGAGAAAGAGAGAGCACAGAAATAGAACCCCAAAGTGTGTAGAGTACACACATGAGATGATGTATATATAGAGGGGATCTGGGTGCTATATATAGAGAAGCCATATATTGAGTAGCTTCACATATAAGTTCAACACCCCCGCTCAAATAAGGGTCCCTAACTGTGGATGAAAAAAACCCTTGGGGGATCAAGGGAAAAACCCACAGCTCTATATACACCCACCGTTATATTATAAAAATCATTGAATATACAAATGTTCATGACGAGCTACATCACTCCTTTTACAATGAATATTTTATGAGGAGCTACATCACTCCTTTTACAATGAATGTTTTATGAGGAGTTACATTACTCCTATCCTATCAAATACAATAATGAATACAAAGGTTCAATAAAGAGGTGTAAAGGCTATCGATTAGCTCGTAATCAGAAGTGTCTCCATGAATCTGCTATGTAGCTTGTCATCACTATCGTATCACCAAACATATCTTCATGTTGTCATCAATATGACATCACCAAGCATATCTTCATAAAATCTTTTATTGTCACCAAGTTTGTCTTCATAAAATCAATTCTTTGATGAATCCTACATAGATCATAGACTAAAAAAAACATAGTCATGAAAATTATTAGCATCGTTAGTGAAATAATTTACGTTCACAATGCCATAAGAGATCGTTCGTGACGCCACTCTTTTGATGACATATATACGCACGAAAACATATGGTACATAGAGTATGAACGTAAAAGTACAAGATGCGTGATTACGTGATGCAAATGATATGTGTATATACTACATAAAACAACATTTATCAACGTAGTGATCAATGAATATCATCAAAGTATTAACAAAACATCATCATTGTATCAATAAAAATGAATAAATCATCATGGTATCAATGAAAAGCCTCATGATATCACCGGAAATAATCATTGTATCAATGAAACAACATCATGGCATCACCGAGAATAACCATGGTATCAACGAAACAACATCATGGTATCACCGAGAATAACCATAATATCAATGAAACAATCATGGTATCACCAAGAATAACCATGGTATCAACGAAACAGCATCGTGGTATCAACAAAAATCACCATGGAATTAACGAAATATCATCATGGAATCACCAAGAATAACCATGGTATCAATGAAACATCATCATGGCATCACCGAGAATAACCATGGTATCAATGAAATATCACCATGGTATCAACAAAAATCACCATGACCAAAGTACTAACAAAACATCATCATGGTACCATCAAAATCACTATGGTATCAATGAGAAATTATCAATAAAACGACGAAACTGTATCTCTAAAAGAATAATTATACGAGAATCAATGAACAAGTATATCATATAACAAGAGATCATGTACCAACAATAGCTCGATAGAATTTGGACGATCATCAACTGCTCGACTAAATCGGAACGATATGTAACTGGCTTCTGTAGCAAAGTTACGTCAGTAACAAATATATGATTGATGAAGAAAAAATATAATTGAGAAGTTCTCAATTATGAGAAAAATCAAAAGCAAAAAGTAAAATTTTGCTTTTCAAACATATTCGCAGTCCAAGATGATAACCCAAAATCGGTGCAGAATTTAGAGAAACTTTCTTCTGCAAAGTTATAGACCACATTGATTACGATGGCTTAAGCAAATAGTTTCTCATCGATTCCGATGCCTGCAGAGGCTAGTTTCTTCTGCAAAGTTGTAGACCACATCGATTCCGGTCCCTTGCACGGGTAGTTTCTGCAAAATCGTTTTCAATTAGCAGAAAAATCAAAAACATAAAACGAAACTTGCTTTTCGGACATGTACGCAATCCACGAACGATAACTCAAAATCAGTGCAGAATTGGAAAAAAATTCCTTTTGTAAAGTTTTAGACCACATCGATTCCAGTCCTTTTCGCGGGTATGTACGCAGTCCGCGAACGATAACTCAAAATTGGTGCAAAATTTGAATACACTTCCTTCTGCAAAGTTGTAGACCACATTGATTCAAGTTTCTTCAATGGATAGTTTTTGTAAAATCGTTTTCAATTAGCAGAGAAATCCAAAACAAAAAACAAAAGTTTCTTTTCAGGTATGTACGCAGTCCGCGACGAACGATAACTCAAAATTGGTGCAGAATTTGAAAACACTTTCTTCTGTAAAGTTGTAGATCACATCGATTCTGATCTCTTACGCAAGTAGCTGCAAAATCGTTTTCAATTAGCAGAGAAATAAAAAACAGAAAGCGAAAGTTGCTTTTCGGATATGTACGCAGTCCACGAATTATAACTCAAAATCGGTGCAGAATTTGAAAAAACTTGCTTCTGCAAAGTTGTAGACCACATCGATTCCAGTGTCTTCAACGGGTAGTTTCTGCAAAATCGTTTTCAATTAGCAGAAAAAAAAAAGAGGAAGTTGCTTTTCAGGCATGTACGCAGTCCGTGAACGATAACTTAAAATCGATGAAGAATTTGAAAAAACTTCTTTCTACAAAGTTGCGGATAGTTTCTGTAGAATCGTTTTCCATCAGGAGAAAAATCGAAAACAAAAACGTACTACTCTAATACCATTTTGAGAGAGAAAGAGAGAGCACAGAAATAGAACCCCAAAGTGTGTAGAATACAAACATGAGATGATGTATATATAGAGGGGACCCGGGTGCCATATATAGAGAAGCCATATATTGAGTAACTTCACATATAAGATCAACATCCAGTGTAATGTTTCTTGGTTTTTTCACAGGTGGGAGACGTGCTCCTGTGCATTTGAATACGGGTAACTGAACTTTTTAGATCAATTAACAAGGCCATGCCAAGGGCATGTTGGAACAAGTGTTTTGGGCCATAGTGTCCAATGTCATTATGCGGTTATGAATCCACTTGTCGGATTTGATTTGGCACATGTTGTCACATGGGATACAACATGTTCTAGGGATTGAAGGAGTTCGGTTTAGCCAGTGTGGAGCAAAGAATGAGGGTCCCTCTCACTCTTGTCACGAGTGTTTAGAGTTACCTCCACACACAAGTACATCTTGTACTTGAAGGATGTTCTTTTTTACACATCCTTACATGAGACATATTCCACATGGGGAGAATACGAGTCTCTGGACTGACACTGGCACCTTTATTTCAATTATCTGTCACGACAAAGTCCAACTAGGTACTGGTCAAAAAATCTGTTTTTTGGACCATTTTCAGCACGACGTATTAGGAGCACTTTCGTGGCCAAAAATTGTCGAATACTTAGAATGACTTGTCCAGGTACAAGTACTGCTAAACAGCATTACAGATGTAAGACCTAGTAGACTGAGACGTAGGATCCTCTTCCCTACCGCCCTTTATATAGGCCTAGCTCCTAGCTCTTGCCCTAAGTGGATCCCCAGTCCACAATGGTCCAGTCCAGGCCCTTGGCCTAGGTCCCTCACCCCCTAGGTTGGGCCTTGCCCCGTAGGACCCTTGTCCTGACATTACTCCCCCCTTAAGGAAGAGTTTTCATCCTCGAAAACTAGAGTGAAAAGAATAAGTTTTCACAAAAGTTGTAAAGCAATAGACTTAAGTGTAGACTAATCAAATCATCTTAAAACCGTACCATAAGAATCATATCAAGAGTTGTAATGTGCATATGCTATTTATCATATGCTAAATGTATGCTCTTAGCACCTCTGAATGGTGTCGCCACCTATATTTTATGCTCGTAGCAAGTTTATGCGCTTAGCATGTCTATTGTCCTTTTTTAAGTTGCAGAATATAACCCTTTTTTTATAGCATGCTCATAACTTAAGTTAGAGGAATGATTGATGATTTACTCCTTCCATTCGAAAGAGAGGTTTCATCCTTGAAACAACTGGAGATGTGGTCTCATGAAGCCTTAGACAAAAGAGTGTTAAACACTAGGGCCCATAACACCTAGTGTGCATGCAATAACAAACCTTTATCCTAGCCTGTAGAATACAAGAATGCATGAATCATCATAGATGGATAGCATTCATTTACTTAGGTAACACATTAGATCATAACAGAAAACACATGTTTCAATCTAAAGTGTGTAGCTTTTTTCAGTTTCCTTGAAAGTGACTTACTGACGTAACTCATCAAAAGTGTTTAAGTCTTTGACTTGTTCTCAAATTTCATCAATAAACAACCATAACCAATGTTCAAAGTTGAGAACCTGACTTATACATGACGAGACTAAACCTAGTCGCGCAAACATGCTTTAATGGATAGTCAATAAACTCCAAATAGAGCAATAAATGTCTATTGATTGGATATGCTTGTTGCTAATGTACGCACTTTGCATATCCTTTAGCCCAAGATTACACTTTGTAATCTGCCTATCCCCTTGGATAGATGACAGTACTGATGTGTGTTTCCTTACGGTTTACAGACAATCATCCAACATGACTGGTAAATCGGAATCACAATATCGTGTAACATTGTTGAGGAGTCAACAATGTCCGGAATAACCATCGCGGTTAACTTGAAAAATCCGCAAACACTCAAACCGAGCCATGACCTCTATTGGTGATTAGTAGATGCAAAAGTTATCTCCTAGAGATACTGCACATAGAGTGCAAAATGCTTCATAAGCAATAACTTGAGGAATATGTATGCCGTTCCAAATTGGCCTTTGCTAAACACTAGGTCCCATAACACCTAGTGTGCATGCATTTAGCAAAAAACAAATCCGAACCCGTATATTCGTGGTAATTTTTGCCAATACTTATGGCAAATGTGATGTGCCTAGCACACATTAAGAGGAATGTAAATAGTTCTGAAAAGAAACTAAATACTTTCAATTGCAATCTTTTGCAAGCTTTGCTGAAATGTCTGAACCATAATAGGAGGTGAAACAAAAGTCACTTCTAAGTGCAAACAATGAAAATTTTTCATTAACAACTCATAGCCTTGCTATATGCTAAAACAACCATCTGGCATGTTGTTTAGTTGCACTTGTACCGTAACAAGTCATGCTAAGTATCCGAAAAATTTTTGCCACTAAAATTTCTCTTGATACGTGGTCTAGAAAACAGATTTGACCAGCACATAGGGACCCTGTTGTGACAAATACTTGAAATAGTGGGCGCCAGTGTCAGTCCCAGAGACTCATATTCGCCACATGTGGAATATGTCTCAACTAAGGATGTCTGAGAAAAGAACATCTTACAAGTACAAGATGTACTTGTGTGTGGAGGTAACTGCAAACACTCTACAACGGGAGTGAGAGGGACCCTCATTAGCATTGCTCCACACTGGCTAAACCGAACTCCTTGAGTTCCTAGACCATGTTGCACCCCATGTGACAACATGTGCCAAAAAAACCCTACAAGTGGGTCTACAACTGCATCATGCAGGAACTTATGTTGGACATTACAGCCCATACTGCTTGGTTCTTATATGACCGTGTCATTTCTCGTAAGAACAAAAATGGGTGAAAACATAGTTCATGCATTCTACATACAAAACCAAAACAATTGCGTATCTATAGGTTAAACATTGTGTTCACTTATCCGAAGTAAAAAGCACCTGCCCAATTTGTCCTGCCTGCAAAGGCCTAGGAACACGAAGTGAAATGCAATTGATAGTGCACAAATAACCTTGGGATGTCTTTTTGCAATCCAAAATCCGTGGTTAAACTTTGTAGGAAAATTGCTCTACTAGCAGTCGGCCCATAGCCTAGGTCCCTGACCCCCTAGGGTTGGCCGTGGCAGTACATTCCATTGAAAGTCAAAACTTTTTCATTACCCCATGGTAGTCTGTGTACTTCTTTCCTTGAAAATACAAGGGTGAAGGATCCAACCATTGACCATCAACCCTAGTAAGTGATTCAGTAATCACGAGTTGGGTCTTACCCCAACACTTTACTCCTATAGGCACTCTTAGTGATAATAGGAGCTCTACTAAAATTGGAGTTGTATAACTAGAGCTTTTTCGCACCCAAAAATCCATAATCTGAGATTTTTGTGAGTAGTCGTGCAGTCTAAAATATTGGATTCATCCATACACCTTCGTAGAGAAGATAAGCCCTTACGAGTTTAAGACGTTAAAAAAAAAGTTACTTGACTATCACACTTAAAGTGTGGCATGCAAAAATAATGTCCAAAAAATCACTAATGGCAAAACTTGTGCTTGTCCATTTGCAAAGAGATGGTAAGTGATGGCTCCTAGCTAGTCCTGTTACCGTATTATGTTAGAAAGCGTTTTTAAAAAAAATCGTGTCTAGCTTCACATTTCCCGCATGGAAAGTGGGAAGAGAGAGAGAGAGAGAGAGAGAGAGAGAGAGTGTTGGGATGAGCCATGTATGTGTTTTATCCTATAAGCATACAACTACACATCCTTGGAGAGAGAGGTTTAGCTTATCCTATAAGCGTACAATTGTGTACTTGTACCTGTCCCTTGTAGAGATAGGTACCCGAAGTCATATCATGTCCCATGGATCGTGTATGGGACCGTGACTGTATTAGGGTATCTTTTCCCGGGAATGACACAAATTTTTTTTGAAGATATTAGCGACTAACCTTGGCCTTGACATAGATTTTAGTGTTATGGCGGAAGCAGAATAAGAATGATATGGGTTTATACCAATCTCGTTGGCATGCCATGCACGCAGAGGTGTAAGCCCTTGGCAACATCGATTTTATCGATCAATTGATACCTACAGTGCCTTGCACTATCGAGCAAGGATACAGTTCATTGTCTTAAGTAAATTGTTAAATCAGGTTGTTGTTCGCCATAGGCAATCATTGCCAGTCTAAAAGAAACTGTAAAAATGTGTATGTTAGTCGCCTAGCTGTGGCAAGTGTATGGGGTTTGGCAAAACTCTTTGCAATGTGGCTCATAGCCATATCTGGTACGAAGAAGATGTCATTACATGCACCATATACCGGGTCTTGTGATGCAACATATTTTAAACCTGTGGAAGCCATGTTCCAAAAATGTCATAAAGAAGCCGTGCTTCACGTTAATGTTCATGTGCTCATATAGTGATGATGCTCATGTATGCTCTCTTTGACACAGGTGTGTCCAAGTGGAGAGGAATCAAATGTGGTACAAATTGCTGAAAGAAGCAAGCATGATGTAGTATATCGTGACGGAATATGCGATACTAAGCAAGGCAATGTATCATATACAACCAACCAAAAGGGTTATCTGAAAGAGGAGATAACCACTAAAGAGCATGCAAGAAATTTATCGACTACTTAGCGATAAAATCCATAAAAAAGGCCTAAGAATCCAGTACCTGGGGACAATGTTTCCGTTGATGCTCTCCCATACAATTGAAACATAACTTTTGCAATTTGGCTTTCTGAAAGTCTCCTCTTTGCCACCTTGGTGGAGACTGTTTCGACTACTGCCACATGTGTAGATATGGTAGCCTCTAGGATGCATGAGGTGACCTGCACTGTAAGGTGATCCACCTGGGTAACCACGCGAACCGCCAATTTGCGAAACCGTTCTTTAAATATTTGAAATTCACATCGTGTAACGTAGTCTTTGTCATCAAAGTCAAAAAGATGATTGTCGGCAAGTTCCGTATCCAGCAAATCAATCGAGGTATCCATGACGATGTTGCTTGGTACTTTGAAGCACCGCAAATTAGCCTTGCTAAGTGCGTGTCTTGACAAATAGTAATTAGTTGTGCCAAACTCGTGGCTTAACAAATAGGAATTTTAAGAGGCTAGAAACCGCCACGGTCGCAATCAATTAACCGTGCCAATTGATTCGGTACGTTGGAGGCAAAAAAGGTTGAAAATATTGTTACCTAGCCACAAGCAAAACAGTTGGAAGGAAAACGTATCTGCCAATGTCGATTTCTTTAATGCAATAGTTGTACGGACATTGTATCCAATCGGCAAAATGTCGAAATGTTCGAATCTATGCAGCGGAGTGGTGGTTACTGAAGATTGGTGAAGAAGGCGCGGCACGATTGCTGCAAAAAGCCCGGCCCTTTGCCGATGGGTGGTTGAGTACGCCCTCGGAGCGAAAAAATTGCGACCTCCGCAGGTCCTTACTCTAAAACCTTAAATTGAACATGCCCTAAGGCCTTGGGCGGCCAAGTATGGAAAGGCAAACACCTTCGAGCTTTGGCGATGGCGGGCAGAGGCGTCGCTTGCCAGAGAAAGAGAGAGGGCGCACAGTTTGAAGCTCCCTGGCTGTGCAGCGGACGTGACGGACTTTGTCCTCCGTCCCCTTGCGCACCTCCTGAGCCCGAGCGCGAGCAATTCTGCGGAATTCTCCCTGCTTCTCCCTCCTCGTTAGGGTCGGGTCCCGCGAGCCCAAACCTCTTCCTCTCTCCTTTCTAAGCGGCCATGCCCGCCTGCGAAACTTTTTTGGCTTCCCTTGCTTTGCATGAACATGCCAAAAAAAGATGAGGACCACGCCTTGCCCTGAAAAAACCTGAGGCTCTGATACCAATGTAAGACCTAGGAGACTGAGACGTAGGATCCTCCTCCCTACCACCCTGTATATAGGCCTATCAATGTATTGTATAAAGATTGGAGCATGCAATGCGACATCTTTGCTCACAATCTAGATATATGTTCCTCCTGCACGACGACATACCTCACATGTATAGCGATAAACGAGGTTGATAGAGAAATGAAATAGACACTCCTACGGCCCTCACTTTTGTATTATTGTTGAGCGCTTTGCCATTGGAGCGCCAACAACAAGACTTAGGAGCATTGTATCTATAGTCCATTACCAGTTCAAGATACTGACCACAAATCAGCAATATCCCCTCTCTATTCATGAGACCGATGAGCGATATTTGTACATAAAGGAGGTAAATATTATAATTATAGACGAGCTATCCATGTTAACCCAACGAGTTTTGACCTTATTTCAAGAAAAAATGTCAATGTAACAAGTAGTACATTGGTAGATCCCTTCAAAAACAAATGTGTTATCTTGCTCGCTGATCTTGCGAAACCAACCAAGTTTGTAGTCATGCATAGGAGCTTTGTAACACATGCCATATCACAAGCTCGGTCCACTGGTTACATGCAACATTTTTGTACAAGATGTCATGCTCTGTAAGACATTCAACGGACCCTAAATTGTTTCAGTTCTTGACCATTATTCGTGAAAGAAAACTAGCCATAGATGGGTGTGTTGAGCTATATATAGAGACACTATATATAGCTCTCTATATATAGCTCAACACGGTGCATCTATTAAAGACAAAACACACTCGACATCCACCTTCAAAAATGTGAGCCGACATGTTGCGCTACCAACCATTCAATGAAAATTTCCTTTTTGAAATACTTTTCGTTTGCAAGAATTTACTTGTAGCACGTATACTAGGAAAAACATTCATTAGTAGACTTAGTAGTACAACCTTGCTCGGATATAATCTCAAATGCAACCATCCCTATAATCTCTAGTAATTGATGCACTTAACTTTGTCTCCTCCCATAAACATTATAGAAATTGTCAAATGCATATCCCTTTCGCACAGTGTCGCCCTTGCCAAATTAGTCATTCTCTTGTTCCCTTCAATGCTAAATGTTAAATGTCAATTTGCATATGTCCTGTTATATTCTATAGATGTTATATAGCAAGGCCCACCAAGCAAGACTAGTTTGTCACAAATTACCTCGCAAAAAAAGTCGATTATGTCTAAAACTAATGAAGCGATACATCTTCAAAGCCTACATAACCAGCTGAAATTCTAGTTTTAGCATCTTATATTGATAGACAATCAGTCTACTTATGAAAAACTAATTTTTTTTTAATATTTGGAGAATTTTAATTTTAGGACCTGGGGAATTTTGGGAATTTATGACAAAATATTGGGGATTTGAGGGGTGTTTTGGGAGTTTACCCTTAAAAGAAACTTTATTCTTCAAGGAAAACTTGAAATTCTCCCAATTTTTAGGTCAAACTTGGAATCTTATGCCGATATTGCACTAAAACTTGTGTAAATCTCCCAATCACTCAAAATCTAACCCAAAAGGGCACTCCTCGTCTCCAGCTAGCTGCTTGACTTGCGTGTTGCGACCCTCCTCGCCTAAATTCAAGCAGTCACACTCCTCGCTGGCAGTCAAAAAATGAAATCCCGCCTCTCCTTGGCATAGTGTCTCCCTCTGTCACCGTTGGCTGCCTCCTCTTCTGCGCTACACCCAAAACATGCAATGGAATTTTGGAAATTTTAGAACTTTGAAGGATATTTTGGTATTCCACAAATTAAAGTGAGGAGAGAGAGAGAGAGAGAGAGAGAGAGAGAGAGAGAGAGAGAGAAGGGGCGAGGTGGAAAATGAAAGGGTGGTGAGATTGAATTTAATGATGGCATTACCATTGTCGGCATTGAAAGAGGTGGTAAAGATAATGACATATCCATGAGCGAAATGGAAGTGTCCAGTGCCGTTGACAATTCTAATATCGCGCTTCCGGAAGAAAATGCAATTCAAGCAGTGGAGCAACAATTCAAGGGATGTTTTGGAAATCCTCACAAATTAGAGGAGTATTTCAGTCATTTTTGAAGGAAAAGTTTGGCCTTTCCTTCTCCCTTTCTCTTAAGCCCAAGGGATCTTTCAAGAATATTTCTATTAAAAAGACACGGGTACACACTTACAGAGAACATGTATACTTTGCCAATGGTCCACAATTCCTTTCAAGAGTACTAGGTACGCTACAAATGGCCTTCTACTTGACCCAAATGCGTCTCTCTGCCGCACCAATCCAAAAAATGGCCTACGATTAAAATTTACTCTTTGTAAACATAGCTGAAAGGTCTAAAATTTCTTCTTTGAAAGAATGGTTGCGTTAATATTTCCCATCAACCGTCCCTAAAGAGTTGGTCTAACGGTAAAGCTTTGGCCTCTCAACCTACATGTTGCGGGTTCAAATCCCCCGTTGGGTCACTCTCTTGAGGAACATCTTGTGCTCACTTGTTGCTCATGGTTTTGCTAGGGCTCTGGCCCTTGGACACTCGAGTGCATCCTCCTCCTGGGAGAGGTCACCCGAGGAGGAGGTTCCTAGCTAGTTTCTAGATTTAGCATATTGTGTTGATAGACAATTTGTCTTCTTATAAAAAGCTACAATTTTTTTTCTTTTTGGAGAAATTTGATCTCACAACCACGGGTATCTTAGGAATTTTGGAAAATGTGAACAGTATTTTGGGAATTTGTGGGGGTGTTTTGGGAAATTTTGAGGGGTAGTTTGGGAATTTCCACAAATTAGAGGGGTATTTTGGTAATTTTCCGAAAGTCTTCAACCGTGAGGGTGGCGTGAAGAAAGAGGAGATTGGAAGGGTTGCGGCCATCACGAGACGAGGAGAGTCCTATAAAACGAGAGCGCACCTGCACGTATACTACTTCCTCGTCCCAGGAAGACATACAAGTGCGGAGTCACTTCGGACTCTCTCTCTCTCTCTCTCTCTCTCTCTTGCGTGCACCTGCGCCAGAGACACAAGGTCCACGTGGTGTTGGGCTACTTCTTGTTGCGAGCAAGGCGAGAGAGAGTGCAGAATATGTGGGTGGAGTTCTCCTCACTTTTCATTCTACCCTCCTCTCGTGCTGCTGCGCTACTCTAGGACTTCCTAAGCCGCCCCTTTTGTACTACAACTCCTTGTAATCTTATTTTGCGATCTGCACATCAATATTGACAGTTCTCGTTGATGCATGGATAAAAACACAATTGTCTTAAAAGCTTTGAAACGAGAATAGAATTGCAATATAAGGTAGCTTCTCACTATGCAGATCACTACGTCCTCTATAAGCAAGAAGAAAAAAGATGGACCATATATGCATAGACAATCATCAAAGGGTCTACTCACAACAAAACGAACATTTGTGCGCATTTGCGTAAACTTCTGCATAAACCATACATCTCCCTGTATAGTGTCACCATTAGCAAACTAAGTGGCACTTGAAACATTAAATTGTAAATAAGTGTCACCATTGGCTTTGCATGTAAAGGAAAAGAAACTTGTCACCATTGGCTTTGCATGACTTGAATAAAAATGTTTGAGGTAAGCAAAGGAGCTATTCGTTGGTTGAGCACCTGACCACTGTGACCCAGGTCTTGAGTTCGATTGCCTTCAATCTTCACCATATTTGGCATACCTATCGGTTGCCTTCAATCTTCACCATATTTGGCATACCATATTTATTGCCAAGCAGGAGAGCAGGCTTACTCAATATTAATGTATTCCAAGAGAGGGCATCCCTCACAGAGAGCTCGTCAATAATATCTTGTGCTTTTGAAGGCTGACATAGCAACCAAAGCATTGCCAAGTTCCTTGTCTAGCAATCACATCATGGATTCGTCAAAACCTCGCAAATTTCTGCTACAATATGCCTTGGTAACACAAGCATACATGATCGTATTTGAAAGGAAGCCCTTGCTCCACACTCGCAAAAACAGCCCAACGCAGTTTCCCTGCCTTGCCCTAGTATTATCCTGCAATCGAGGCAATCCGAGAGAGCTTAATTATCTTGGACAGCTGGAAGTACACCAGGCACTCTCAAATGAACACCGCATTTGGACAGCTTGAAGAAGTTAGTACTCGTCCGCATGTGAACGCACGTCGACTGATCTCAGCACGCGCGTCTCTGTGTATTGACTGCCATGGCAAACTCGCGGCCTAGATCAGTGTCTCTTTCTATTTCTCACTCTCTCTCTATAACTTCTACATGGTATCATCATAGCCTCCTCCTGGAGCGCTTGTGCGAGCCCACATATTTTTCATGCTTTCGCTAATTCAACCATTTGGGGTCGATGGCTTGGCTGCCCGTGCTTGCCCCAACCAGACATTGCGCCCTCCTTTCCTCTGATAGCGACCCCTTACCCACGTAACTAACTGCTATTCCAGAGTTTCTCTTCCCGCTGCATTGCAGACCTGCAATCTCCTCCACCTACACTTTCCCTACCACCAAGCCTTCATGCGCCCTCCACCTTGGCAGCAACCTTGCCGCCAACCTTGCTTCCCTCCTGGGCACCACCTTGCCTTGAGCCATCCCTCCCTCAGTACGCTCACTGTCTTGGCCGCATGCTCCATCCCTTTTGCTTTTGAATTGTTAGACCCTTTGAAAGCCGGCCCACACCCACTATCTTTTCCAACGTTTAGTAGTCAATATTATCACCTGCACCTTCACGCTGCCACACGTAAGCGAGCCTATCTGATTCGAAGAATTGAAGCTCAATATTAAAAAAATGTAATTTTTTTGAAAAAAGAGTCACAATTGCTTGTGAAGAAAATGTTTCTTCAATTAGCAAGGCTTTCTACCATTTCAACCTTTGCGCATTTCGTAGAACAAGAAGATGCTCTTCAATCCAAACAAACCTCGTGTAATATGAATCTTGATGAATTGCTTGATATCTCAACATGTCAAGCACTTTGCGTATCATGCTCCTCGACATATAAAATTTATTGATACCTTCGTGGGACTATCCTTGCCATCTAGATAAAAAACATTCTTGATGGAAGTCACTAGTTTGCATACCAATTCTCAAAAACCTTTACATGTAGCGAGATGCAATTAAAAAAAAAAGGCCATAACCACCTTTATTTGGTGCCATCTAAACCTTGTCTCTTTGAGAAAGCCCTAGTTGATTCATATGACAAAGCCTTAGCTGATCCTCACGATACTTTATAATTGAAACAATCTTTGGTTCCCTCCATTGTTGATGTACCCATCACACTCCACTATCACTTGCATACTCTCACCATCCATAATCTCTATTCCACACTCATATCCTACTTCTCCCACTACTTACATATATCTTGAAGCCAATCTCTTCACCTTAACCCATCAAATTTTCTTCACGCTTCACTTATCCATGATATCATCTATGAAACCCAAACCATGAAGCATCATATTCATGCCAAAGATGGCCTATGCAACCAAGAGAAATAAAATCCCAAGATGTTTGTTGAGCCGCCAAATGAGGCATTAAAATGGTCTATAGAAGCCTCTGCCAAAAGCAACCAATCAACTACTGCCCAATGAGAGCATTAGTCAATGGCCCAAAAAAGACATATTTCCACATCGGATGAAAAAAATGAATAGCCAAAAGAATGGCATGCAAAGCATGGAAATCAAAGAAGCCTTTGCTTAGCACAACTAAATCCCATTGAGGGATCCCAAAGCGATAAAAAGAGCACACTTTGGAGGTAAGGAAACACATCACATGCCTGTGTAAAAGGCCAAGGTGCGCAAATGCTAATCGCATACTCTGAGCCAACTGCAAGCCAAGATGCAAAAATGTTAATCGCATCCTCTAAGCTAACTGCAACACCCACATGGTCATTAAGAGTGGAGTTAACATAGCTCTCCACACACTCCACATTAAGTCGATTTGATAAATTAACCAAAGTCAAATTTGAGACATTGGATGTACCAAAAACAGGTAACAAATTTTAACACGAGAAAAATGTAAGGTTATCCTATGAATAACATTATTTTGCTATAATTTCATACAAACTCGCTTAACATACACTTTATACTTGATCTAGTAAAATTACATAAGATTTTACTTATTTTGCATGTAACTCTTCTCTCCTTGAGGGGGAGAAATTGAAGACAAGTTCGAGAAGAGCACAAGTATGCTTTAACATCAAATCAAAGCATTAGCATGTGCTAATTTCAAGAACCAACAAATCACCTCAACACAAGAGTTACAGCTTTCTAGCTTCTAACAAAGAACACACAGTATTAGTTAGGCACACAAATTAATGCCTAGAAGTTATGGCTAACACATTTTGAATGTAGCACAATTTCATAAGCACCATAAACAATCATATATACGCGTGCACTAATCATGAGATTCTCACTTACCCTTATGTGGACATTCATATTAAGGGGGAGTGAAGACGTTAATACTTCTCTGCATGCTAACACATGAAGAGACACGAATTATGTTGTATAAATAACTATAATAATTCAAACAACGTAACGTTGATTGATCTCAGCATGTGTCTCTGTGTATTGATGGCCATGGCGTACTCGCGGCATGTGTAATAGCTAAGTCTCTCTCTCTCTCTCTCCCTCTCTATAACTTCTACAAAGCATTAATTGGTAGGCCGAGCATCACATTTGACAAACAATATCATCATAATTGGCTCGTTTACCCATGCCAGTGCCACATGCCTTCAAGGTGAGAACTTTGAAGTGAAGGCATTTGGAGATCGAGAGGCCTTGATCACTTTGCAACCGGCTTTGAAGAAACTGGTCTTCTAATATCTTTAGGCCCTGCCAGTGACCATATAAGTGGATATGCTCATTGCACACCACCACCATGGGCGTGCGAATATGAAAGCCATATGTCACTGACATTGATCACTTACGGAGCTAATCTACGCGCTAATTTGGACCGTACTCAAAACATATCTGATGATGTCGTCGCTCTACTTACTGGTCCAATCATGGCTTTGACTCCCGATCACAATCATCATTCTCAAGAAAACCCGCGCTTCAATGGATAGGGATAGGTGGTGCATATCCTCTTGACTAAATGATAGGGGGTCTTGAATGAAGACCTCGCCATGGGATCGACAGCGGATGACGGATGGTGTGGATCTTGAGGAAATCCGACGGCAAACAAAAACTGGGTGCAAGTTCCCCTCCCTAGCAAATTCGAACTTGGACAGGTGCTATGGCACCCCAATGCCCTAGGCACCACATACATTTCGTTGAAATGTGGGTGTGTTTACATTTACTTATGCTTGTCTGAGTTTATTTTTTCGATGTTTGAATTCACAAAATTTGTCTGTGTTTATTTTAAAAAAAATGGAATGACATCACTTGTCTCTATTTTTGTGCCTTCAGTTCTCCTCCGTGGATCTCGTGACGAGGTCTTCTTTCAAGATGCCGTTCTTTCGTCCTGAGGGACGCATATGAGGAAGCCCTCGGTCACTGTGCCCATGCATGACTTGGGATACCCCGGCCTCTCCCGTTCTCACACATGTAAGGCTTTTCTTGTCCCTGTTTTAGATTGGATTCTTGAATGAAGTCAATCTCCTTTCTTGAAAAATCTACACGTGAGGTTGTGTGTACAAGGATTTACAAATCTTCAACCAAATGATACAATCAAGAGGCCTACCCTTGATAGCAACATTGGAAGGTGAAAAAGACCACCATTTCAATGAGAGAGAGAGAGAGAGAGAGAGAGAGAGTGGGCGGGGGGGGGGGGGGACAGAGAGGCCAATCTCCAATATATTGCAATAGCAATGGATGCACATGTGTATGTATGTGTAAGAATAAGGAAGTGTGTGCTTAGATGTGCAATACACGGAGACGAAGATTGAAACAAGTGATGAAATTATAAGACTTGTCTTTAGATGTCAAGCTACAAAATTATTTGGAGCATCTAGTGTTGAGAGAGAAGGAGAGAGCACATAAATAGAACCCCAAAGTGTATAGAATACACACATGAGATGATATATATATAGAGGGGACATGGGTGCCATATATAGAGAAGCCATATATTGAGTAGCTTCACATATAAGCTCAACACCCCCACTCAAATAAGGGTCCCTAACTGTGGATGAAAAAATATTCTGACACTTCCAAAGGCTACTAATTCTATGACCCTTCCTCCAAGAAAGTAATTGTGAATCGTGATGCTACTTTTAACGAACAGCTTATGGGAGGCTCATGGTCCATGGATGATTCTGATGATACTAAATCATTGCTTCAGGCTTTTCCATTTCTTTCAGAAGATGAAACTCTTCCTATAGAGCAACTTTCCTGCTCACAACCATCCATTCCAAATGTTGCCAATGATGATATTGCTATTTTTGTTGATCTGCCTATTGATTTTGAACATGGCTCATGTCATGTTTATGATGACGATATTGCTGATAATGCTTTTTCTACTTCTGAAGATCCCGTTACTTATGATGAAGCTATCTCTTCACCACAAAAGGATCAATGGCAAGAGGCTATGGAAGCAGAGTACGATTCTCTTATCTCTAAAGGTACATGGATACTAACTGAATTACCTCCTGATCGTACAACTATTAAATGTAAGTGGGTGTATAAAACAAAAGTAAAAGCAGATGGATCTTTTGACAAGTTCAAGGCGCGTTTAGTTGCAAAAGGTTACTCCCAAGTAGCTGGTGTTGATTATCAAGAGACTTTTTCACCAGTTGTTCGCATTACAAGTGTTCGAGTTTTATTGGCATTTGCTGTTCAATTTGATTTAGAAGCTCATCAAATGGATGTGCGAACTGCTTTTCTTAATGGTGACTTGGAAGAGGAAATTTATATGGAACAACCAGAAGGGTTTGTTATTCCAGGTAAAGAAGACCTTGTTGCTCAACTCCATAAGGCACTATATGGTCTCAAACAAGCTTCGCGAGCCTAGTATAAAAAATTTGATCTTTTTCTCACCTCTAAAGGATTCATCTCTTGCTCGTCAGACCCCAACTTATACATAAAACGCCAAGGTAGCAGTTTTGTGATTCTTGCTCTTTATGTGGATGATACCATCCTTGTTTCCAATGATTTGGGATTTCTTCAGCAAGTGAAAAAGTTATTGTCTTCTGCATTCGATATGGTGGATCTTGGAGAGATTCACTCTTGTCTTGGCATTCAAATCCAACAGAACCGTACAAAAGGTATTTTATTCCTTCGACAGTCAAAGTTTATTGCAGATACTATTCAAAAATTTGGTATGGAATCTGCACATTCAGCCAACACACCTTGTCTTGTGAGCTCTACGAAGAATACTTCTGACAATGGCGGTCAACTTGTCACAAATCAACCTTATGCTAACTTGATTGGATGTCTTCAGTTTGTTGGCATGAACACTCATCCTGATATTCTGTTTGATATTCTGTTTGCTGCTAACTATCTTGGACAACATCTTGCATATCCTTCTCTTAAGCATTGGTCGGCTGCAAAGCGTGTATTGAAATACTTGAAAGGCACTACAGATTTTGGTTTAGTCTATCGACGAAAACTCACATCGGATTCTATGCAATCTCTTTCTCTTTTGGGTTACACAGATGTAGACTGGGCAAGCTCACATTTATCTATGCGATCTACTAGTGGAAATTGCTTCTTTATAAATGGTTGTCTTGTTTCTTGGACCAGCAAGAAACAACGTTGTGTTGCAGTTTCTACGACTGAGTCAGAATATGTTCCGGCATCACTTGCAGCTCGTGAGTTGATTTGGCTTCGACAAATGCTGGTTGATATTGGTCACTCTCCTCTTTCTAGCACACCCTTGCGGTGTGACAACCAAAGTGCTATTAGTCTTGCAAAAGACTATGTTCAACATAATAAGTCAAAGCACATTGTTGTCCATTATCATTATGTCAGGTATGAAGTATGCAAGGGAACCATTATGGTTGAACACTGTCCAAGTGACCAGATGATTGCAGACATTTTGACCAAAGGCCTCAATGAGTCACGTTTCATCCTCTTGCGCTCGGAGCTTAGAGTTGCTTCGGCCTCACTCTTTCTAGATTAGCTTCTTTTCTATTGTAATAGCTTTGTACATATGACATTGTAATCTTTTAGGTACCATGCACTATAAACACTCCACATTTGCACCTTGTGATATCTAAGTCACTTGAATATTTGTACATAGATGCACAATTCACTTTCACATCCTCACCGCTAGTTCATATTTCACATTGTATAGGGGCTTGGGGTTTTCCCTTGAACTCCCCAAGGGTTTTTTCATCCAAAGCTAGAGACCTTTGTTTGAGTGGGGGTGTTGGAGCTATATATGGCTCACTCTACTGAACTTGGTCTCACCTATATATTTGTATCTTGTCCTCAATATGAATCAGTCTTTGGGAGCGTATATGGTGTGTCTCTTCTCTCGTCTCTCTCTCTTTCTCTCTACATCTCAAAAATTGGTTAAGCTAGCAAATCGGCCACAGTAGGCATCCAAAGGAGGGAAAATAGCAATCCAAAAGATGGGCCATCTGTAAAAGATCCATGTGCAGCAATGGGCTCCAAAGACCTTAGGGTTCAGCCCATTAAGACTTCCAATATGCTAAGGTTCCACAATTCAAAGGTTGTGTCCAATGGTCAAAGTCTTAGGAAATTGGATGCTTGTGTGTGTTCCAAAAACTCTTCACAAACTCCTACATAGGAGGGGGCGATCCCAAGAAGTCCGGGATGAGAGAGAAACACACACACACAATCACAAGCTTCCTTTGTACACAAGGGGAAAGAGCGACACATGTCAGCTCCCACGGCCAGATGCCCACAAGGTGTCAGCTCCCACGGCCAGATGTCCACAAGGTGTACTCAAATCCTATTGGATGGCCATGGAGGTGACCAATGAGAATTAAGTCTCCCAAGGGGTCCAATGACCATTCAACAGCCCAATGGCTTGCGTGATTACTATTGGCCAGGAGACAAAGGGGTCCAATGAGAGTTTAGTTGCATTTATTAATTATCTAAATCTCTCACAAAAGGAGAAAGGGGGACACATGTCAGAAGGCTATCACTTATGCTCCATAAATCCTATTGGCTAGGCTTGGGGAGGTCCAATGAGATGCTAGCAAGAGCAGATAGATCAAGATTTAATGGAAAGCTTATCACCTACTTCAAGCTTGTGAGAAGGAAGGCCTACACCAACAAAATCTTGGCTTTGTTATGCAAATCCAACCAAGAGCTAAGCTTCAATGCATGCTCATCTCCTCTACCATGCTAATTACTAAGCTAAGCTATGCTAACATGAGTGATTATGTGAGGAGATGTACATCTTTCTTGGAAGACTACTCCTTCTTCCTCTCAATCTACTCTCATACCCCACTATCTCTCGCTATCTTTGAAGGTGTGTGAGGTCATGGGTTTGAGACCATGAGGGAATTGATGTTGTGTTTGATAAGTGTTTTGCTTAGTGCTTGAAGTTTCCATCTTCATTGCACTACCTAGTATTGAAGGAACACAAAGTATTGTATTGTAAAATCTCTCTCTTGATGGGAGAAACCATAATACAAAGCCTTTTGGAGGGGGGACCGGCTCCATGCAAATCCGGTCCTCAATTGTTGTCAATTGATTAATTTCTCTCTCTTTTGAAGCATTGTTCATGCTATATAACTAGCTCGGTGTTATGCTTTTTGTTGCTCTCTCCACCCAAGCACTCTTGTTATTCTCATCAGGAAGCTATTCTAATGAAATGCTCACTATGTTTATGCTATATTCCGCTACACACAATTTATGTAATAGGACTAATTTTTGAATTCCTAAAAGTCGAAAAGAATGGAGTAGGGCATATCTTTTGTTTAGCACGATTGTTGAATAGTCTATTAAATAGAGCTTATATGAATGAGTTTGAGATATTAAGAGAGAACATATATTCTTTTTTTAAAATAATACACTAGAGACGTATTTGATAAAGATTAATGAATAATAGATAGTCTGTCTATGAACAGTACAATTGAAATTTTTGTTAATATCAATGTTTTATATTTATGTGTTTTAGCTTAAATAGGCTTAAAATAAGTTGTAAAAGTAGTGGAGACCCAAAAATAGTGGTTTTAAGAGTCGCGACCTAAAAATTGCGTTTTTAGCCAAACTGAGACGTTTTTTGCAATTCTGTCTACGTAGCCTGGATTGCTATGTTTGGAGTTCGTTTGTAAAAGTTGTGATGAAAACAAACAGCAAACAGCAGTAGTGTTGTATACACAGGGACAGGCAGACATACAACAACATACAACTCTCCTTGCTATCAACCTAGAAGTCGATTTGTTTCTTCATGGTAGTCTATTGCAATTGAGATTATGAAGGTATACTTGGTGCGAAAATCGTGCAGGCTTTTCAAGGAAAAGAAGGATAAAAGCACGACGGGTGGTGCGTTTGGGGATCATTCAGAGATCTCCTCTTCTGCGAGTGCGAGTGAGAGTGAGAGTGTGAATGCGAGTGAGACGGTGCATGCAAGCGGACTGAAGCTCGGGGGTGTTCGGGAGGTTCGAGCTCTGTACAATGGAGTGCGTCCATATATTTTATTGCTCCTCTATTGTATCAAAACTCTACAAAAATCCATCAATACAAAGATCTCTTTCTCTATCTTTTGCTGCCTATCTCTATTATTCGGTTCCTGTGACAATTGGTATCAGAGCAAGTGGTTGATTCTGGACATGGAAGGATACGAGAGGAGGGAGAAGGAGCAAGAAGACCTGATTCGGTGACTATGAGAAGATCTGGAACAAGCAAATCAAGAGCATGCTGAGGCTCTGCGGGGCAAAGCAGCACGAGAGCGTGATATCTATGCGGACTTTGATGGCCAACATGAAGGCGAAAACCATGCTACTCCACCAGTAAACAATAATCATCGTGGTGGCGCTGGGGCACCTGGCGGTGGTCATGATGGGAACGGTGGTGGACGTAGAGGTCGTCAATGCGAAAAAAAGAAACGATGATGATATGGAAGAAGCGACAACCAAATCATTCTTCAAGAAGGCTAAGCTTAATGAGTTTGATGGCATAAGAAAGATATGTGAAGATTAGAAGCGTGGATTGAAGATCTCAAAGATTTGGATTATACTTTCAATATCGAGAACACGATCACCAGACTTTCGGATGCTCGAGCAAGGTGACCGATAAGACAATACGTACCAAGATGACTCAATTGGAGACTTTTGGCGATGCGTACGATAAAGGTAAGTCATCTATCCCTTCTTTGTCATGTTTTATGTCTTTTGAAAGCTTTTGTGATGGAATTTATGCGTAAAAGTTGAGATTTAAATTTGAATTTCTTAATTGATTTGGATAGTATTCATTGCTTCTTATCGTTTAAATTGATTGAGAAATTAAACTTGAAATTAAATCGATAAGTTATAAGACTTTTGGACTTAACTAGTGGTAATAATAGTTTCACGAAAGAGTTAGTAGAAAAATTTGTTTTTTTTTCTTTGTAGAGTCGGAATCATAAAGATGATTCCTATATCATAAACATTGATATGCATGATGTTATCATTGATATCAATTAAATTATTGAAAATCATGTTTTGATTGATTGTTAAGAAAGAAAAATGATGATAAGTCACACCCTTCGTGGAAAGAAAGAGATTCTAAATCTAGTTTTGGCCATGGAATTGATAAGGTGACTTAGATAAGAGTGTGAGACGTTCCTTGTGTTTGCTGATGAGATTAAAGAAGAATCTGGGGATAAACAGAAAAAGACAAATCCAGAATTTGTAGAGGATCTCTTACATGAATTTAAGGATGTGTTTCCGGACGATCTTCCTGGTATACCTCCGCCTAGAGCGGTAGACCATGCCATAGATCTATATCCAGGAGCAACACCTTATTCAAGAGCTCCATACAGGTTCAATATTGATGAGCTTAAAGAGCTCAAGATATAAGTTGATGATCTTTTGAAAAAGGGTTTGATTAAACCTAGTGTATCTCCTTGGGGTAGTCGTGTGTTATTCCAAAAGAAAAAGGATGGTACATATAGGTTATGCATTGACTATAGGGGATTAAACAAACAGACCATTAAGAACAAATATCCTCTTCCTCACATAGATGAATTGCTTATCCATTTGAGTGGTGCCACAATATTTTCAAAGGTCGACCTTCGTTCTGGCTACCATCAAATCCGCACTAAGGCCAAGGACATTCCAAAGACTGCTTTTCGTACACGTTATGGGCATTATGAATTTACAGTTCTTGCTTTTGGTTTGACTAATGCACCAACAACTTTCATGTGCTTAATGAATAATATTTTTCACCCGTATCTTGATGACTTCATTCTAGTATTCTTGGATGATATTTTTGTGTATTCTAAGAATGAAGAAGATCATGCATTGCACTTAAAGAAAACATTTGAGGTTTTGCGTGAACATAAATTGTATGCCACAGCAAGTAAGTGTTCTTTTGCAAAGGATCAGATTGTGTATTTGGGAAGAGTGATTTCTACAGAGGAGATTCACATTGATCTTGATAAAGTTAAGACTATGTTAGTAAGAGATGTAAGAAGCTTTATGGGTCTAGCACAATATGAGAGAGCACACATTAAAGATTTCTCTAAGATAGTAATTCCTTTGACCAAATTGACCAAGAAAGACAAGTGTTTTGTGTGGACTTCTACCTGTGAGACTGTTTTTGAGACCTTGAAGGCTAAAATAGCGGGAAATTGTGTTTTAAAAGTTCCTGAGATGGGCAAACCATTTGTTGTGTCATGTGACGCTAGTGGTGAACAATGAGGTTTCATTTTGACACAAGAAGGAAGAGTGGTTGCATATGAGTTTAGGAAATTAAGACGACATGAATTGAACTATGCAACACCTGATCTAGAATTCCTTGTTGTTGTTCATGCATTGAAGCATTGGCGTCATCTCTTGATTGGTATAAAATTTGAATTGCGTACTAATCATCAAAGATTCAATTATATTTTTACTCAACCATTGTTAAATAACAGAAAAAGCAGATGGATTGATTTGCTGGCTGAGTATGACTTTGATATGAAGTATTTGTGTGGAAAAGAAAATAAAGTCGCAGATGCATTGAGTCGTAGGTCCATGTGTAATTTGTTGACTATTGTGCGGTCTAATTTGATTGATGATATGCATGCTGAAGTTGAAAATGATTCCTTTTATATGCCTATTTTGAAATTCTTGCGTATAAGGGAAATCTGTATTATTATGACCGCTTCTGTATTCTTGCAAATTCAGCATGAGTGTCGTAATTTACCTTTTTCTTGTCATCATGGATTGAATAAGACATATATGAAAAGATTAAAAGTTTATTCTTTTGGCCGCGTATGAAATTGGATGTTAAGAATTATGTGCGTGAGTGCTTTCAATGTCAACAAGTTAAGATTGAACATAAGAGGATGGATGGTGGTAGATAGACTCACAAAACAAGCTCACTTCTTTCCTGTAAAAATAAGTGATGCTGCATTGACCATTGCACACTTGTTTGTGAAAGAGATATTTCATTTGCATGGCATGCCCAAGAGTATAGTGTCTGACAGAAATTCTAAGTTCACTTCTCATTTCTGGAGAGCGACTTTTGACTCTATAGGTACCCAGTTACGCATGTCTACTGCTTTCCACCCTCAAACAGATGGGGAAACGGAGAGAGTGAATCGTATTTTAGAAGATATGTTACGAATATATGTCAATGAAAACCAATCTAATTGAAATGAATATCTGCCTTTGGTTGAATTTGCATATAACAGTTCATATCATTCATCTATTAGGATGACTCCGTTTGAGACCATGTATGGCTACAACTGTCCCACACCTATTAATTTCCTTAACTCGAGGAATAAAGTAGAACTGTCATGTGAGATGCTTGAGAAAATGGATAGCGAGTTGGTCAAAATCAAGGGGAATATTAGAGAAGCTCAAAAGAGACATAAATTGTATTATGACAAGAAACATCGTGTTGTGGAGTATAAAACTGGTGATATGGTTTTTTTTAAAGGTTATTCCTGAGAAGTCTCATTTGATTCTTGGAAAGGATAGAAGATTGCCTCCACGATTTGCTGGGCCATTTAAAATTTTGAAGCGCATTGATTCATTAGATTACAAATCGGAATTGCCTTCTCATGTTAAAGTGCATCCTGTATTTCATGTGAGTTTATTAAAAAAGTATATTCGTAATGTACATCATGTTTTACAGCACAACTCTAAGTTGAAAGATGACGGAACATTGACTATAGAACCAGCCTTAGTGCTTGATAGGCGTGTTAAACATCTGAGAAATAGAGACATTGTGAAAGTTTTGCTTAAGTAGCAGAACTATCCAGTAGAGGATGCATCATGGGTTGATCTTAGTGTTTTGCAAAGAGAAATTTCCTCTCTTACCAACTCTGAGGATAGAGTTAATTTTGATAAGGGGAGAATGTAATAGGACTAATGAATTCCTAAAAGTCGAAAAGAATGGAGTAGGGCATATCTTTTGTTTAGCACGATTGTTGAATAGTCTATTAAATAGAGCTTATATGAATGAGTTTGAGATATTAAGAGAGAACATATATTCTTTTTTTTAAATAATACACTAGAGACGTATTTGATAAAGATTATGAATAACAGATAGTCTATCTATGAACAGTAAAATTGCGATTTTCGTTAATCTCAATGTTTTATATTTATGTGTTTTAGCTTAAATAGGCTTAAAATAAGTTGTAAAAGTAGTGCAGACCCAAAAATAGAGGTTTTAAGAGTCACGACCTAAAAATTGCGTTTTTAGCCAAACAGAGACGTTTTTTGCAATTTTGTCCACGCTAACTTGTAGTCCAAACCTATTCCCGTCGTTTTGAGTACCTCGATTTCTCTGTTCTGAGTTCTTTTGTAAAAGTTTTGATGAAAGCAAATAGCATGCAGCAGCAGTGTAGTATACACAGGGACAGGCAGACATACAACAACATACAACTCTCCCTGCTATCAACCAAGAAGTGGATTTGTTTCTTCATGGTAGTCTATTGCAATTGAGATTATGAAGGTATACTTGGTGCAAAAATCGTGCAGGCTTTTCGAGGAAAAGAAGGATAAAAGCACGATGGGTGGTGCGTTTGGGGATCATTCACATATCTCCTCTTCTGCGAGTGCGAGTGCGAGTGAGACGCTGCATGCAAGCGGACTGAATCTCGGGGGTGGTCGGGAGGTTCGAGCTCTGTACAACGGAGTGGGCCTATATATTTTATTGCTCCTCTGTTGTATCAAAACTCTACAAAAATCCATCGATACAAAGATCTCTTTCTGTCTCTTTTGCTGCCTATCTCTATTATTCCGTTCCTGTGACAATTTACTAGGCCATTCAATGTTACATTGGTATCGGAGCACAAGGTTTCTCTTTTCTTGCTCAAGAAGGGAGGTCCTCAAGCTAGCTATAAATTCTTTTCTTTCTCTTTTCTTTTCTTAGCCTTGTAGTGTGCCTACCTTTGTGCAGTTAACATGGCATCACCATCAAGAGATATGGTCTTAACAATGGAGTCCTATGGGGCTTGCCTACGGCTTAACCACTATTGAGCTATTAGAAGGTTGATAGGAGCCGCTGTTGTTTTGGTGTTGAACAACCCTCTCTTCTATTCCTTGCAATTAATGGTATTCGAGCCACGAGTACAATAACTTGAGTGCTTTTTCTAAAGGGGTAAAGAGGAGTAGCAACTGGGGATTGAATTGGCAAAGTATACCTACAAAGTTTACCCCTAAAAAATGTTAGAATGGTTTAAAATAGTAAAGAGAGTGAAATTAATGTTGCTAAATTTGATTTTGCTAATGAGGTGGCTACTAATGATGCCCCGATGCTTGTTAACTATCTTGTTTCTGGGCTTCAACAAGCCATGGGAAATCCATCCCTCCAAAGTGAAGTGCAACGGCAGCTTCGTGCTCATGGGATTCTCAAAGCTCCCCACCATGACAAGAGAGCACCTAGGAAGCCTCCTTGCGAGACTTCCAAAAGAGGTCTCTCTCCGATTTGGGAAGAAGAAGAGGAAGGAACTCAAAAATTTTCTCGTTGTTGAAGCATCTCTTTTCAAAGGAGAAATCAAGAGCCCCCACCAAAGGAATGAGAAAGAAGTGAGTCTCCTGCCACCTCGGCGGAGATGGATCCACAAATACGGCGGGATAAACGCTCTCCATCACCTCCAAAATGGAGAAGACCATCACATACTTCTCAACACCCTACTTCAAAGAGGGATGACAAAAAGCAAGAGAATAAAAAGGCGAGAAAGAGGACACCCTCTTTTCCATCTACTTTATCCTCTTCCTCTTATGAAAGTGATGGTGAAGACAAAGAAGATCAAGGCAAGAAAAAGGCGAGAAATAGGTCACCCTCTTCTCCATATTCCTCAAATTCTTCACCTTCTGAAGAAAGTGATGGTGAAACCTTTGAGCCATCAAAAAGAAGAGTCCATAGGAAATCCTATGCCGTGTAGAAGAGGTCATCCAAGCTCAAGAAGTTCAAAGAGGGAGGGAAGAGTATCTCTTTCCTTACCTACAATGGCACCTTTGGTGCTACAGACAAAGTCTTGGCCTTTATCCAACAAATTCAATGTGGCATTTGGAGATGAGGACTTCAGTTCTCTAAGCTCCACCCTGTAGCTATGCACTTTCAAAAGTCCGCCAGACAATGGTGGTCTAGCCTACGGGCCAACGATGAAGCTCCACAAACATGGAAAGCTTTAAGAGCTTCCATTATGAAGCAATTTTTGGCCACCGATGCCAAATACAATGTAACATTTAATGGTCTAGTAACTTGTGTGTAGTGGAAAATAGCATGAACATAGTGAGCATTTCATTAGAATAGCTTCCTAATGAGAATAACAAGAGTGCTTGGGTGGAGAAAGCAACAAAAAGCATAACACCTAGTTAGATAGCATGAACAATACTTCAAAAGAGAGAGAAATTAATCAATTGACAACAGTTGAGGACCGGATTTTCATGGAGCCGGTCCCCCCTCCAAAAGGCTTTCTATTATGGTTTCTCCCATCAAGAGAGACATTTTACAATACAATACTTTGTGTTTCTTCAATACTAGCTAGTTCAATGAAGATGGAAACTTCAAGCACTAAGCAAAACACTTATCAAACACAACATCAATTCCCTCATGGTCTCAGACCCATGACCTCACACACCTTCAAAGATGGTGAGAGATAGCGGGGTATGAGAGTAGATTGAGAGGAAGAAGGAGTAGTCTTATAAGAAAGATGTACATCTACTCACATAATCACTAATATCAGCATAGCTTAGCTTAGTAATTAGCATCATAGAGGAGATGATCATGCATTGAAGCTTGGCTCTTGGTTGGATTTGCATCATAAATCCAAGAGTTTGTTGGTGTAGGCCTCCCTTCTCGCAAGCTTGAAGTAGGTGATAAGCTTTCCATTAAATCTTGAGAAGGAGAGAGAGTCTTCTTTTCTTAACCCATGAGATTGTGTGAGTGTGTGTGTGATAATGACTTGCAAAAATCACCCCCTCCCCCTCTCTTGGTCGACCCCTCTTGCTATTTGCTCATCCTCACACCTCATTGGACCTCCCGAGGCCTATCCAATGGAAATTAAGCAGCATAGGTCATAGTCTTCTGACATGTGTCCCCCTTTCCCCTTTAGTGAGAGCTTTAGGTACTTACTTGATTCGAATAAACTCTCATTGGACCCCTTTGCCTCCTCGCCAATAGGAATCAAGAAAGCCATTGGGTTGTTGAATGCTCATTGAACCCCTTGTTGGGAGACTGTCCAGTAGTCTTCTAGAGTGGTTAATTCTTATTGATTCTTTTACTAAGTGTTTTTAAATTAATTAAACAAGATTTACTCTAGCTTAGGTTTCATTGGTCCACCTCCAAGGCCATCCACTAGGAATTGAGTACACCTTGTGGGCATCTGGGCTAGGGAGCTGACATGTGTCCCTCATTCCCTTTGTGTAAAGGGAGCCTGTGTGTGTGTGTGTGTGTGTGTGCGAGTTTCTCTCTCATCTCCTACTTCTAGGACTCGCCCCCTCCTATGTAGGGATGGTTGAAGACTTTTGGGACACACAAAAAGCATCCAATTTCCCTAGGCTTTTGACCTTTGGACAGAACCTTTGAATTTTCAAACCTTAGTATTTTGGAAGTCTTAATGGGCTGAACCTTAGGGTCTTTTTAAGCCCATTGGTGCACATTGGTCTTTTGCAGAAGGACCCCCTTTTGGATCCGTATTTTCCCTCCTTTGAATCCCTACTCAAGCCGGTCTAGTATCTTAACCAATATTCTAGCTTTTTCTCCCCTAGCACTTCCCCATATTAAATGATCAGTTTAACATGAGAAAATCATTTAGGAGAATTAGATAATGATTATTATGACATTACCTCTCTCTTGAAATCATAGTCGTTCTTGACTATGGGGTAGAGAAAATAAAGCATATTCATTATTCCTTTTTGATAGCGGGTAGAGGATCCCTATGTTACCCACCACATTGTTCTAGAATGGATGACTAGTCCATTTGGCGCTTGAGAGACTAGGCTGCCCCAAGCATGTCTACACATTAGTCCTATCAATCTTCCATAGTAGAGTGACAAGATCTACTTGGTGTTTCGGAGACAACATCTCCGCAAACTTGATCTAAGCATGCAAAATACTTCATTTTTGTGCACAATAAAGAAAAATAGAGTCTTATAAGACAAATATTTTGTTCATTTTTAACATTTGTACGTTTGCTTACTCTAGGGAAGCATTGTAAGCATTGACAAGGTTTAGGTTATCCTTTAATTGCATGCCTTGCATCCATCTAGCATCTTCAAAAAGGATAATTCTTAAAATTAATAAGATATCATTGGATAGTCTTACCGCCTCTTAGTACCTTGTCTTCATGTCGGAGAATGGACTCGGGATGCAGCACCTCTTCTGGGTCCTCGATCGCTGGGGGGTCTTCAATAGTTGGTTCTTGAGGTGGCTCTCCTTTGTAAGGGTCTAGTAGGCTCAAATGGAAAGCATTGTGTATGAGACTATGGGGTGCCCTTCTTGAAGCAAAACAGCTCCAAGGCAATCACCACAAGCATCACATTGGACCTCAAATGGCTTTGAGAGATCCGATAGTGTAAGCATAGGTTGAGAGATAAGCTTTTCTTTAAGCTTTTCGAAAGCATTGTTCTCCTTGGCAGACCATGTGTACCTAACGTTTTTCTCTGTTAGGTCATGTAATGGTCTGCTATTAGTGAGAACTTTTCTATGAAGCGTCTATAGTATGCACACATACCTATAAAGCTTCTTAACTTATGAAGATTCCTTGGTTTAGGCCATCCTTTTATTACCTCTAATTTTTATGGATCCATTTGGATGCCATCTTGAGAGATAATGTGACCTAAATATTGAATTTCTTTTAAGAAAAATTCACTCTTCTTTCAATTAACATAAAATTTATTCTCTCTTAAACTTGAAATATTACCTGGAGGCGTTTCTTGTGTTCGTCTAATGAATTAGAGTAGATGATGATATCAACAAAGTACACTCCAGTAAAGGTTGGATGAGTCCTGGATAGCTTCTCAATCAAGCGGTTGAATGTGGCCGGTGCATTGGTCAAGCCAAAAGGCATGACAATGTATTTGTAAAGACCAAACATAGTGCAAAATGCGGTCTTTACAATGTCTTGATCAACTATCCTTATTTGATGATAGCCACTTTTTAGGTCAATCCTACTGAAGTAGATGGACCCTTGTAGCTTATCAAATAGGTCTTCTACCCATGAAATGGGAAACCTATTCTTGATAGTGATCCTATTTAGTGCTCTATAGTCGACACACATACGATATGTGATGTCTTTCTTTTGCACTAATAGCACAGGAGAACAAAATGGAGATGAGCTAGTCCTAACCATACCCTTGTCAACTAACTCATGCACTTGCCACATAATCTCCTCTTGTTGAGCTTGAGAAACTCTATAAGGAGGTTTGTTAGGCGGTGAACTTCCTGGAAGAAGTTTAATTGCATGGTCATCATTGCCTCGTTTAGGAGGTAGCTCACAAGGGATGCCGTCAATATAGACATCTTGAAACCCCTTGAGAAACTTGGATAACTCTAATTTCTTTTGATTGTGTATATTTTCTTTTGCTAAAACATTAGGTTCATTTTGAGAATCTTTAACAAAAATCATGTGCATAGAAATAGAGCTCTTTATTGACTTGTTGAAAGCTTGTGTATGTACAATGGGTATAGTGTTATCCATTTCCTTAGCATCCTTATACATATCTTTTTCCTTAAACTTAAAGGAGATTCTCCTTTCAAGGAATTTAACAATGGCAGCCATGTAGTCAGACCATGGTGCCCCTAGGATTACATCATCATGCTTGAGAGGAGAGATAAAGAAGTACTCTTTGTCCACATAGCTTTGGCCACGGAGCCTCAATTTCATGAATAAGGGAGTGGCTGAAGCTTCTTGCCCCTGAAAGCACGGTCTGTGGGTAGGACATCTCCCATCTGGTAAGCTTGTATGCCTAGCTTGGTAGCCAACTCTGTAGATATGAAATTATGAGCAAAACCAGGGTCAAAGAGAATAAAAGCATCATGTCCTCTTGCCTTCCCCAAGCATGGAATAGAGGAGATCCTTTGTGGTGAATTTCCTCCTCTTGGATTTTGACCAAGGTAGCTCTAGGAGGTTCATGGCGGGTGTTCTTTCTGGGACAAGCGTGGTACACATGCCCTTGCTCGCCGCACTTGAAACAACGGTTATCCTTGCAATAATGCTCAAGCTCTGTAGGAGAGAGTTTATTTTTTCCTTTATAAACTCCCTTCTCTTTAGCTTTGTTCGAGTTTCCCTTAGGAGACTTTTGGACATTGTCCTTCCCCTTAGGCTGATTTGAACCCTTGGTTTCCATGGGCTTAGAATTTCTTTTAGCCCCCAAACTTCTAGAACCTGGCAGGTTTTCCATGATTGGACCGCGACACCACACGGACTAACAAGCTAGAGCAAGGCGGTCATGTTGAGGATATGCTCTCAAAACGACGTAGCACCAAATCAAATCTTGCCTCTGTTGGATTAACCTTGTCCGGCTTCCTCACCTCGCTACAAAAACAATCGTGCAAGCTATGCCGACTACAAATCTGCTTGAACGCTTTTATTCTTCCATACAAAAGAGCAGCGAACGAAACAAACAAAAAAACGTACATTTTTGCAAAAACAATTTGTAGAAACAAAAATGAATAACTCATCTTCCTTGTGATGAAGATCTTCAAAATTGTCGAGTGTGCCCATGCAACCACCGCTCTGATACCATGATGAACCGAAGGGAGAGAGCGCAGGTAGACGAGGAGAGAGAGAGAGAAACGACACCATCATATGAAATCCCCAAAGTGTGTTTAGAGCACACATTGAGTACACATATATAGTGGGGACTCCTAGCTATATATAGCATGAGTGTGGGATCTCTATATAGCTCCAACACCAGGGAATATTTTCAAGTTTTAAGAGAGAATAAATTTTATGTTAATTAAAAGAAAAGTGAATTTTTCTTACAAGAGATTCAATATTTATGTCACATTATCTCTGAAGATGGCATCCAAATGGATCCATCAAAGTTAGAGGTCACAAAAGGATGGCCTAAACCAAGGAATCTTCATGAACTAAGAAGCTTTATAGGTATGTATTTATACTACAGATGCTTCATAGAAAAGTTCTCACTAATAGCATGACCATTACATGACTTAACAAAGAAAAATGTTAGGTAGACATGGTCTGCCAAGGAGAACAATGCTTTGAAAAATCTTAAAGAAAGCTTATCTCTCAACCGGTGCTTACACTACCGGATCTCTCAAAGCCATTTGAGATCCAACATGATGCTTGTGGTAATTGCCTTGGAGCTGTTTTGCTCCAAGAAGGGCACGCCATAGGCTGTGAAAGTCGAAGGCTCGACCCTATTTGTTGAGATTATATGTGAAGCTACTCAATATATGACTTCTCTATATATGGCACCCAGGTCCCCTCTATATATACATCATCTCATGTGTGTATTCTATACACTTTAGGTTCTATTTCCGTGCTCTCTCTTTCTCTCTCAACAAGGTATTAGAGCAGTACATTTTTGTTTTCGATTTCTCTCCTGATCAAAACCGATTTTGCAGAAACTAGCCGCAATAGAGACCAGAATCGATGTGGTCTACAACTTTGCAGAAGGAAGTTTTTTCAAATTCTGCACCAATTTTGAGTTATTGTTCGCGGACTGCGTACATACCTGAAAAGAAACTTTCGCTTTTTGGTTTTTATTTCTCTGCTAATTGAAAACGATTTTACAGAAACTACTTGCAAGAGGGACTGGAATTGATGTGGTCTACAACTTTGCAGAAGGAAGTGTTTTCAAATTCTGCACCAATTTTGAGTTATCGTTCGCGGACTGCGTACATACCTACAAAGCAACTTTGTCTTTTTGTTTTTGATTTCTCTGCTAATTGAAAACGATTTTGCAGAAAATAATTGAGTGAGGGAGCGGAATCGATGTCGTCTACAACTTTGCAGAAGGAAGTTTTTTCAAATTCTGCATCGATTTTGAGTTATCGTTCGTGGACTGTGTACATACCCGAAAAGCAACTTCCGCTTTCTGTTTTTGAGTTCTCTCCTGATTGAAAACCATTTTGCAAAAACTGCTAGCGCCAGCGACCGGAATTCATGTGGTCTACAACTTTGCAGAAGAAAGTTTTCTCAAATTCTGCACCAATTTTGAGTTATCGTCCGCGGACTGCGTACATGTCCGAAAAGAAAGTTTCGTTTTATGTTTTTTATTTTTCTGCTAATTGAAAATGATTTTGCAGAAACTACCCGTGCAAGGGACCGGAATCGATGTGGTCTACAACTTTGCAGAAGGAATTTTTCTTACAAGTTCTTCACCGATTTTGAGTTATCGTTCGCAGACTACGTACATGCCTTAAAAGCAACTTTGCTTTATGTTTTTGATTTTTCTCATGATTGAAAATGATTTTGTAGAAACTAGCCGCTGGAGGCATCAGAATCGATGAGAAACTATTTGCTTAAGCCATCGTAAGCGATATGGTCTATAACTCTGCAAAAGAAAGTTTCTCTAAATTCTGCACCGATTTTGGGTTATCGTCTTGGACTGCGAATATGTTTGAAAAGCAAAATTTTTCTTTTTGCTTTTGATTTTTCTCATAATTGAAAACTTCTCGATTATATTTTTTCTTCATCAATCATATATTGGTTACTGACGTAACTTTGCTACAGAAGCTAGTTACATATCGTTCCGATTCAGTCGAGCCGTTGATGATCATACAAATTCTATCGAGCTACTGTTGGTACATGATCTTTTGTTATATAATATACTCGTTCATTGATTCTCGTATAATTATTCTTTTAGAGATATAGTTTACGTCGTTTTATTGATAATTTCTCGTGAATACCATAGTGATTTTGATGGTACCATGATGATGTTTTGTTAGTACTTTGGTCATGGTGATTTTTGTTGATACCATGATGATATTTCATTGATACCATGGTTATTCTCAATGATGCCATGATGATGTTTCGTTGATACCATGGTTATTCTCGGTGATTCGATGATGATATTTCGTTAATTCCATGGTGATTTTTGTTGATACCATGATGATGTTTCGTTGATACCATGGTTATTCTCGGTGATACCATGATGTTGTTTTGTTGATACCATGGTTATTCTCGGTGATACAATGATGTTGTTTTGTTGATACCATGGTTATTCTTGGTGATGCCATGATGTTGTTTCATTGATACAATGATTATTCTCGGTGATATCATGATGCTTTTCGTTGATACCATGATGATTTTTTCATTTTTATTGATACAATGATGATGTTTTCTTAATACTTTGATGATATTTATTGATAACTACGTTGATAAATGTTGTTTTATGTAGTATATACACATATCATTTGCATCACGTAATCACTCATATTGTACTTTTACGTTCATACTTTATGTACCATATGCTGTCGTGCGTATATATGTCGTCAAAAGAGTGGCATCGCGAACCATCTCTTATGACATTGTGAACGTAATTATTTCACTAACGATGCTAATAATTTTCTTGAGGACTATGTTTTTTTTGAGTCTATGATCTATGTAGGATTGATCAAAGAATTGATTTCATGAAGAAAAACTTGGTGACAATAAAATATTTATGAAGACATGTTTGGTGATGCCATATTGATGAGAACATGAAGATATGTTTGGTGATGCGATAGTGAAGACAAGCTACACAATAGATTCTTGGAGACACTTCTGATTACGAGCTAATCGATAGCCTTTACACCTCTTCATTGAACCTTTGTATTCATTATTGTATTTGATAGGATAGGAGTAATGTAACTCCTCATAAAACATTTATTGTAAAAGGAGTGATGTAGCTCCTCATAAAATATTCATTGTAAATGGAGTGATGTAGCTCCTCATGAACATTTGTATAATCAATGATTTTAATAATATAATGGTGGGTGTATATAGAGCTGTGGATTTTTCCCTTGATCCCCCAAGGGTTTTTTCATCCACAGTTAGGGACCCTTATTTGAGCGGGAGTGTTGAGCTTATATGTAAAGCTACTCAATATATGGCTTCTCTATATATGGCACCTAGGTCCCAACTATATATACATCATCTCATGTGTGTATTCTACACACTTTGGGGTTCTATTTCTGTGCTCTCTCTTTCTCTCTCAACACTATTGAGCAATCTCTAGGAATATATGAAAAGGAACTCCTCGCATTTCTACATCCTTTAGACTCATGGAAGCACTATTTATTGGGGACTCCTTTCATTCTGGGAACGGACCACCAAAGTCTTAAGTACTTCATGACGTAAACCAAGCTCTCCGACAAACAAATGAGTGGGAAAATTTCCTTTCGCAATTTCATTTTCATATTGCTCACATTGCTAGCAAGCATAATCAAGTAGCCGTTGCACTCTCAAGACGGCCGAGAGTGAATGCGGTTTCCATAGCAATTCACAATGATCTATCTTCTATGATAGATGAGTATGCTATTGATCCCAATTTAAGAGATGTGATATCAGACCTTGCACTAGGGAAGAAAGAGGAACCAATTACCTTACAAGATGGTTATCTGCTCTATAGAAATAGACTATGCATTACTAACACACTCCGTGAGAAAGTAATGTATGAATCTCATGCTCCTCCTTATGCGGGGCATAGAGAGATTCAGTCTACCCTAAAGGCGATTAAAACATATTTCTACTGGCCTACCATGAAAGCAAACATACAAGAGTATGTTTCTAGATGTGCGGTATGCGAAAAGACGAAGTTCGATAGAGGGAAGCAACCTGAATTGCTTCAACCTTTGCCAATCCCTAATTCACCATGGGAGAGAATATCCATGGATTTTATCTTTGGATTGCCTAAGTCTATCCATGGGAAAACGGGAATATGGATGATAGTAGACAGGTTCGGTAAACAAGCTCATTTTATACCTATCAAAAAGACTATCCAAGCCCATCAAATAGAAACCCTCTTCATTTCACAAATCTTCAAGTACCATGGCTTGCCAATGTCCATACTGTCAGATAGAGATCCTAGAATGACCAGTAATTTTTAAAAGGGTCTCTTTGAGAATTTAGAAACAAGGCTAAACTTCTCTTCGGCCTATCAGCCGCAAACAGATGGCCAAAGTGAAATAGCTAAATTAACAATTCTCTATCTACTAAAAGCCTATGTAACGGAAGTAGATCAAAGATCCCAATGGGATAAGTACTTACCCGTAGTGGAGTATGCCTACATCTAAACTGTACATACTTCCAAAGGAACTTCTAAGGTAATTGAGGAAAGATCAAAAAGTCCCCTGCTACTTAAGGTACACTGGAAGATCTTCGCTGCACATGAGTATAGCCGAGCCCTACAAGAATATTTCCAAAAGATTAAGGATGTTATCTCTATCTCACAACAAAGGAAAAAGGCTATTGCTAACAAGCACAAAAGAGCTCAAGCATTTAAAGAAAATGATTGGGTCTTACTCAAATTTCCCAAGGCTCGATTAAGGCACATGACGGGCAAGAATCCTACGGGACACCAAAAGTACTATGCTAAGCTAGCAAAAAGGTACTATGGTCCCTTCCAAATTCTTAGGCCAATCAATGAGATGGCCTATCAACCCAAGTTTCCTAGTCATTGGTTCATACACAATGCTTTCCATGTGAGCCTACTAAAGCCTTACAAAGCAGAGGCACCTCAAGAACCAACTATTGAAGACTCACCGGAGATCGAGGACCGAGAAGAGGTCTTGGAGCCCAAGTCTATCTCTATATATAGCTCAACACAATTCTCCGTCATGAAGACAAGGTACTAAGAGGCAGTAAGACTATCCAATGATACCTTATTAAGTTTAAGAATTATCCTTTTGAAGATTCTAAATGGATGCAAGGCATACAATTAAAGGATAACCTAAAACTTGTCAATGCTTACAATGCTTCCCAAGAGTAAGCAAACGTACAAATGTTAAAAATGAACAAAGTTCTTGTCTTATAAGAATCTCTTTTTCTTTATTGTGCACAAATGTGAAGTAGTATACATGCTTAGATGAAGTTTGCAGAGACGACGTCTCCCAAACACCAAGTAGAGCTTGTCACTGTACTATGGAAGATTGATAGGACTAATGTGTAGACATGCTTGCGGTAGCTTAGGCTCTCAAACGCCAAACGGACTAGTCATCTATTCTGGAACGATGTCATAGGGTAACATACGGATCCTCTACCCGCTAGGAAAAGGACTCATAAATATTCTTTGTCTTCTCTACCCTATAGTCGAGGACAACTATGATTCAAGAGAGACGTAATGTCATAATAACTAATATCTAATTCTCCTGAATGATTTTCTCATGTTAAACTGATCATTCACTACAACAAAAAAACGTGTTATCGACGCAGATATTGACGCGGCCCGTCGCTATGCGCATCGCTGTGAAACCAGTCGCTATTAGCGACGCACATAGCGACGACGATAGCAGAATTTTTTTTTCTTGGGCAAAGGTCAGGTAGCCTGGCCTGTGCCTAGTTAAAAGATGGACACAGCCATAGCCAGAATTCCTGCCCTCTGCCCAAGAAAGCAAGCAGCACCAAAATATCAACCATTCTCCCACGCGCAGAAATTTCGGCAGAGTTCCCTTTGTTTTTATATAAACTTTTCAAAAAAAACCATATCATGTATACGTCTCCTACATGCTATCCATGTAGGATCTCACATGAGATTTAAGGCCAATGAAAGACAACCGTACCAACTGGAAAGCATAACCATAACGAACCATAACCATAACTTAAAAGCATAACCATAACTTAAAACCATAACCGGCTATAACCACTTTGATCAAAACCATAATGCAGATAACCATAACCATAAACAAAATTAACAATAACCATAAGCATAACCAGAAAGAGAAACAATAACTGTCTATACAATGACAATGACAATAATCATAACCATAAGGGAAACAATAACTGTCTGAACACTAACTGTTTGTACAAAAAAGAGACACAGAAGCGTGTCTGTGTCTCACAAAGCATATAGATGAAATCTGGTCCACTAATGACTAGGCATCGCAACCTGCACATAGGACAACTCACAAAATTAGTATTGATATTACTTCACATATACTGACTTAATTAAATCAACTCACACATATTAACGTCTCACCTCAAGCGATCAGCGAGACTGTAAGGCCTCCCAGTCTACAAGCTCTCCTGAAGCTTCAAGATCATTCAGTACTTCATAGATACCTCTACGATATCCATTTGACTCCTCCTCGCATGATGGAGCTCGATGCATCGCAAGATTCTGCGTTTATACAAAAATCAAAGTAATAAGAATACATGATTCATCGCGTTTTAAAAAACGCCATAGTTAAGATTGGATTAGAAACTCACAAACTCATAGCGAAAGGTGTCAAAGCCTCCGCTGCGAAGATGAGATGTCCCCCTAGTCATCTGTCATACCTATGCAGTCTCACGGTGCTTTCTGAACCGCGTGGCCGCTGTCCGTTCATCCTCCCTGATCTGCAGCCACGTCTCGTGTGGGATGCCCAAAGGCTTCGGCGAGCCGGTCCTGAAAGCCTTCGGAGCTGCATCTCGTCGATGTTTGATGGTGTCCCGTGCAACACCCTTGATCCACCGCGCCGAAACAACGGAAGAACTCGGAGCAGGCTGGTACTCTCTCAAGATGGTCTCCACTATGTAAGTGAATTTTTCCTTTTCTTGTTGATTCCAAGATGTCAGAATGCTGGCCGAAAACTGCAGCTCCACGAGCTGGCGAATCCACTGTCGCATCTCAGTCCCGACTCTATCCATGTCAACAGAACCATCTCCCCGTACAGTATAGAACTTGGAGACACTAGGATCTTGTGCCCCCCAAGGTGTCCGAGGTGTGCCAAGAGGTGTGTTGAGAGGTGTGCCTGGGTAAAACGGGGGTCGTGAGCGAGGAGGGGTCGAAGCATCTGTGGGCCCTCCTCCACAGCAACCACCACCTCCACCTGACGATCGCCGAGATTGGCGAGTGCGCCTGTGCTGCGGAGATGAGTATGTACCCGCCTCTGCCCCACCCCTAGGTGTCGAAGCGGCCGTGATGGGAGAAGAAGGCGGCGTACCCATAGGCGTCCTGAACTGCGTAGGTGTCCCCCCCCTAGGCGTCAGACCCTCGGGTGTGAAGCCTGGAGGCGTAGTACTCATGCCTCTCGCTACCCAGTACTCAGAAGCCTCTGCCATCTGAGCAGACGTCATCCGTGTAACGAAGCTCATGAATGCATCTGCACTCATGGAAGCGGGATCTAGAATCTCGTATGCCATACTAAAGTCCTGCACAAAGAAAGTAAAATAAAGCGTCAGAACATAGTTGTTTAAATGAACTTTAAGCTTAATTTTAAATCAAAGTCTTCACACAAACACTTATAGACCTAGGCCTCAACAAGTGAGGCATCATCGATAAGATCTTGCACCGTATCATTGTTTATCTCTAATTGCAAACATAACTCTGCCCCAACTCGTTCTGGCAGATTTTCTTCATCCATTGCATCTTCATCTACAAGTGTCAATTCTGGCTCGTCTGCGTCATCCCTCGTATATCTGTCAGCTTCCTTTGCCATACCTTCGTCCATCTCATCTAATGTCACAGTAGTATGGACGTCGTCTGACTGACTTTCCTCCAGGAGATCTTGCCCTTCAAATACTTGTTTTTTTCTTGGAGCAACCTGAACCACAAACCACCATTGTCGCTCTCGAGGGTCCGGTACAAAGACAACTTGCTCGCAATGTTCGGGGAGAGCAAATGTGTCGCTCGCATCTGTCCCAGTCTTTGTAGAATCTATTTGCACAAGTTTGTTTCCATCTCTGCGTACCATTGCATTGCGACCAGAAGTAATCACCTTGAACCACTTCACATCCGACAAAAACATCTCAAACCACCTGAAGCTTACTTTCAGGATATCTGACACCAAACCACAGTAATCCAGGTTGCTAGTGCTCTCATTCATGTCTCTAGCACTAACCCTGCTCTTTTGCATGAAACTAACCATTACCCCACTGTCAAGCATGTTTCTTCTGCTGTCAATTTTTTGTGTTCTGAAATGCTTTCCATGCGACCACAGTGCCATGTATGTATGATACTTCCAGTCACATCCAATAGCCAGCTCTTCCTCTTCTAGAGATATGGGTTCTCCGATCTGTCGAGCTGCTCTCATTGTCTTGTCCAACCATGCCATTGTAGGAAATTTAGGTAGAGGAGCGAGATAGTCTGGCAAGGGTAAGCCTCTAGTCGTTCTACTTCGCCTGAAATCTTGTCGCTCTAGATTGCGTCTCTCTTTCTCTTCTTCGTACCTTTCAAGACATTTTTGTATCGGCGCTGAATTTAGTATACAGAACTTCATGATCTTTTCTCGCATGGCCAGGTTCATTTTCTTCGGCACCCCTTGCCCTTGCGGCTCCTCTCCCACCAATCTTGCATCCTCCTCATCGCTCCACATTCGAGGCATTTCTGGGTCAGAAACGGATAGAAATTCGGTCGTCAATACAAGAGACTCTTGCACAAGCCATCCTTCTGCCATGCTCCCCTCTGGACGCGCTTTTTGGCGAACAAAACCCTTAAGTGTTTTCATGAACTGCTCTAGAAAGAACATCCAACGGCTATGGACTGTACCTACCACGGCAACCTCATCTACTACATGGACGAGCAAGTGCATTTGGATAGTTAGGTAGCTCATGGGTAGATACTTCTCAATCATGCAAACTGCCTCAATGGAGTTAGCCCTTGCGACTGTAATAGATTCCTCCCGTATCTCCTTGGAAGAGATCCACCGCACTAGCTCTGAAATCTTGTATATGCAGGTTCGTACTTCCTCCGTTAAACACCCCTTGATCGCAATTGGAAGAATGAATTGCAAGAACATAGGCCACTCGTGCGATTTGGACCCTGACAGTTGATTGTCACGGATGAATGCTGTCTTGAGACATCGCATATATCCTGTTGGCGTCGTGAACTCTGAAATCACCCTGTTCACTTGTCGCTCTTCGTTTTTTAGCAATACCCATGGCGCTCTTGGAAGTTTTGTGTGACCAGCTGCATTGGTGAAAGGCCACAGCTCTGGCATCGTTCCAACCGATTGCAAATCATTTTGTGAAGCTCGATTGTCTTTCATTCCCATGATTATCTTCCAGAGGAGCTCTCCCACATTCTTGAATATATGCATTGGATCCAGTAAATGGTTAATTAGTAGATCACCCCACTACGGCAACGTATGGAGAATGGACAAACGTTTCATTCCTGGAATAGGTTGCCCCTCATGTTGTTCCCATCGGCGACGCCACTCTTGTACATGCATAGGACGACATTCGACGCGACCAAGCTGGCCTTCACGCAAGTGATGGCCATCTGGAAAATAACGGTGGTGACCTTGATAAATTGTCTTTCGAAGAGAGGTAGAACAGCGCACATCCAAAGACTGCCCACAAATTGGACATGCATTGTATCCCAAAGTTGTTAGTCCTGCATATATCAAAGCATGAATCAGGCCAAGGCAAAGGGCTTGCGAATAGCAAGAATTTTGTAAATCAATAACCATTACCAGAAGCTTCTCCGTATCCTGGCCAATCATGCATAGTCCACATAAGAAGTCCATGGATACTTGCATGCTGTTGTCCTACTGGTTCAACCGCATCTGCTATGTCGATCCCATACCATTACTCCTGGAGCTCGTCAACTAGTGGAGCTAGATAAACATCCATGTTTTTTGCTTTGAACTTACCAGGTACAATCAAGCTTAAAATCAAATGACCCTTCTTGATAGCAAGCCACGGCGGGAGGTTGTAATTGATAAGGCACACAGGCTAAGTGCTCCATGACGAGCTTCTCAAGCCAAATGGATTGACTCCATCCATTGCCATGCCCAAACGCAAATTGCATGGTTCACTCTTAAAATGTGGCCAGGTATCTTCAATGTGCCTCCAAGCCTTCGAATTAGCGGGCACCCTTAATGTTGCGTCAGTGGATCTATTCGTAGAATGCCACCGCATCGACTTTGCAATGGAACCACAACGAAACATGCTTTTTATCCTAGGAATAATAGGAAAATGCCGCAACACTTTAGTTGGCATTGTCTTGCCAACTGCATCTTGTTTGTAGCGCATTGCTCCACACTTAGGACACGACAGACAATCTGCGAATTCATTGCGAAAAAGAATGCAATCATTTGGACATGCATGAATCTTGTTGTAGTCCAAGCCAACTAAGGTCAGAAGTTGCTTTGCGTTTGGCCTGGAGGGGGGCATTTCATTGCCAGCCGAGAGAATTTGCTCCCGCAATAACCTGTTTAAGCCACATTAAATTAAAATTAAAGCTATCCGAGCACATCACCGTTGCAATCGGAAAATATCTTTTGTAAATTACGTACCTAAACAAAGCAGTGACGCTTGCATCTGACCACCCGTACACTGACTGAAGATTCAAAAATGCCAGACAAGTACGAAGCACATATATTTTGGCGCCTTCATAGATTGGTTGACGTGCGAACTTTCTCAACATGTCTTCAGGAGATAGGCGCACGGCTTCTGGTGCTACTTTGTTCGCGTTCTCCTTGCTTGTCTGGAGAAGGCATCCAGCATCTCCTCCATGCCGTCGTCTTCTGTCTATAAGACCTTTTATGGTTCCATCCGTGGCTCTATATTGGTCGGACCTTCACGCATAATCTTTTTTCTCTCTCTCTCAGATGTAGGTGCTATGTTGCAGAAATCAATGCCCGTTCCGTAGGAGTCGTATCCCAGATTCTGTACGATTTCTCTAGAAAACTCTCCGTACTTGTGCACATGCTCATTACATATCCTACGCTTGTGCAGGATTTGATACTTGCAGAGCATGCACGAGCATGAAATCTTTTCCTCCATGTTAGTTGATGACGTTGCCATCTACAATGATTATGAATGTTTTTTTAATATATATATATATATATATATATATATATACTCCTCACAATGTAAACTACCTCGCATTCTCTAGTCTTGCCCAATCTCCGTACACTTGAGTCCAGAGGTGTACGGAGATCAGGACCACCAGGTCAAAATCTCGTCTTTATTGGTCAAATCCTATATGGGTAGACACATACGTGCACTCCCAGGTGTACATGGCAATGCATGTAGCAGGCAAAACCCCTTTGCCTCATTTAGTTCCATAGTTTCTTCTCTGTCTACGTACCCTATCTCTCATTCTTTCTCTCTCGATCTCGCTCTCGCTATCTCTCTTTCTCCCTCGATCTCCATCTCGCTATCTCTCTTTCTCTCTCTCTCTCTCTCTCGATCTCGCTCTCGCTATCTCTCTTTCTCTATTTTCCTATTTCTCTGCCATAACTCCTGGAGCTCCACTTCCCTATCTTTCTCTCCCTCTCTGTCTCTCTCTCTCTCTCTCTCTCTCTCTATATATATATATATAACTCTCTTTCTCTATCTCTCTATCTCCTATCTCTATCTCTCTCTACTTACCTCTCTCTCTCTCTCTCTCTCGCTCTCTACTTCCCTATCTCTCTAATGGTCGATGGTCGAACGAGCGACTGATCTAGGGAGATCTAGACGCCCACAACTACGCAGGACTACACAACATCGACAGAGGCTGCATTAGAGGATCTAGCTAGGTCACTTTGGCTCGACATGCACAACGTCCGGTCAGAGTATTGACCATGGAGGAGATCTACCTATCCCAACTAGCTCGTTTAGCCGTTTAGTCCACACCCAGTAGTTTAGGATACCATAATATTTTATTTTGTCATCTTCTTACTCTGACTTTGTATCAGATCCATCACATTGTAACTTTCTTGTCTCATGTCTTATAGGTCACTTTGGCCTTTCGAAGACGTTAATATAACATTTCATTTCATTTCTCTCTTTAATTTTTTTTCTTTAGTTTTAATTTCCTAAGCATACATTAACTCTCTCTCTCTATCTCTCTCTATCTCTTTCCTACACACACACACACACATTTCTCTCTCTCTCTCTCTCTCTCTCTCTCTCTCTCCTACACACACACACCTCTCTCTCTCTCTTTCCTACACACACACACACACCGCTCTCTCTCTCTCTCTCTCTCTCTCTCTCTCTCTCTCTATTTCCTACACACACCTCTCTCTCTCTCTCTCTCTCTCTCTTTCCTACACACACCTCTCTCTCTCTCTCTCTCTCTCTCTCTCTCTCTCTCTCTCTCTCTCTCCTACACACACACACACATGATGTAGAGGTAGAGGTAGAGAGAGAGAGAGAGAGAGAGAGAGAGAGAGATCAAGAGAGAGGGGTTGGGGGAGGGTGGAGATGGACATAATACCTGCGCAGCAGGTTTCGGCCAAGACGTGAGCATGCGAAAATGGCCCTTGCGCGCGGGTTTCTCTTTTTTCCCCTATTTTTTTTGGCGTCGATATACGCATCGCTATACGCGTGGCAAATAAAGCCTTTCCACGCGTATATCGACGCACATTGCGACGCGTATAGCGACGCTCGCTAATGTCGTGGATATACGCGTGGAAAGGCATGGCCGTCGATATAGGCGCGTCGATATCTTCATTTAGTGTTGTAGTGATTTATTATGGGGAGGTGCCAGGGGAGAAAAAGCTAGAATATTGGTTAAGCTGGCAGCCCGGCCACAGTAGGGATCCAAAGGAGGGAAAATAGGGATCCAAAAGAGGGGCCATCTATAAAAGAGGTATGTGCAACAATGAGCTCCAAAGACCTTAGGGTTTAGCCCATTAATACTTCCAAAATGCTAAGGTTCTAAAATTCAAAGGTTGTGTCCAATTGTCAAAGGCTTAGGAAATTGGATGTTGTGTGTGTGTCCCAAAAAGTCTTCACAAACTCCTACATAGGAGGGGAAGAGCCCAAGAAGTAGGGTATGAGAGAGAAACAGACACACACTCACAAGCTTCCTTTGTACACAAGGGGAAAGAGGGACACATGTCAGCTCCCTAGGCTAGATACCCACAAGATGTACTCAAATCCTGTTGGATGGCCATGGAGGTGGACCAATGAGAATTAGGCTAGAGTAAATCTATTTTATTTAATTAAAAACACTTAATAAAAGAACCAATAGGAATTAAGATCTCTAGAAGACTATTGGACACTCTCCCAAGGGGTCCAATGAGCATTCCGCAGCCCAATGGATTTCCTGATTCCTATTGGCCAGGAGACAAAGGGGTCCAATGAGAGTTTAGTTGCATTTATTAATTACCTAAAGCTCTCACAAAAGGGGAAAGGGGGACACATGTCAGAAGGCTATCACTTATGCTCCTGAAATCCTATTGGCTAAGCCGAGGAGGTCCAATGAGGTGCTAGCAAGAGCAAATAGCAAGAGCGGTCGACCAAGAGAGAGAGGGGATAATTTTTCAAGGGAATTATCCACACACACTCACACAAGCTCATGTGTAGAGTAAGAAGACTCTCTCTCTCTTCTCAAGCTTTAATGGAAAGCTTATCACCTACTTCAAGCTTGGAGAAGGGAGGCCTACACCAACAAACTCTTGGATTTGTAATGCAAATCCAACCAAGAGCCAAGATTCAATGCATGCTCATATCCTTTACCATGCTAATTACTAATCTAAGCTATGATGATATGAGTGATTATGTGAGGATATGTACATCTTTCATGTAAGACTACTCCTTCCTCTCAATCTACTCTCATACACCGCTAGCTCTCACCATCTTTGAAGGTGTGTGAGGTCTTGGGTCTGAGACCGTGAGGGAATTGATGTTGTGTTTGATAAGTGTTTTGCTTAGTGCTTGAAGTTTCCATCTTCCTTGCACTAGCTAGTATTGAAGAAACACAAAGAATTGTATTGTGAAATGTGTCTCTTGATGGGACAAACCAAAATACAAACCCTTTTGGAGGGGGACTGGCACCATGCAAATCCGGTCATTAGCTGTTGTCAATTGCTTAATTTCTCTCTCTTTTGAAGTATTGTTCATGCTATCTAACTAGGTGTTATGCTTTTTGTTGCTCTCTCCACCCAAGCACTCTTGTTATTCTCATCAGGAATCTTAGTTATCGTGTTATCGTCAAGGGAGTCTTTATTCCGTTTCCCTTTTAGAATATCTTAGTTTTCCTATTCCTAAAAGAGACTTTTCCATTATATCAAGGTTTTTTATTGAGAGAAAACATTTCTCCTTTAATGTATGAAGTCACATTCTTAGTTAACGATAGCATGTGTCGTAACAAATTAAGAAACATAATCATTGCATTATATGGAGCAACTCAATAGTCATGCATTTGTAGTATTCATGGTAAATGCATCTCACATAATAAGTGAAATTGATAAATATTATAACAAGTACTATTCATATTTGTGGCTAGCTCGAGTAGTTCTTTCTTGAAAATGATGTTTGCAATTACTCTTTCTTGAAAATGATGTTTGCAATTACTCTTTTTAGTAGGTTTTGATAATTTGAAGCACACTCATTCTTTAAATTGTGCTTTAAACTATAGGATTATGGAATCACTTATGGAATGCTAAACCTTATTAAAAATTATAATTAGAAGGCCTTTAACTTTACCAAACAAAAATGGGTATCTAATATGGAAGCATGAGATAGAAGTGATAATTCTTTGAGCTAAAAGAACTACTCACACGTCTTACCTAAGCACATGCATATCAAAGGATAGTTTCACAAAAGAATACACTTTAATTTAGCTACACCAAATTGGAGGAACATCATTAACTCAAAAGCATACTGACAAAACAAAATTTTCTTGAAAAAACACTTTTGTGCTAACTCTTTGGTACGTAGCGAACATGCATATTCCTTGAATTCCACTCTATGGTGAAAGGTTTCTTTCCAAGGGATTGTTTCACATCAAATAAGTGCTAATATATTGATGTTGTTGAGAGAAATAATGATTCTATCATCTATCTTTTTTTTTCCGATGGAGAACAATTATGGATATGCACAACAAGAAAGTAGATGATAGTTGAACCTTGCATGTAGGGTATACATAGAATATTAAAATCTCATACAAGACCAAAATTTGTTATATATGCCAAGGTAGCACAAGTGTCAAGAAATGAAGACCATAATACACACCATTTAAAACTTAAAATACCATTCATGGGGTGTTGCCATAATAGGAAAAGCCTTATAACAAAAAGCAAAAAGTGTCTTCATACATAATCAATAAGGAGTTCTCCTTGGTTTATTTTACACCTCTACCTTCTAGTCATCACTACTCTTGCTAGATGGTTTCAAAGAGTAAGTCACCCGTGTTGCGTAGCAACACAAAAGATGCAAAGGATCCAATTTGCTAGTGCAATCCCCATAGTACTGCATGTTTCTACCTCTTAGCCCCTTATTTTGTCAAGCTTCCCATACATGTCATTGACATCATTTTTTGCCATACCTTGCGAAGCGATGCATTCCATCTCCTCAATCTTTATGTGAAGTGGTTCAATTTTCTACATAAAACAATGCAAGGCCAACTTATGGATTAGAAATCAAGTCATTTGTTGAAATGCACTAAATTTAATTTTCTTACTCAACTAAAAATTCATACCTTTACTTGCTTGTTTGGGGGTTGAGTGTTTATCATCTCTACATGCTTAGCATACTTTGTTTCTTTCCCTAGCCTCTTGCTTTTGGGTGTTTTTTGTTTTTCTTGGATTGGTTAGAGTAGTCAAACAATAAGATAGCCACTTTTTTATTATCGAAGTTAATGACAAAAAAATATTCACTTTGTCACAAATTGTGTCATTGTATCGTGAGGGCTTTCCTATTTATGACCTCATTACAATAGCCTCAATGACCTTGAACTTTAAATATTGTTCATAGTTTGAATAGATATGTATTTTTGTGTTAAAAGAGATAAGACAATGAATAGAATTTAAATCTATGTATAGAATAGACGATACGAAGCTTACTCACTTGAGGAGAGGCATTTGCCTCAAAAAGCCCATTATTTCGCACTTCCTTCAATACCTACCAAAATCCTATGTTAAAAATGGCTTACAATGAGCTTATGTAGACTTTCATGTGCTAGAAATATCTACTTTTTTCTTCTTTGGAAGATTGAAGTTCATCATTTTGTCTTTCCTACTCTTATCCTTCTTCGACTCCTAAAACCAAAATGACAAAATAAGGCAAAGATTCTAGAATCCTTTAAGTGTTTGTTGAAAGGTGAATCACCACCATCTTGTTGATGCTAGAAAATTTTTTGTGAATTGTTTTTTTAGCTTTCAGAAGATCCATTTCCCACGAGTCAACTCCATTCCCAATCTCTTGCTTATTGTTATCTTCTTTGGTTATATTGTCATCAACAACTATGGGCTGGTTTTCTTCTTCATCTATGTCCCCAACAATTGTGGACTAAATGTAAAATAAAACATCAGAAAGAGAACAATTAATATGATCAATCAACATAATACCATTGAGCTCATTATCTCAACAGATAAAAGAAAGATCTCTTTTCACTTGACACTCCCTTTTTCTGTAGTGAAGTTCCATCTCTTGAGCGATGACATCTATCATCTTTTCCATTTCAGCATTACCAACTTCTTTCAATACCTCATCAACAACCTGAGTGGGCTAAATCATGAGAGAGGATATCTATCTCACCTTATGGGTCTCATTGTGCATGAGGAAAAACTATATACTAACAATGATAGTGACGAGTTTTTTTTCAAAATAGTAATTTAAAAGTGTGTGTGGAATGGTCAGTTACATTTTGTACTCAAAGACATAAATGTACAACATATTTTGATAATTTTTTGCTCACTATAAATTTTTGATTAGAGAAAGTTAATAATTTGATCTTTTACTATGATTCTCAAGAAGTTGTGTCACAAAATAATATAACAAAATTTCAAGCTAGCTTAGTACACAATCTCATCACTTACAAAAGCCATGTAAAAATAACACTCATTGATGTGAATGAGAGGGATTGGTCCCATTAAGAAGGAAATTCACTTACACTTTGTGAATTCCAACCGATATATGACATACCTTCAACCACATCAATGTTTGGCTCTTGCACAACATTGATGCTAGTTATGTACTTTCCGTTGAAGTTATCTTTCTTAACATCATGGCCAATAGGGAGAATAGCACTTTTGATTTTCTACAAGCATAAACACAACAACAAAGACAATCATTTGGTTATTATGATAGGTAATTTCTGGTCCTTAAGACCTACCTACAAGCTCAAGCTTACTTCCCAAGCTACAAATTTATTCAAGTTTAAGGACTAGTTTCACACAAGGAATGGCCCTCAATACAGCTCGTATTAAGGTGAGAAAGCACTAATAATGTTTAAACATTTTGAAATGTTAATATGTTAAGATAATTTTTTTAAGGATGCATCATATGATAATTTTTGCAATTAAGTACAAAAGCATATCTCTTGAAGGATTCCATGTACTAAGAGCTTATGTGTAAAAAGTTGGTTTCACTTAAGAAAACACATCAAATAAGCTAAAAGTTAATGAGAATCTTTACAAATGTAAGCTAAAAGATAATGAGATTTTTTTAAAAAAAAAGACAGGTTCTATGTGATGATTTTTGCAATGAAGTATAGAGTATATGTCTTAAAGGATTCCATGTACTAAGAGCTTATGTGTAAAAGGTTGGTTTCACTAAGGAAAACATTTCTAATAAGCTAAAAGGTAATCAGAAACTTTACAAATGTAGGTAGTAGCAATATGTAATTTATGCACGTCCTCTATAGTACCAAGAAGGAATATATATCGCATACATGTTGAGAAGGCATGAGAATTCTCTCTATTCATTTGAATGCCCCCCGGCGACATGGATTTAGGAATAAGACACATAAAAACCCTTTTTATTTGAGAAGAGAAGATTGTAAATGACTCACAAGAGATGGAAAAGTATAAGAGCTTTGAGGCTCTTCACCATCTACATGTCCATTTTGACCAATGGGCTGAAATTGAGACAAGTATAGAAATATAAATAAAGGATCATAAGACTATATAATAGGGTTCATGGATCACTTAATATACCATAAATTTGATGCTTTCAAAGCATCTTGCTTGCTGAAATTTTTTTCCATGTGGTTCCCTTGTGTACATTAGTTATCATGAAAAAATAACATCTCCTTGAAAAAAAATAACATGATTAATTTTCACACGCATGAATTGGGATATATCATTTAACTTAAAAAGTAAAAAGGAAAATTACCAATTGCATGTTATGGATTAATTTGCCTCCGCTACCAGGGATAAAGACAAGGTCCAAACCACTTCTTAGCCAAGAAACTTGCAGCTCCCATACATCATAGTGTCATATGTTCATTGATTTCATAAAAACACCAACACCAAATTGGATCACATCATTATCAAACAAAGGGGTTTCAATGTACTCCCTTATGTCTCCTTGTTGCATATTGTAGAGCCATGCTACAACTTGAGGAGGTCGGTCATGGATGGTTCCATATAGCTCAATATGATAACCCAATTGCTCCTTACACAAGTAACACACTTCAATAGGGCCATATAACCGTCGGCATTGAACACTCTCCAAACTAGTATGGTCCATCTTTTTAGTTTTTGTAAGTCCAGTGGGGTTGGAGGAGCATGGCTTTTTTGGCTTTCTTTGAAAGTGATGCCACTCCAATACTTTTAAGTAAACATCACTAGCATGCCATGAAATGGTTGTTTCCCCAAAATGCAAGGGCTCTAGCATGTACATGTGTGCATTAATAAAGTTGTGCATGTGGTTTTCTTCATCCCTATGGGTGCGTAGATTAATGTAAGCAAATTCAACCCCCACATTGAGCTCATGCTTGCACAAATTTTGGATTAGAGCCATGCTTCGATTGTAAGAGGCACGTTGGTTCTTATAGAACCTCTCGAGGAAGGATTTACCTCTCAGAGGGAACAAGTGAGCAACTATCGTTGGCCGAAAGATGCGCTCATAGGTTACCGGTAGAGCATCCGGATGCATGTGAGCATTGATGTTGATAAACCTTGGCATTTCCCTTTCAAGAGCTAGGGCGTTGAACTTCATGTTTGGAGCGCCATTGATGCTTATGCTTGTGGTTGACCTTTCTCCATGGGCCGCCATGCTTACTTGAAAAGCCTCATGAACCCTACACAGAACGAGAAACACATTGAGCATAAAGTAAAGTTCAAACATTTAAAAATATTCAAAATTAAAATCTTACTCTCTATCTCTCTCTTTCTCTCTCTCTCTCTCTCTCTCTCTCTCTCTCTTTCTACTAGGAGATGAGCATGCTTGAACTCTATATTCATGCTTCTATATTATATAATATGTATATATCTCACCTTGACTAAAATAGACATAATGATAGATTTATAATATAAATCGAGGTAAAGTGATAATGGATGGACATTGGATATAGGATATACAATTGTTATTATGAGATATAGGCAAATGTTAGACAAATAGACGTATAGTCCATGAATAGAGAGAGAGGAGAGTAGTGGCTTGTCAAGCACATAGCAAGTCAAAAGATATAAATATAGAGTTTTGGATCATTTATAAACAATAGATAGGTGAATATATAGATAGACAAAGACATGTATGCTAGATATATGGATAAGTGAATAAATAGAGACACAAGCTCAACATATATCTGGTAACTTACTATTTATTGATAGATAGACCATGGATACCTGATTAACCAATCAAAATATAAAATATATTGTAGATAGCTATGTCAATACATAGAAATAAATGAATAGAAATTAGGTGGATATGTATATGTGTGTGTGTGTGTGAATTATATACATAGGTAGATAGGCTCATTATATATACTTGGTAGCTTACTAATTCTCTATCTACTAATTACTAACTATTATCAATTAACTCTCTACACTCATGCTTCTATCTTATATATTACGATCTGTCTATCTCACCAGTAGACCTCTAACTACTCACACATTCTATTTGTCTATTAAACCTATGTTGCCACTAAATCTCTATCTACTTCTCATTATGTATATATCCACCACTATCTCTCTATATTTATGCTTCTATCTTATATAGTCCATGCAGCAAGATAGAGAGAGTGGATGGATATAAAGAGAAAGGGATACATTTATAATGACATAAGAATATATATACACACCCACACACACACATATATATATCATGTGTGTGTGTGTCTATGTATATCTTACGTGTGTGGGTATGCATGTATGTGTGTATCGTGCTAGAAGGTGAATACATGGACAAATATGTAGCTACATAAGTAAATAGTGGATAGATAAAAAATGAAAGTGATACATATAAGCTATAATGATAAATTTATAGATAGGTCAATATATATGTTTGCTAACATGTAATATATTCAGAGATAGACCATCCACATTCACACATACATGCATACCTACACACATCCTATGCACATAATTAATGCTCATCAGTCATCTTTGGAATAGATGGTGTGCCATTAGGTTTAAAAGATGTGCTAGTATAGGATTTTTGGGCGTGTGTTGTAATTTGGGTACCATACTACCTTATCATTTGAAAAGAATTGTTGATTGTTACCGCTTGGTCATCATATGATCTACTATGCATGAATTGCTAAAGAGAGTGGGTGTCTCAACATTATGCTCTTACTGAACTAGAGCTGGTTGATGATAGAATGGCTTGTGTGTTCATATCTTTGCTAGGATAGGAGAGGTCAATCTACCCCTGAAGTGGTAGATATGAGCAATATGAGAAGTGATGGGGGTAGTGAGCATCAGCTATGTTGGCTATTTGAAGTGTTTTTGCCTTCATGGTTTGATCTTTGATTTGCTATCCCTAGCCAATCCATTGGTGCAATAATATTCACAAGTAGTCTAAGGTTAGCATGTGTATTGCTTGAACAGCAAATATCTAATTAATTTTTGTATTGCCAGGTTTGGGAAAGGTCCGATTGTTTATCTTCATATGTAGAGTTAGAGGGAAAAATCTTGGTGTTTTATTTACAGGTGTCTTGCATGCAAATGACCTTTTGTTGGGATCGGCCAACTTAAACATATTTGGAAGGTTAAGTGTGTTACCAAGGTGAAACCTTGTTCATATTCATGTGTTGATGTATTTTCTGGAAATGATAAATTAAATCAAAGATAACCAGAACAGAGCTTTGTGTAAGTTAAGTAAGCAGTTAAAAAAGTACACTTAATAGTGTTTTGGAGCAAGAAACTTGAGTAGCATGTATCTAGTCCACTACATGTTGGTAGATCTATAGGTCTTTTTGGGTTGTCTCTTCTCCTTGGTTTCCACATGAATCCATCCACATTCGCATCCAACCACCGCATAATGCGTTTATTTTGATTTTTCCAAAAATCATGGTTGAGACCGTACCCCTTCCCATCCCTGTCTCCTTAGACGGGTTTCTTAAGAGGCAATCTTGAAGCCCACACTTGTTCCGAATGCTGTGACCAAGGTATTTCGAAGTGACATTCAGTGTACATAGGCTTTTAAGGATCACATTATCAAGGGTTTGGGAGATACACAAGTTCCAGTGACTGATAGGTTTAGAGGTGTGTATCATCTATCCTATGAGGACATTTCGAATGGGAGTCATGAGACAGGCCTTGCTATTTTAGACCAATGTATTCCCTTCGGGAACTCTTTTTTGGAGCCCCTTCATATTTTCCCTGAGTTTACGGATGACAGCCATCATGACTTAAAAGAAGAAATGGGGTTTGGACACCTCGACTCCAAGGTAGGAGTCCTTTATACCGACAAAAGTTTCACATGTAGACTTCATGTGTACAATGGGGTGGATGTTGCTGATAGAGGGGAGGAAGACAATCTACTTCAGGGATCAAAATGACCCAAAAATTATGGATTCTTGGCAAGCATGTATGAAAAAGGGTGCGAGTGTTCTCCCTCAAGCACAATATCACTTCATGGCTGAGGTAGGATCGCTTGTGTTTATCCCTCCATGATGGCCCCATGCAGTGCATACAAGAAAGTGGTCCGTGGGATTGATAGGCACACTGTTCAGAGCTGAGAGTTTATTTCAAATTCAAAAGATATGGGACTGGTGGATGAGGAAGTATACTCAAGATGAAGCTTTGTTATTCAAGGACGTGAAGCTCAAAATGGTTGATGTATAGTTTAACATGTTCCTGGAAAGTGTCACCAGCCAAGAACATCTTATAGTGGTCAAGAGGGAGTGCAGGCGAGGCTCCTGGAGAAAGGTTCCAAGGCCAAAGCCTTCGTACCAATGGGGGTAAAAACCACATGCCAGCAAATAGTGCCTAGACCCGGAGCATGATCCTGAAAAACGCCTCAGTTGCTCCAAGATACTTGTGTCTGTAGCCTGTGACCTCCCTATTTCATTGGTGTGTGACTCATGCTACAAACGGAATCGCTACGATGAAAATATTCCATGCTGAGGCTTGGCTATGACATGGACACAATCTCATTTGGGTGCTTTTTATTTTTTGATGCTTTGACAATGCGATCATATGGTTGGATGATGTACAAACCAGTTTTGGCTTTTTCAGTTTAATGTTTTCACATGGTACAGTAAAAATAGTTATGTTTTGCAATATTTATCAATAGCGAATATGTAATTTCCAATGGCTTGTGTTGATATGAGTTCGCTATAGAGCTGAGTGTAGAGACAAAAGATGTCGAACATTTTTTATTGTTGATAATTGCATGACGATCGAAGCATAAGCATTCAAGTATAGTTTCAGTTGCTAGAATATGTTCGCAACTTTATTTTCTGTATACATCTTTGTTTTACATACATCTTCATGTTCATAGCGTTGGAAATTTTGATTTTTTCAGTTATTTTATTGGTGGTATAGGAGCCCCCAGGTTTCAAGGTTTGTTAAGATAATGAAATGCTTTTTTACATGTTCACAGCTTCAAGAAATTCTGAGTTGGTCCGATAATTTTTTGGTGGTACTGGGCCCTCCATATTTCAAGGTTTTCCATAAGGATATGGTACCTTCACATAAATCTTTAGTTTTAGACTTTGAGAAAATTTGATTGATATTTCTCGTCAAGGTTTATGTTTTCTATGCTCCTTCTTGGTTTAAACTTCACAATCTAAGTTGTATATGGATGCATGATGTCCTGTGGTTTTTACTCAGCTTAGTCGACCTTGGCTACTTTTAGGACAGTACTTTACCTATGCTGCCTTTGTGGGTGTTTTTGACATTCTATGAGACCCTATCTAGAGTTTCTCTTACATGGGTTTACAGGTAGATTTAGACGAGTACATTAAGCATGGCCTAGTGTTGAGCAGCTCTCTCCTAGTTGCCTCATTCCATAGCCTGCACAAGTTGCCGAGATGCTTGGAAAGAGTGCAAAGATGGTCATTGAGGGTGGAAATTCTCGATTCTTTCTCAATAGAAACGCAGTGTAATTTCCCATAAGAACTAGCCCATTAAGGCTGGTTCAGTGAGATAGCCAAAGCAACATGCATTGAATCAAATTCTTCATGGAGGTAGAAACTCTAAGCCTGCAAACTCACAACATTTTGGGTTGCATATGTTGTACTTCTGTCTATCAGGGATGCCCTTCTTCCTTGTGGCTTTTGAAAGCCAAGAAATTTGTGATTCTTTTATAGTCTAAAACTAGCTCCGGGCTGCCAGCAAATTGAGGAAGAATGTGTAGACTATCCTCACTCTGATGCACTTTTGGAAACCTTTTTGAA
>NC_140939.1:60308434-60420934 GCF_014529385.1 Adiantum capillus-veneris
TGTCTTACAATAAGGTCAAAAGTTGTTGGGTTAACATGGAAGCTCGTCTATAATTATAATATTTACCTCTTTTATGCACAAATATCACTCATTGGTCTCATGAATAGAGAGGGGACATTGCTAATTTGTGGTTGGTATCTTGAACTGATAATGGACTGTAGATACAATGCTGCTAAATTTTGTTGCTGGCGCTTCAATGGAAAAGCGCCGAAAAATAATACAAAAGTGAGGGTTGTAGGAGTGTCTATTTCATTTGTCTATCGACCTCGTTTATTGCTATATATGTGAGGTATGCAGTCATGCAGGAGGGACATTTTTCTAGATTGTGAGCAAAGATGTCACATTGCATGTTCCAATGTTTATACAATACATCAATTTTAACCATGACCTAGCATATGGACGATAAGCTAGTTTCAAGTTAGCTGCAATTTTCTCACTAGTTTATTGATGCGCACTTGAATTGTAATTTTCTAGGTCTTGAGAACTTCATATTGATACCTAGTACGGGAGAAATGAGGACATATATAATATGGAATTGATTATTTAGACACCTAGTATGGTATCAATATTTAGAGCTAAAGTAAAGATTCACAAGGTGAATTCAAAATTACGATACACCACATGCATTCACTACTTGTGTATTCACTATTGTAATACATCACATGCATTGGCTACCAACCGTGTGCAAAGAGTTTTGTGTGTGACTAACATGTGCAAATGTTGATCGACATCCAATGTATAGTTCTAGAAATGAGATCCAAATAAACCGAAGCAAAGGAAGTAGTGCAATTTTTTTTGAAACAAGCAAATAGATAAAGAATGAATGAACTGCAACAATAAATGAGGTGCTTTAGTGACTTGCAATGTTGTACTAGTACGTTTTGATTGTCCAATCTACAGATCGATATTGGAGTCAAGCTACAAAAAAGCAAGGTGAATAGTTAAACATATCATCTTGCAATGAAACATCATAGACTGAAAGTGCAATGTATGTACAGTGCACGTCATACAGAGGTGCCATACAAAAGTATGGTGGAGATCTGGCACTATGGTCTCTCCAAAAAATTATAATTAAAGAAAGTCGTGCCCTGCCCCGTATCATTTATGTGTTCCACCAAGCAAACGCATGCACATGGGAAATTGGATGCAGATAACATATCTTGTAGTGTTGGTGAGCTGGAGTTGTGCTTGTGCAATTGAAATCTGTAGTGTTGTGAATATTTTTCCGGCTTGCCATACATAAAACACACATACGTAACTTTATGTTCTATGTCCTTTGATCATTATTACCTTCTCTCTTTTTGTCGACGAGTCGGGCTGTTTGGGAATGTAGCCCTATGTGGGTGGTAGATTCCATCCAAGGCTAAATACGGGCAAGAGACCGATAGCGAACAAGTACCGTGAGGGAAAGATGAAAAGGACTTTGAAAAGAGAGTTAAAAAGTGCTTGAAATTTCTGGGAGGGAAGCGAATGGAGGCCGCGGGTGCGCCTCGGTCGGATGTGGAACGGCGAGAGTTGGTCCGCCGCTCGACGCGAGGCGCTGGTCAGTGTGGGCTGGTGCGGCGGGACAAGAGCGGGCTTTCGTCGGCCCGCCGATGCCGTCGCGGCGGCCGAGGAACAAAGCGCACGCCACTCGTGGCGGGCTTTATGCACCTGTGCGCTCGAGAGGCTGGCGCTCTGGGATTTCTATCCGACCCATCTTGAAACACAGACTAAGGAGTCTAACATGTATGCGAGCCGGTGGGTGGCAAACCCACGGAGGCGCAAGTAACCTGACAGGTGGGATCCCCCTCGGGAGTACACGATCGACCGACCGTGATCTTTTGTGAAAGGTTTGAGTGGGAGCGTACCTGTTGGGACCCGAAAGATGGTGAACACTGCGTGAGCAAGGCGAAGCCAGAGGAAACTCTGGTGGAGGCTTGTAGCAATACTGACGTGAAAATCGTTCGTCATAATTGGGTATAGGGGCGAAAGACTAATCAAACCATCTAGTAGCTAGTTCCCTCCGAATCAGGATAGCTGGAGCTCTTCGCAGTTTTATCAGGTAAAGCGAATGATTAGAGAAATTGGAGGTGAAACACCCTCGACCTATTCTCAAACTTTAAATAGGTAAGCGGTCGGGGTTGCTCTGTTGAACCCCAGTGCGGAATGCGAGCTCTAAGTGGGCCATTTTTCGTAAGCATAACTGGCGATGCGGGATGAACCGAACGTCGGGTTACGGTGCCGAACTACGCGCTAACCTAGATCCCACAAAGGGTGTTGATTGATTAAGACAGCAAGACGGTGGTCATGGAAGTTGAAATCCGCAAAGGAGTGTGTAACAACTCACCTGCGGAATCAACTAGCCCCGAAAATGGATGGCGCTGAAGTGCGCGACCTATACCCGGCCATCGAGGCGATTGCGAGGCCCCGATGAGTAGGAGGGCGTGGGGGTCGTGGCGCAGCTCCGGGCATGAGCCCGAGTGAAACGTCCCCCTGTGCAGATCTTGGTGGTAGTAGCAAATATTCAAATGAGAACTTTGAAGACCGAAGTAGAGAAAGGTTCCATGTTAACAGCAATTGGACATGGGTTAGTCGATCCTAAGAGATGGGTCAGTCCTGTGTCAAGGGTGCAATGCGTGCCGTTCATGGAAAGGGAATCACGTTAATATTCTCGAACCAGGACGTGGCGGTGGACGGCAACGTGACCAAATTCAGAGATGTCAGTGGGGCCCCTGGGAAGAGTTCTCTTTTCTTTTTAACAACCTGCCCACCCTGAAATCGGATCACTTGGAGATAGGGTCCAGCGGGGCTGGTAAAGCACCGCACATCTCACGGTGTCCGGTGCACCCCCAGCGGCCTGTGAAAATCTAGAGGAGCGAATGCCGATCACGCCCGGTCGTACTCATAACCGCATCACGTCTCCAAGGTGAAGAGTCTCTGGTCGATAGAGCAATGTAGGTAAGGGAAGTCGGCAAAACGGATCCGTAACTTCGGGAAAAAGATTGGCTCTCAGGGCTGGGTCTAGGGGTTTGCGGTCCGACACCAGAGGCTATCGGGGGTCTGCCCGAGCTGCCCCAGCGGCGAGGGCAAACCTTCGCGTGCCCACTGGCCGACGGTCATAGAACGTTGCCCCCTGTGTTCTCTGACGACTGCGAGCCCCGACTACAGAATATGATAAGGAAACCCTTTTCCTTTCCTAGGAAAAAGAAGCAACAATCATCTAGTCTAGGGTCAAGTTCTAGTTCCTCTGAAGAATTGGAAGAATGGAGAAATAAGTATACTCCGCTCAAACTTGATTTGTCCCGCAAAGAGCAGCAGAGATTTCAACCCTTACCTCTGTTTAGAGATATGGTTGAAGATGCCCCTGTGATTTCCCTAAGGGAAGATTGGCGCAGGATGATGAATCATACAAGAGAATATCCTACAGCTCATCAAAGAAGAGAAGCTACTTTCTACTCGTTTCTTTCCCCACAAAGAAACAAGTAGATATCAAGGAAAATATCCTCAGAATCCATCAACAGTGCAACTTGATGCAGATATACCTGAAGCCTTTACCGCTCGAGATCAGTCTCTAACTGAAGCTTGTGAGTATATTTAGATTTGTAGCAAGAATGATCAAGCTATTCTCCAAGCTATACAGGCGGTACATGCTAAATGTGATCAACTACAAAATCAGATTCGTTCTGTTGAAAGCCAATTAGCTACTCTAGAAACAAAGATTGATCATGTTTATGAAGTAGATAACCATCTGTCTGATGTAGTTGCTATGACCGATATTGCTTATGAAGCCCCTATCGATTGGATTCCTAATCCGCCCATAAATAGCTGTAGTATCATCAATTTCGATCCCAAGTACAATAGAGCCTTCTACTCTGAAGCTTGGATCAAATTCCTAGCTGAGCAATCTTTCAGACTTGATGCTTTATGGGATTCAGGGTCTGTTGTTTCCTACATCAACCAAGCTCTGGTTCCTCAACATTTGGTAACCAAGATTTCTCATGGTATTACTGTTTCCTATGCCAACAACACTCGTGGGTGCATTTCTACCATTGTCATGTGTAAAATGGCTTTGGGCCATGCTAAGATGTAGGTCACTCTCTATCTTCATCCTCATCCTAACACGGACCTTACTCTTGGTGCTGACATCATATCTCAGCTCACACCCTACATGGTAAATCTTGATTTTTCTATCAGTTTTTGCCTTGAAGAAAAACCCTATACAATGCTTACTAAAGCTCGGGGAGCTCTTTTGCTGGGGGGGGGGGGGGGGGGGGGAGTAATTCCAATACTCCCTAATCCTCACAGAAATGAACGTTTTTTGGCATGGTTTGAGGACGAAAAACTAAAACATCAGGTTGAGCTTCAATCACTTACTAATCAGTTGGCTAAGCAAACTAGTGAAAAGCCCTTATCCTTCTGGGAGAAAGAAGAATATTGGGTCTCACTGCCTGGTACCCACAACCCGCAGAATTAAAGGCGACTCATCCAGGAATGTCTCTAGAAGACACAAAGCTATGCAAGGACGAAATTGATCAGCTCTTGCAAACTAGTTTGATAGTTCCCTCTAACTTCTTTTACTTGTCAAGCGTTTTATGTAAATAATCATTTAGAGCAAAAGAGAGGGAAGAAAAGGCTAGTCATAAATTATAAACCAATTAATGACTGGCTAGAGGCCAAACGTTTTCCTTTACCACTAAAGGATGATCTGATCCGCAGAATCAAGGATAGTCAGGTATTTTCCAAATTTAATTTAAAGAGTGGATTTTGGCAATTTAAGATCAGAACTTCTGATCGATACAAAGCTAGTTTTGTTGTTCCCCAAGGAATGTTTGAATGGACAGTTTTACCCATGGGACTAAAGCCTGCTCCCTCACTCTATCAAGAAATAATTGAGGTTCTTTTCTGAGATTTCAGAGAATTCTTACTACTGTATATTGATGATATCCTGGTCTACTCTAAAGATTTTGAAAGTCATATTAAACATCTTAAGCGGTTTGTTCAAAAGCTTCAAAATACTGGGATAGTTCTTAATCTCAAGAAAATGGAGCTTTGTCAACCTTAGACTACTTTTTTGGGGGTGGAGATCTTCTCTGGATGTATCAAAACGTAGGAGAATGTTTTAAAGAAGTTATTAGAGTTTCCAAATCAACTGCAAGATCGTAAACAGGTTCAATCATTTGTAGGATGTCTGCAATGGATCGCGCCACAATACCCGCACTTGGCAAATCATCTGCTATCCTTCAAGCAGCTGGAACGTAGCAAGGAGTTCTTTTGGTTTGAAAATTTGTCTATGGATGTGCACACAATCAAGGATATTTGCCAGAAATTACCTCCTTTGAAAATCCCTACGCACAATCCTATTATTGTATATTCAGATGCATCTGAAGATGCATGGGGAGGAATACTATGTGAACACGTGAATGATACGCCTATCATTTGTAGATGTACTTCCAAAAGATTCAAAGATGCTAAGCAACGATATCATTCAATCCAAAGAGAACTGCTAGCTGGAGTGAATGTTGTGCTATCATTTCAATTATTTTTATTAGGAGGGCCATTCACCGTACGAAGTGATTTAAAACATTTTGATAAATTCCTTCAAGAAAAGAATGCAGGAAATGCTCGCATCTACAGATGGGCTTACAAGCTAAGTCATTGTGATGTGACTTATGAATATGTACCTGGGTGCAAAAATAATATTGCAGATTTGTTATCACGTGTCAAAGCTACCTAAGCCATGACATCACATTACACTCTGGAGTCACATTCCACTTTCTGAGAAAATGGATTCAATAACAGCTGTAACGCAAAAGATACTGTACCTTTTGTATATATACCTACACTCATCCTAAATATCAACACCTGTAAAGATATGTTTACTCTACAATCACTAAAGCAACTGGCATGTGCTAGATACCCTGTAAAGTGACAAGCGCACTTACCACGCACTATCTCTCAAGAAAATTGCATGTGCTAGAAACCTTGTAAAGTGACACCTGCACCTACCTACACCTACCACGCCTTTGCGTATGTTTGAAGCCATTCACTCTCCTCTACTATAAAAGAGAGAGAACTCAAAGAAGGAAGCACCTTTCATCCAGAGCGCATAAGGTTCTCACATATAGACTCCTCACGAGTCTAGTAGCTTATCGCTTCACAGTTTGTAATCTTCCGCCATATCTCTACCAAGCTTGTAACTACTTGTTTTATTTCTTTCTATGATAAATCAACTATTGGTTCTTCTATCTCGTATACTGCTCTCAAGTCTTGTCTATTTGTTTACTCCTCGTATACTGCTCTCAAGTCTTGTCAATCCTACGGAAATCCTGTTCTAAATTGGTATCAGAGCCAAGTATTAGATGGTTTTGAATGCTTTATGATAGCCAGTGGTAACTATTGAAGCTAATTAACGAGTATCCTCATATTAGTGAAATTGAAAGCCCATAGTTGTTTAAGTCACCGTCGCTAGGCTTGGTGCCTCTCAGACACAGACACTGTTAGCTCCTTATATCTTCCAATCAAGTTCATTACCAGGTGTGCCGCACCTTCGTACTCTAATCAAGCTCAACCACCACAACTATGTACAGCTCTAACCTCTATCATTATGGCTATGATCATCTCTTTCTTTAAGAAGTTGCTTTCTGATCATATCGAATTTGAAAAATCTAATCCCTCTGGAATGTGGAGCTTACCAAAGGTATCTTCTGCTCAAATCTATAAACATCATAAGGCTTTTTCCCTCTCTGCTAGTACCATGTATCATGAAACCCATGGAAAGCTTACTGTAAGAGACAGTGAGACAAATAACCATATTATCCATCTCTTTGAAGAGCTTTCTGATTTCAGGCAAAAGGCCTTGAAGAAAGGTCATCATTTTATGCATATAGGATATATAGCTATAGGCATAATCCCTTTGTTCCGAAAAGGTTTGAATGTCTCATGCATTGGAGCTCTATTGGACACTAGACATAAGAGAGGATGGATATAAAGAGAAAGGGATACATTTATAATGACATAAGAATATATATACACACCCACACACATATATATATATATCATGTGTGTGTGTGTCTATGTATATCTTACGTGTGTGGGTATGCATGTATGTGTGTATCGTGCTAGAAGGTGAATACATGGACAAATATGTAGATACATAAGTAAATAGTGGATAGATAAAAATAAAAGTGATACATATAAGCTATAATGATAAATTTATAGATAGGTCAATATATATGTTTGCTAACATGTAATATATTCAGAAATAGACCATCCACATTCACACATACGTGCATACCTACACACATAAGATGCACACATCCCATGCACATAATTAATGCTCATCAGTCATCTTTGGAATAGATGGTGTGCCATTAGGTTTGGAAGATGTGCTAGTATAGGATTTTTGGGCGTGTGTTGTAATTTGGGTACCATACTGCCTTATCATTTGAAAAGAACTGCTGATTGTTACCCATTGGTCATCATATGATCTACTATGCATGAATTCCTAAAGAGAGTGGGTGTCTCAACATTATGCTCTTACTGAACTAGAGTTGGTTGATGATAGAATGGCTTGCGTGTTCATATCTTTGCTAGGATAGGAGAGGTCAATTTACCCCTGAAGTGGTAGATATGAGCAATATGAGAAGTGATGGGGGTAGTGAGCATCAACTGTGTTGGCTATTTGAAGTGTTTTTGCCTTCATGGTTTGATCTTTGATTTGCTATCCCTAGCCAATCCACTGGGGCAATAATATTCACAAGTAGTCTAAGGTTAGAATGTGTATTGCTTGAACAACAAATATCTAATTAATTTTTGTATTGCCAGGTTTGGGAAAGGTACGATTGTTTATCTTCATATGTAGAGGTAGAGGGCAAAATCTTGGTGTTTTATTTACAGGTGTCTTGCAGGCAAATGACCTTTTGTTGGGATCGGCCAACTTAAACATATTTGGAGGGTTAAGTGTGTGTGCCAAGGTGAAACCTTGTTCATATTCATGTGTTGATGTATTTTCTAAAAATGATAAATTAAATCAAAGACAACCAGAACAGAGCTTTGTGTAAGTTAAGTAAGCAGTTAAAAAAGTACACTTAATAGTGTTTTAGAACAAGAAACTTGAGTAGCACGTCTCTAGTCCACTACATGTTGGTAGATCTATAGGTCTTTTTGGGTTGTCTCTTCTCCTTGGTTTGCACATGAATCCATCCACATTCGCATCCAACCACCGCATAATGCGTTTATTTTGATTTTTCCAAAAATCATGGCTGAGACCGTACCCCTTCCCATCCCTGCCTCCTTAGAGGGGTTTCTTAAGAGGCAATCTTGAAGCCCACACTTGTTCCGAATGCTGTGACCAAGGTACTTCGAAGTGACATTCAGTGTCCATAGGCTTTTGAGGATCACATTATCAAGGGTCCGGGAGATACACAAGTTCTAGTGACTGATAGGTTTAGAGGTGTGTATCATCTATCGTATGAGGACATTTTGAATGGGATTTATGATACGGGCCTTGCTATTTTAGACCAATGTATTCCCTTTGGTAACTCTTTATTGGAGACACTTCATATTTTCCCTGAGTTTACGGATGACATCCATCATGACTTAAAATAAGCGATGGGGTTTGGACACCTCGACTCCAAGGTAGGAGTCCTTTATACCGACAAAAGCTTCACATGTAGACCTCATGTGTACAATGGGGTGGATGCTGCTAATAGAGGGGAGGAAGACAATCTACTTCAGGGATCAAAATGACCCAAAAATTATGGATGCTTGCAAGCATGTATGAAAAAGGGTGGGAGTGTTCTCCCTCAAGCACAATATCACTTCATGGTTGAGGCAGGATCGCTTGTATTGCCTTCTCTACCTGTAGTCTTACTGGGACAACTCTCTGTTCGCGTCAATTTTTCTCATGGGGCCGTATGGAATCAATTTTAGTCATCTCCAGCTTTCTCGCCATTCATTTTTCAAGCTTTCTCTCAATCTTTAAAGTGCCCCAATTGGAGTTGTGCTCATCAGGTTACGATTAGTTCTCTACAGGGTTATGGCTATGGCAGCCTAGTGGCAAATTGTGTGTAGACAGATTCGGAGGGCATGTATCTATGAATTGTCGAACTGATGTTGAAGTTGTGGGTTTGTGATGTTTGATGTGAAAGGAGAGACTCTTGTCTTCATATGCATTGGTCCGCGTGTGCTGTAAATCCATGCTTTGGCAGGGTTTTGCTCCTATGTGACATAGTCTCTTGGGTGGGCGACAGCTAGTAAATTCCCAAGGGTCTACTCCTATTGGACTTGTGGTGTTTCAAAAGGATTTTGCGAAGCTTTTGGTGTCTTGTAGTTCTCTTTCAACGCTCTTGGGTGACATCACTATAGAGGTGTTTCAGTTTGCTTATTTCCCAACAGTGTTTTGGTGCCCCCACCGTGGAATCGCTTCAAGTTACCTTCAGTTTATAGGTTTTGAAGACATGGCATTTAATTTTCCGGGGTTTAGTGGGAAATCAAATGAAAGTTCCAAAGCTTTCGTTGAGAGAATGGAGTTTTCTTGCCTTCTTGCTGACAAGCAAGACCCAACGTTGGTGCTACGAATCTTCTACTTCTGTTTGAAGGGAGATGCTAGGGAATGGTTGGAAGGCTACGAAAAGGATCTACAATCAGCCCAAACTCCTCAAGTTATGACTTATGAAATGGTAAGGCATGCTTTTCTTACACACTTTCAACAGGTAGAAGACCCACAAAAGGTATGGTAGTCTATTCAAGGCTTAGTACAAGATGAAGGCCAAACCATAGAAGACTTTGTCAAGACATTCAATGCGTTATGGGCAAAGTGGTGTACATCTTTGGGGGCTGAAATTCCTCCAGCCATGTTGAAGAAGGACAGGTTTCTTGCAAGCTTGAGGAGTAACCTACGCTTGAAGGTAGAGCTTAAGTAGCCAAGGACCTTGAGGAGGCAGTTGAAATTGCAAAGAATAAAGAGTGGAAAGCAGAGCTTCTTCATCAACTTGGAATCAATGTCGAGCCAAAGCTTGAAGTGAAAGCGGTAGAGCAACCAAGGGTCCTCATCAAGGAGCCAGGTTATGATCAACAAGCTTCTCATGATGTGAATGCCTTTCGCACGGAGATGCAAGAGGTTGTAGGTCTTATGAAGAATCTTAATGTGCATATGATGGGAGGTGGAAGAGGTCAAAGTTATGGATATGGACGTGGTTATGGAAGCAATGAGGGTTATACAGGTGGTAGAGGAAGAGGCATGGCTGGAAGAGGGGATATGTTTCAATGCTAGAATTGTGGTGAATGGGGTCATAAAAGCCCTCAATGTGATAAGCCAAAGAGAATGGGTGGCGACATGTTTCCTCTTCCTCCACAAATTCCTTCTCGAGCTCAAGATTATGGTATTGAGATTAAAGGGGAAGCAGGACCAAGTGGATTGGCAGCAGAAGAGAACGGCAAAACAAAAGTGGTAAGCATAATCTGTTTGGAGAAGAAAGAGGATGATTTGGGAGCTATGGTCATGCCTTTAGGTAAGAGGGTTACAATAGATCATGACATGAGTGATGCAAGTCCCAGCCATAAAAGAGGGAAACAGGTTGAAACAGGTACAGGTAAAGAGAAGAAGAAGAGAAAGCCCAGGAAACATTACAATGCATCCGACTTTCCTTTGGGAGAAGGGCAACCAAATTATAGTTTAAGGGCTGATTTGGTGGGTAGAAAGGCTGATGTTACCTTTGGGCAACTCATGGAGATGTGTCGCAAGTTAAACAGGCAATGGAAGCACGTAGTCAATCCCATGAAGAAGGAGCCTGCAAGGGGGTCACTGAGAGTCTTGTCCTTGAATGAGTTACCTAACATATGTCCTACTATGGATGCATGACATAAGAGGAAGTTCATTGGAGAGGCTTATATTGATGGAGGTGCACAGGTATGTGTTATTACTCAAGCTTGTGTATCAAAGTTGGGACTCAACATGGTGAAAAATTCAGGTTTTCGCATAAAGCTTGCCAACCAATCAAGGGTGAGGTGCTTGGGAGTTGTAAAGTACTTGGAGGTGGATGTATTTGATGTTAAAGTGCTGGTCAATTGCCATGTTATGCCCGCGGGTATTGGTGCTTTCCCTCTCATCCTTGGAAGACCATGGTTACAGGCAACCAAAGCTATACAGGATTGGGGACATGGTACCATCACTCTCTACAATAGAAGGGGTGATAAGAAGAGGTTTGACATGGCTAGCAAGCAATATTTGGATGCTGATTTTGATGAGAAAAGTGATGAAGAAGATTACTCAAGTGAAGAAGAAGACAATGGGGATGAGGGCAATGAAGTGGAAGATAGCAGCGATAGTGATCTAGATGTTTCCTCCTTGTTTCTTGAAGAAGAGCATGATGAGAAACAAAGATTTCTTGGACTTATGAAGAATGAGGATATCTCTGGTCCTTATGAGCAAATTGAAGAGCTGATGCAACCCAAAGTTCAACCTAATGTCAAACAGGAGCTGATACAAGGTATGTTGTCTTCCGACTTGACTAGTCATGAGAAGGGTGAGTACCTACATATGATACAACAATTTCCCCATTTTTTCATCACTTCTTATGAGGAAATTAGAGACTTTAAGGGAGAGGAAATCCACATTCCAATCAAGGAAGGAGCTCAGCCGGTACGTCAAAAGCTAAGGAGAATGGGATAGGTACAACTTAATGCTTTAAAGGAAGAGGTAGACAAGCTTCTTGAAGCAGGTTTCATATGTCCTGTGAGCACTGCAGAATGGGTGAGTCCTGTTGTGGTCACACCCAAGAAGGATGGAAAGTGGAGGATATGTGTTTATTTTAAGCCTCTAAACGCAGCCATGAAGAGGAATCCATACCCTCTTCCTTCATAGATGACATACTTAATTCTATTGCAGGGCATGAGAGGTATAGCGTATGTGATGGATTCTCTGGATATTTTTAGCTCACCTTGGCTTTGGAAGATCGAAACAAGACCACATTTATCACGCCATGGGGATGCTTTTGTTATTGTGTACTTCCTTTTGGTCTTATGAATGGCTGTGCGTGGTATCAAAAGCGCATCAACAAGGTGCTCTCTCCCTTTCTTGGCAAGTTTGTGAAGGATCTTATTGATGAATTTTGTGTTTATAGCTCTATAAAGGATCATTGTACAAATCTTGGGATGGCATTGAAGCAATATGATGAAAGTGGAGGTCAACTCAACCCAAAGAAATGTCATCTTTCTCAACCAAGAGTGAAGTTTTTGGGGCATATGATCTCAGAGAATGGGATTGAAGCGGATCCTGACAAAGTGAAGGCTTTGGTGCTCCTCCCATCACCTAAAGATACAAAGCAACTTTCTACTTTTATTCAAAAGGTGAAGTATATGGCAAGGTTCATTCCTTTGTCCTCTCAACTTCTTTATCCTCTAAAACAAGTAGAAAGGTTGGATCCTCTACAATGGACAAATGAATGTGAAGAGGCTTTTCAAGGTTTCTTGGTTCTCTTCCTGCTATGCAAGCTCCTAATTGGGATAAGGAGTTTTATGTGAATCCATCAGTAGGTGAGGATGCTATTGGAGCTATGCTTCTGCAACGAGGTAACAATTCCCACTACATGAAGCCTATCTATTGTGCTAGCAGAGGTGGAGAGAGGCTATACTGAGGTGGAGCTCATTATGGTGAGTGTGATTTATGCATGTAGAAGGTTTAGGCACTACCTTCTCCCTAAACCATTCACATTCCTCACTAGCTACACTCTTCTACCTCAATTGGTGAATAGCCCTACTTTGTCAAAGAGGCTCATGAAGTGGATTGTGGAGCTACAGGAATTCCAATTCTCTTTTCTTGTTAAGGAGAGTACAAGGGCTACATTGGCTGATTTGCTTACCTATAAGGAAAGCCCTCTTCTTCTTAAGGAGGATGCAGTGAAGAAGCAACACATGGAAGCTCCTGACATAGACAATGCCTATCTATTGTTTTTTGATGGCTCTTACAGGAAAGCGCATGGTGAATCTTCAGGAGGTGTGGTAGTTTATGATCCTCAAGGTGCTTTGGTAACTAAAAGGAGTTTGAAGCTTACATCACAAAGCAACAATGAAGCTGAGTATGCTACTTTGGAGAAAGGTCTCAACCTTTGCCTTGAGCTTGGCATCCGTCGTGTGAGGGTAAGAGGTGATGCTCTTTTGGTGGTGAAGCAAGTACTTGGGGTGTGGCAAAGTAATAATCCAAGTCTGAAAAATATGTTTTTTCAAGTGAAGAATCTGCTTAAGCATTTTGAATCTTGGAGTTTAAGGCACGTGGACAGGTCTCAAAATGAAGAAGCACATGGTGCAGCGCAAGCTTCAATTGGGCAACTGTATGTGATAAGGACTGATTCTCCTCTTTATTTGGGAAGGGAATCTTTAGAGAGGGAGGAAGAGTTTCTACAAACAGGTATGCTTCCATCAGAGTTGGAAAAGCCAAAAAAGTACGCCTTCCTACGTCGTGCCAAAAGGTATGTGCTACTTGGTGATGCCTTGTATATGAAGGGGGCTGATCTTGTGATGAGAAAAGTGCCTTGGAAAGAGGAAATTTACAAAATTTTAGAGGAGAATCATGAGGGTTCTTGTGGTGGTCACTTTGCTGCAAAGATCACTTTGCATAAAGTCTTGCAGGAGGGTTATGTGTGGCCAAGTGTTCAACGTGATTTTCATCATTGGTGCAAGTCTTGTAAAGAGTGTCAAAGCATGGCAAATAGGGTTCTAAAATCAGAAATTAGAGGCACCATTGTGTCTTATGATGTGTTTGAGAAGTGGGGTATTGATGCAATAGGTCCTCTACCTATGATAGCTAGAGGCAAATGTTACATACTTACTGCTGTTGACTATCTATCCACGTGGGCCGAAGCCAAAGCTGTTAAGCACATCACGAGTAAAGCTGTTTCCTTATTCATATATGAAGATATTTTCTGCAAATTTGGCATGCCATTGGAGTTGATTTTTGACAAGGGTCCAGGTTTCAGGGGAGAGTTGGTGGATTATCTATGTGAAAAGCTTCATGTGCATCGCAGGTTTACTACTCCATATTATCCCCAATGCAATGGCATGAATGAAAGGTTTAATGGAGAGCTCGTAAGGATGCTTACAAAGATGACAAGAAACAATGTGAATACTTGGGATTTAGAGCTACCTTGTGCTCTATGGGCTTATAGGACTGCCATCAAATCAGGTACTGGTTTTTCTCCCTTCCATCTAGTTTTTGGCAAAGAGGCTTTACTTCCTATTGAGGTGGAGATACCATCCTTGAAGATGATGCTAAAGCTTGAAGAAGAGCCCAAGGATGCATTCAAGGAAAGAATTTTATATTTGCAATGTGTACAATTGGATAGGGTGTTAGCTTTTGAGCATTATGAGCAGGTCTTGAAGAAGAATCAAGCAAAGGCAAATGAGAAGGTAAAGAACAAGGACATCAAGAAGGGTGACAAGGTGCTTCGTTACAATAGTAAGCTTGATAGCACTTTTCAAAATAAATTTCAAATCAAGTGGCAAGTTCCTTTCTTGGTCTTAAACAGGTTTTCGAATGGCACATATCAGCTTGCTGACTTGGATGGTACCCCGCATAAAGCACGTGTGAATGGCTACAGGTTGAAGAAGTATATTGCAAGGTTGATGACTGTGATTGAGGATGTGCCTTCTTTTGAATAATTTGTTGATCATGTGTTTACTGATGAAGATGAGCTGAAGACTCCCTCATGTGGTTTACAGGATCTCTTTTGTGCTGCTGATCATGAATGATGTAGCAGGTTGGGGTGTGGAAAACTATGTTGGGCGCATTTCTGACACCCCGTTTTTTGTAAATTTGTACATACGAACATGACGCCCGATGTCAAAAGGGCATGTGGGCTTTCTTTTTGTGGGTTTTTTAGCTTGATTTAGCAAGCACATGTACATGCATTGCAAGTCGCTAGTCTAGTGACAGCTGTCGGGCTACTGTAAGTGGCCGTGAGTGAGTTTTTTGAAGTGAGCCTTGTATATAACTTAAACTCATGTACAAACTAGAAAAGTTCAGCCAAAGATCAGAAATTTTCAGGTTTTAGCTCGTTCTGTCTCCTTGGTGCTCTTGGATGCAATTTTTTGCCCCGACTAGCCTTCTCTAAGTGTAGTCGTGCTGGGACAGCTCTCTGTTCGCGTCAATTTTTCTCATGGGGGCGTATGGAATCAATTTTAGTCATCTTCAGATTTCTCGACATTCATTTTTCAAGCTTTATCTCAAGCTTTAAAGTGCCCCAATTGGACTTGTTCTCATCAGGTTACGACTAGTTCTCTGTAGGGTTATGGCTATGGCAGCCTAGTGGAAAATTGTGTGTAGACAGATTCGGAGGGCATGTATCTATGAATTGTGGAATTGATGTTGAATTTGTGGGTTTGTGATGTTTGATGTGAAAGGAGAGGCTCTTGTCTTCATATGCATTGGTCGGCATGTGCTGTAAATCCATGCTTTGGCAGGGTTTTGCTCCTATGTGACATAGTCTATTGGGTGGGCGACGGCTAGTAAATTCCCAAGGGTCTACTCCTATTGGACTTGTGGTGTTTCAAAAGGATTTTGCAAAGATTTTGGTGTCTTGTAGTTCTTTTTCAACGCTCTTGGGTGACATCACTATAGAGGTGTTCCAGTTTGTTTGTTTCCCAACAACGTCACCCCTCATTGGCGTGTAGTTAGTGGAAGAGCGCATGCACCAGGAATCCATTAGAGAGGGAGGGAGTGTACATGCGAAGAAACTTTCGAAAGAATGAGGAGTGAGATACTTGGTTTGGCACACATTGCACTATATGAGAGATGCTCCTACTCCATTTTAAGGGCATCTCTCAAAGTCCTTAACCTTCACGCGATGTTTGGATGGAGCAATGCAAGTGTCGACGCACTTTTGATGTATGTATATAGATTGTGAAGGATGCTTGTGGAATGCATAAATTAGCTTTTAATGTACTTTCTTCTTGTGATAGGTTGCTAGGAAAGATGCTTCCAGCTGTGGCAATCACATGCCAGAGAGTAGACAAAAAGCACGCAAAGTGGTGATAGGATTAGGGATGGATTATGATCGCATTTATGCTTGCGTAAACGATTGTGTGCTCTTTCTTAATGAGCATGCCGATTGTGACACATGTCCAACGTGCGGGGAGCCTAGGTTCAAAGAAGGAATGCAGAGAAATATAATTCCACGTAAAGTTTCGACGCATTTTCCACTTATCCCTTGCATCCAGCACATGTTTAGATCGAAGGGTACGAGCGAGCTTTTGAGTTGGCATGCAAAAAATCGCTCCACATATGGTATTATGAGAGTGCCAGCTGACTCAACCGCATGGAAGCACATAGAGGACACATGGCCAGAGTTCATGGATGAGCCTCATCACTTGAGGATTGGGTTAGCTAGTGATGGAGTGAATTCATTTGGGCATCGCTCTACTTCGTGGAGCACTTGGCCGGTGGTGGTTGTGAACTACAGTATTCCTCCTTGGGAGGTGAAAAAAAGGGAAACATTTTACTATCACTTCTCATTCCAGGAAAGCACAAGGTAAAAAACATGGATGTATATTTGCAGCCTCTTATTGAAGATTTTCAAGATCTATGGAGAGGCATAGATTTCATTGACATTTCACGGCCACCACGAGACCGCAAAGCTGTCATCAAGTGCATCCTCATGTGGACCATGCATGATTACCCAGGATTTGGAGAGGTGTATGGTAAGTATGCACATGTTAAGTGTACTCTTTGATTTAGGTTTATCATCTCATGTGTAACGTTTGTTTACCTCTGTCAACATCTGGACATAGTGTGTGTCCAATTTGTGGCCTTCCCTTGTGAGAGAGAGACCTCCTCTTCTTAGGAAGGTGATATATCCCAACAACCATCGCTTCCTGACTCCTTCACATTGTAGTTGTGCTCCCCCTATCAATGGAGTGAAGCCATTCCATTGGACCATGGCTGATTGGGCGAAGCATTGGGAGGAGCATCACCGTACCTCACCCCCTCCCAATGGGCTGCCAAGGGGTATGTCGAGGTACTCTATCTTCTTGTTGCTCCCCTATTGGGCTTCGTTGAAAATTCAGCACTTTTTGGACCCTATGCATGTGTTAAATAATGTTGGGATCACATAACTCGCAAGAAGGATTCATTGGGTGCCAGGGAAGATTTAGAAGCCATGAGACGTCTCCCCCCTTCAGCCACGCCCCGCATGGGGGAACGGTGAAAGATGATTCTCCCAAAAGCACCGTGGATACTGTCAAAGGCAAACCAAGAGCGGACAAAGCAAGTTATGGTATCTATCGGAACTCCAACGGGATATATGCGGTCACTCAAAGGTGCACCAAAAAGGGTGGCTCCACTCAATTGTATGGATTGAAATCCCATGATTGGCATAAAATTATTCAGGTAAGAGTAGAACAGTTTGTGGTGTCTATGTGTCCTTATATATAAGTTGACATTCACTAAGATGTTTTATTGTTTGTAGTTTGTACTTCCCATAACTATTAGTGGCTATGGAGACACTAAGGTGAAGGCTGCAATATTGAAAGTGGGTGAGATTGTGAGGTAATTGTTTTTTTTTTCAAGTACTATATCATGTTCTACCATGTAAAATGGAATTTCTTTTCATGGACTATATTATTTGTGCCTTGTAGATTTGTGAGCTCCAAGGAGATAGAAGTGGAAGCCATACCAGTAGCCCATCAGCTAGTGAGGCGGTCCGGGGCGGGCAACAAGAAGAGCGGCCTCTAAACACCCATCAAGGCTCCCGTGCTACTCAATTGGGGCTCGGGCAAGCATAATTAGAGACAACAACAACCCACAGCCCGAAACCAAACAAGAAAAGAGGCACCACCTAGTTGTAGATGCAAACTAGGATGCACGTGATATCTCCTTGTACTCAAACGCACAAAGAGAGGGGAATGCAAGATAGCCACACACACCAAACACAAACATTCACCATGCCAGAGAGAGGTAAAGCACACAAATCAACTTGAGAAAATCATTCTTAGCCTTAAAGACTAGATGCACACAAAGCTTGATGAGAAATAGAGAGACAACACAAAACTTGACCTTGTTGCCAATACACAAATTGTCTTAGGGTCACAGGAGCCCTCTCACCGGGCACCCTCTTACAATTCAAAGTTTTTGCAAACAATTACACAAGCCCTCAAACCACCAAGCATGAAATGGCACAACAAACTTCAAGGACAATATACCTTCAACCACCTGATGAGCCAACTTATCAAGTCAATTTGGAGAGAAGAGTCGTAGTTGCAGCATACAATTGCACCCAAAACTATGAATCTTATTTATGGACAAGAGTAGGCTACAACTGTCATTGCAGAGTATAGTATCACTCCACTCCTCTAGATGGCATAACTAACTTCAAGCTTCTCCATGCATCTATGTGTAGTGATGGAATAGAGCACTCACAATGCACACACTCTACACAACTACCAGTGGTGTGTTATGTGTTGAGAATGGTGTGGTGTAGTGTGATCATGGGATGATTTACAAGGGAGAGAAGGGCTCTATTTATAGGTTTTAGAAGCCCCGATTAGGATTATGCCTTATCAAGTTTATTTGAAGGAATAAAAGATTATGCCTATTTTTTTTATTTTTTATTTTTAATGAGGGTGGGTCTCTCTTGTCCTTTGAGTCACATGGATGTGGGCTCAAGGGAAGAGAATTATTGAGGATGATAGGAGAGAGGATTGAGTGAATAATTTGGGAGCGCCTACTCTAGTAGAGGGTGCATTTTACAATAAGGTTAGTGGTTAGTAGTTAGTAATTATCACTAAAAAATATTGACAAAATCATTCACCAAATGGTGAGATATATGATGAGAAAAGTTAGAGAAGGGATGAGCTTGTAAAGAGAGGTTGAAGCTTTGGAGAAGTTGACATTCACCTCTTTACAGCACCAGAAGAAGAAGCAGTCAGCATAGCCAAGCAGCGCGTGTCGATGAAGCTATGTTATCTTCAAACCTTGGAAAATTCATGATAAAGCCTTCATTTGCAGAGGTTAACCTTGGATTTTTGCTGATTTTTTTGAAGTTCTATGGTAATATGGACATATATGTAGAGAGAAAGGGGGACACATAGGGTGTAGAAATGGAGGTGTGAGAGATGTGACAATGGTGAAGAGGGTGAATTAGGACATGGGAGTTGCAGGTTTGGGAGTGGGAAGGAGAGGGAGGAGTGTGTGTGAAAGAGGAAAATGATAATGTGGAAGAGAGAGTGTGGCTGCATAGCATGGGCAAATTGGGGTCCACCAATAAAATCATAGCTCACAGCTTCTAGCTCAAAAAAATATGAAAAACTTTGAGGTGAAAGTTCATCTCACGAGCTACAACTTTTGTTTGTATCACCTTTTCAAATTCGGGGAGCATGTGATCTTTAAAAATTCAGCAAAACCGACTGTTTTTTCCACTGCACAAAGTCCTTGTGAGGTCTTTCTTTGGATGATTCTTTTGAATACCTCCAAGAGTGAGCTCCCCATGGTGCATGCATGCATTACACATACCCTTGATCTTATTTGGTAGGTCTATAATTGAAGATATTGTTGAGATCAAATATTGAGGGGTCTAGAAAATATGTACATGTCAAATATAAATAATATAGGTGGAAAAATATAAAGGGGTCAAAATAAATCTCTCATTATAATTCTACCATAAAAAGATGAATATTTTTGGTGGTCTAATTTATGAGAGTAATAAAGAATAGATGTAGAAAGAAAAAAATCACAATAGTGAACAAATATACACATAAATAGAACTAGTTTTTTTGGATTTTTGTTAGGATGGAGTTACACCAAAAATAAGAGAAGCTTGCATGAAATTATTTTTATATGAAATAAAGAGTATGAAAAATGGTAAGAAAAAATATGGTAATGGTGAGTCAATGTACATAGCATAAATAACACACCATAGGTATAAATATTTAAATAAATACCACAATATTTATGAAAAATCCTTTTATTTCGGCCCTAAATACAATGAAATATTTACACACAAATGGACCATAATATACTTATACTTTTTATATTTTTTTGGCTCAACTAGCCGAGTGACTAGCTAATTAAGGCTTTTTAAGAAAATATGGGGAAAGTCTCCTAACTCACACACGCCTATGTACAGTGAAATGGTAGGGATAGCCATACTGTTTAAGTGATTTGATAGGGTGGGTTAACTTACTATGGCAATTATGGAGAGCCGAAAAACGGCTATCATTAGCTCCCCCCCCCTTATATAATGGTACATTCATGTACCATTTATCCGACCATACAACATGTAGATTGTGTAACGTCTGTCTTTGTCTGCTCTCATCTTTGAAAAATTTTTGTTGTATGATTAAAAAACCTTGTGTGATATGAAAGGTTCTCACGGCCAATAGCAGGATGTAATGAAGTGACTGAGTAATTAACCTCCTCCATTGAGAAAGTTTTCATAAGAACCTCCCAGGATCAAAGATCTTGAAATATCTTTCCCAAAGAGAGATGTATGGTATGGAATCACTTACTGATTTCGGTTGAAGAAACTTGTAGATTTTATTGTTTTCCATCATTGCATCTATCACTATGAATGTGATATAAAAGATTGGTTGCTCTTCCTCTTGTGTAAAGTTGATGTATCTTCTATGATCTTCAATAGCTTGTATGAGAAAATTCCTGAACTGTAGCTCATAAAATTCGTTCAACCTGAGTAGACTCATCAAGTCAAAAATTCTATAACCTTCATGATTTAGGAAATCTTGATCCATGCTTCCAACTGCTATTGGAAGATATTGCAAATAGTTTACCACATAAGTGGATAATAGACGAAGGTTTCTATTGCTTCCAACACATTGGAAGAGAATAGATTTTGGTACTGATTGATGAAATATCCACATGTAGAAATCAACAAGTTTTTCATCTATGATGAATACCAGAAGCATCACAATGTGCGACCTCCATACACCAAAGAACCAAATGAAGAAGGTTTGGAAACATCCGTTCATCACCAAGTATTCATGTCCTCTTTCACTTAAGAAGGTATGGTGCCCCTGATGAATGGTATATGTGTAGAGGGGAGAAGTTGACTTTGAAGAGGTGAAACCCAATGTGAAGATGATTGGGGCTTCAAAAGCTTGGATTTTCTTGCTAAGAGATTGTCCCATGAACGAGAGCCACCCACTAAAACACCATTGGAGAGAATGATACCCTTCTGACAATTTCCTTTTATGAATTTATTTTTTACTACTCTCCCATGTTCTTCATCCCCTTCTAAGCCCCCCCTTTGGCAAGGTTGTAACTCCTCACATTGTACCACCTCAAAGGTTGATGGATTACTATTTGATTTTGTGAAAACTCTGGCTTCTTGCATGATAGGTTCCTCCATGCTTAATATACATGGGTCATACCGATGCTTTTCAACATCCTCAAAAACTTCTTGAAGATTATGCTCACATGGATTCAACTCACACTCTTCTACTTTGTTTTGGAGTTGGCATTCCATGTACACTATCATCTCTTTATGATCAATGTGGTCCATGATCTCCCCACCTATGATTTCATCTTCTTCTTCACTCTCTTCTTTTAGACAAGATACACTCTCAGAACATTCCATAAGATCAAGGTTACCTTTAAGGTCTTCATTCTCCATAGAGTCATGTTGCACAAAAGCTTCATTTGCTCGGACTAGAAATTGATCCTCTGCCAAAATGTTGGATGTATCCATTATTGAATCATCAATGCCATTTGAGATATCTTGTGTCGATTTTTGCATTCTTGTGATTAAGGTAGAAGAAAGAGATTCCACATTTGAGTCTTGGCCACACACTTTAGCACTTGAATAATCAGTTGGCATGTAAGTAACTTCTTCAACATTTGTCGGAGTAGAAGGAGACAAGAATGGCAAAGGAGATGACTCCTTTATAGAAACACTTTCATGATGGTTGGTTCTTCCAACATGATGGAAACCATTTTTTATGTAGAAGTACTTGTGAAACTTCCTTCGGGCAATAGTGACCGCTTCTTCAAAGGTAGAGGGTCCACTACAAGTAACCTTAGTCTTTAGGAAAGGAGACAAACCCGAAATAAATTGCTCCATTTTTACATAATCTGGAAGTGTAGAACTAAATCCACATCTTCCCCATTGACGAGAAAAAATATCCTCATAAGCATAGTAGTCTTCACCATGTTGTTGAAGTCTCCCTAATGAAGCCCATGCTGTCTCTGTTGTTGGAAATTTAGAGAATCTGGTCTTCAAAGCTTTGGAAATTTGGATATATCCATCTTCAATCTGAGAAGAAATACTCCAAAACCATTGCTCAGCGTTGCCTCTAAGGCATAGCAATAGAAAATCCCCTTTTTCAATGTCTTCCCTTTTACCAAGGATACGACAAACCATTCTAAATCAGCAAGAAAATCATCAACATCTTCTTCTAGATTTCCGAAGAAGATTGGGATATCATCAAAGGTATAGCGTGTCATAGTTTCTCAATGCTAGAACCACACAAAGATTAGTTCCAAACAATCCTTTCTCTCATGACATCAACTAACTACACAAAGTTTTGAAAGGTCTTTTAGCATGAATTCTAGATTCTTATGTGAAAATATTTTTTTACTTTCTTATGTTATGCTAATCCAAACCATATTCTAGGTCAATTTTTGTTGCCTTGAAATTAAACTCGGTCATACAAGTTTTCATGATTCATATAATCTACTTGATTATGCTGAAATTCAAGCATTCATGCAATCCAACAACAATAAGCACAAAGTCATTCCTCCGTGGGGGCACCATTTTGAGGCGGTCCGGGGCGGGCAACAAGAAGAGCGGCCTCTAAACACCCTTCGAGGCTCCCGTGCTACTCAATTGGGGCTCTGGCAAGCACAATCAGAGACAGCAACAACCCACAGCCCAAAACCAAACAAGAAAAGGGGCACCACCTAGTTGTAGATGCGATCTAGGACGCACGTGATATCTCCTTGTACACAAACGCACAAAGAGAGGGGAATGAAAGATAGCCACACACACCAAACACAAACATTCACCATACCAGAGAGAGGTAAAGCACGCAAATCAACTTGAGCAACTCATTCTTAGCCTTAAAGACTAGATGCACACAAAGCTTAATGAGAAATAGAGAGACAACACAAAACTTGACCTTGTTGCCAATACACAAATTGTCTTAGGGTCACGGGAGCCCTCTCACCGAGCACCTCTTACAATTGAAAGTTTTTGCAAACAATTAAACAAGCCCTCAAACCACCAAGCATGAAATGGCACAACAAACTTCAAGGACAATATACCTTCAACCACCTGATGAGCCAACTTATCAAGTCAATTTGGAGAGAAGAGTCGTAGTTGCAGCATACAATGCACCCAAAACTATGAATCTTATTTATGGACAAGAGTAGGCTTCAAGTGTCATTGCAGAGTATAGTATCACTCCACTCCTCTAGATGGCATAACTAACTTCAAGCTTCTCCATGCATCTATGTGTAGTGATGGAATAGAGCACTCACAATGCACACACTCTACACAACTAACAGTGGTGTGTTATGTGTTGAGAATGGTGTGGTGTAGTGTGATCATGGGATGATTTACAAGGGAGAGAAGGGCTATATTTATAGGTTTTAGAAGCCCTGATTAGGATTAGGCCTAATCAAGTTTATTTGAAGGAATAAAAGATTATGCCTATATTTGTAATTTTATTTTCTTAATGAGGGTGGGTCTCTCTTGTCCTTTGAGTCACATGGATGTGGGCTCAAGGGAAGAGAATTATTGAGGATGATAGGAGAGAGGATTGAGTGAATAATTTGGGAGTGCCTACTCTAGTAGAGGGTGCATTTTACAATAAGGTTAGTGGTTAGTAGTCAGTAATTATCACTAAAAAATATTTACAAAACCATTCACCAAATGGTGACATATACAATGAGAAAAGTTAGAGAAAGGATGAGCTTGTAAAGAGAGGTTGAAGCTTTGGAGAAGTTGACATTCACCTCTTTACTGCACCGGAAGAAGAAGCAGTCAGCATGGCGAAGCAGCGCGTGTCGATGAAGCTATGTTATCTTCAAACCTTGGAAAATTCATGATAAAGCCTTTATTTGCAGAGGTTAACCTTGGATTTTTGTTGATTTTTTTGAAGTTCTTTACAAAGATGAAGAGAGTATGGTAATATGGACATATATGTAGAGAGAAAGGGGGACACATAGGGTGTAGAAATGGAAGATGAAGGCTATGGAGGTGTCAGAGATGTGGCAATGGTGAAGAGGGTGAATTAGGACATGGGAGTTGCAGGTTTGGGAGTGGGAAGGAGTGTGTGTGAAAGAGGAAAATGATAAAGTGGAAGAGAGAGTGTGGCTGCATAGCATGGGCAAACTGGGGTCCACCAATAAAATCATAGCTCACAACTCCTAGCTCCAAAAAATATGAAACAATTTGAGGTGAAAGTTCAGATCGCGAGCTACAACTTTTGTATGTATCACCTTTTCAAATTCGGGGAGCATGTGATCTTTAAAAATTCAACAAAACCGATTTTTTTTTCCACTGCACAAAGTCCTTGTGAGGTCTTTGTTCCATTGCACAAAATATGTATATGTCAAATATAAATAATATAGGTGGAAAAATATAAAGGGGTCAAAATAAATCTTTTTCATTATAAGTCTACCATAAAAAGATGAATATTTTTGGTGGTCTAATTTATGAGAGTAATAAAGAATAGATGTAGGAAGAAAAAAATCACAATAGAGAAAAAATATACATATAAATAGAACTAGTTTTTTTGGATTTTTGTTAGGATAGAGTTACACCAAAAATAAGAGAAGCTTGCATGAAATTATTTTTATATGGAATAAAGAGTATGCAAAATGGTAAGAAAAAATATGGTAATGGTGAGTCAATGTACATAGCATAAATAACACACCATAGGTAGAAATATTTACATAAATACCAAAATAATTATGAAAATTCCATTTATTTAGGCCCTATATACAATGAAATATTTACACACAAATGGGCCATAATATACTTATATTTTTTATATTTTTTTGGCTCAACTAGCCCAGTGACTAGCTAATTAAGGGTTTTTGAGAAAATATGGGGAAAGTCCCCTAACTCACACAAGCCTATGTACAGTGAAATGGTAGGGATAGCCATACTGTTTAAGTGATTTGATAGGGTGGGTTAACTTACTATGGCAATTATGGAGAGCCGAAAAACGGCTATCATTAGCCCCCCCCCTTAGATAATGGTACATTCATGTACCATTTATCCGACCATACAACATGTAGATTGTGTACGTCTGTCTTTGTCTGCTCTCATCTTTGAAAAATTTTTGTTGTATGATTAAAAAACCTTGTGTGATATGAAAGGTTCTCACGGCCAATAGCAGGATGTAATGAAGTGACTGAGTAATTAACCTCCTCCATTGAGAAAGTTTTCATAAGCACCTCCCAGGATCAAAGATCTTGAAATATCTTTCCCAAAGAGAGATGTATGGTATGGAATCACTTACTGATTTCGGTTGAAGAAACTTGTAGATTTTATTGTTTTCCATCATTGCATCTATCACTATGAATGTGATATAAAAGATTGGTTGCTCTTCCTCTTGTGTAAAGTTGATGTATCTTCTATGATCTTCAATAGCTTGTATGAGAAAATTCCTGAACTGTAGCTCATAAAATTCGTTCAACCTGAGTAGACTCATCAAGTCAAAAATTCTATAACCTTCATGATTTAGGAAATCTTGATTCATGCTTCCAACTGCTATTGGAAGATATTGCAAATAGTTTACCACATAAGTAGATAATAGACGAAGGTTTCTATTGCTTCCAACACATTGGAAGAGAATAGATTTTGGTACTGATTGATGAAATATCCACATGTAGCAATCAACAAGTTTTTCATCTATGATGAATACTAGAAGCATCACAATGTGAAAAAAAGCCTTCACAAAAACGATGGGTTTTTGTGAAGAATCAACAAAGGTGTTCTTACAACGAACGACGAGTGAAGCGCTCGAATTCCCGCAAAGCAAGGTTCCCATGCAACGCAAATGGTGGAGCATACAAAACACAAAGACTTCTATTTCATAAGGTACAAGTTGTCATTTGTTTTCTTTCTTTGCATTAGTGTGTTTTTACCATGGCTAGTAAGGATATTCCACCTACACACATGTTTGATTTTAAGCATGTAGATCAAAATCAGGGCACCACGGGTGTGGCTGACACTAATATGCATGATGAGGATGACCTAGGAGATCATGGCCTTGTAGATATAAGACTTTAGAACATCGCCAAAGCGTACTTGAAAGCACCTCTCTGCACTCGATGAAAATGTTACCAATCTTACAGAGTAATGTAAGGACATGAGTCCTATGGGCAAGGCCACCAGCACAGTTGAACACTTTGTACGCTAGGGGGAGGCTATAAGATAGCACGGTTGGGTGGAGACTAGCACACGCATTACCATCGCTCTTTCAGGTACTCAATGCTTTCCCCCCTTGCATGTTAAAATTGTTGAGCTGGGAGCGCCTATGGAGGTTGTTGCTCTGTAGAGCTCATGGCGAGCAAGGAAAGGTGCATGACGAGAGCAAGAGAGAGAGAGAGGGAGAGAGAGAGAGAGAGAGAGAGAGAGAATTCGGTACAGTAGCAAGGAAAAACACACGCTATTTTTTGATTGATTATTGTGAAAGAAACCTTACATATTTATAAAATTTTGGCCATGCAAACTAGAAGTGAATTAGCATGCCTTTACGAGGTATTTTCTATGGCCAGTATTGGGCTTGAAGAACCTAACAATCCCCCATCAAGCCCGAACTAGATAGACCCTCTCATGATACCTCGAGTTTTTGGTATACTCGGCAATCATGAGTTTTTGGTTCTTTCACAACCAAGGATTTTTGGTGTATCCATAACTAGCTGCTAGATTAGTACCCCACTCCCCTTGAACAAATAGTTTGTAGGTCAAAAAATTAGCTACCAAAAATGGAGTTTTTGGTTCACTGCCAAACCTTGGGTTTAAGGTGTACCCAGTAACCTCATGGGAAGTGATAACCAAAATTGGGACTTGAAAACAAAAAATTGATAATTAGGGAGGGCTTACCACTCATGTGCGGTAGCGTCTAGAGCTTATTCTAACTAAAAGCATGAAAAAAAAGAGGTTTAACTAAAGAACATCACTATCAACAAAATATATTGCAGGCTCGATGTCTCGCTGAATCATATGAATTTGATTTTTACCCTTTTGAAAGCCCTATTGAAATCATATGTTTGACGGATGATTTGTTTTACCACAGTGAACACAAGGATTCTTCTTAAAACAGTCTTTTGTCTGATGATTATTGCGCCCACAAATGGCACAAGATTTGGTTCCATTGAATGGTCGAGATGAAACTGAGGTAGCAAACATTTAGTGACTGCATATGCACTGGAAGTATCAGAAGAACCGATGGGGGGATACTCCATGGAAGACTGTATATGCACTAGAAAAAATAGTAGAATTGGTACTAGGTACCCTGCGTTCTTCTTCCTGCCATGGATTGAGGATACCATCCAAGGAGGCAGCGGATCTTTCTCCTTTAAAATAGTAACAATCTGATGAAATTTGTCAGTCAAAATTTTTAACAAAATGGCTATGAAATCTTCTTCTAGTACTGGATCTTTGACATAAACAAGTTGAGTTTTAATACTCTTCAATCTATTAGCTAAAGCTGCAATGTTTTCATCTTCACGCATGCGAAGAGAATACAATTCCATTTTTAAACTCATTTTGGAATACTTAGCTTTGGCATCGAAAAACTTTTCTAACTCTATCCATGTAGCACTTGAAGAAACAACATCATCCAAATAATGAATAAAGTCGTCTTCTAAAGAAGTTAGAATGATACCAAAAGCTTGTTCGTCTTTCCTCTGTTGCTCGACAAAGAGGGCTCGAGTTACTGTAGCTGTAGTACCTACTTCGTCGGGTGCGAGAGGCTTGACCATGTTCCATAGGTTTTTTTGCATCAAATAGCCTTTGACTTTAATTTTCTAGGTGCGGAAGTCGGTTCCATTAAATTTGTCAATTTTTGATGCCATGTTAAGTTGGCAGAAGAGTTTGATGTTGACGACCCCACTAGTCGAATGCAATTGGATTGTTCACACCACCCGTAGTAAACAAAAACCGAGTCGTTTTAAAAGAATCAAATGGAAGTGGGGCTCAAAAAATAAAACAGTTTGCTTGCTGAATAGCTTCCACATTGCTTGCTAATCAATGATAAGTATTGACGAGCATCAAAGGTAATAAGCTCGTGTGTATGACCTCTTGAAGGGTAAGGTAAGTTTGAAAATCTTGGAGAAAATAAACAAAAAAAGAACGCTTCTCTAATACGATGAACCAGTGCTGCAGAACGAAGTCGATCAACAGTTGTTAAAAAGGTCAAATTTGTAAAACTCTGGCTTTAGGAGCGTTTGTTGCAGTAGGTGGTTGGCTCTCTAGAACGCCAAGCGATTATGCAGGTCAAAAATCTCGCCAACACCAAGGCTTTCCTGTGTGCTACCGATAGCATGAAACTGAGGAGCTCTAATACCATGTGTTGATCTGCGAGCGGCTATGGAGGTTGTTGCTTTGTAGAGCTCATGGCAAGCAAGTCAAGTTGCATGATGAGAGAGAGAGAGAGAGAGAGAGAGAGTAGTTAGTTTTTGATTGATTATTGTGAAAGAAACCTTAGATATTTATAAAATTTTGGCCATGCAAACTATAAGTGAATTAGCATGCCTTTAGGAGGTATTTCCTATGGCTATTATTGGGCTTGAAGAACCTAACAAAAATGTTGCAAGACCTTGTGAATATACTCTTCCTATGATAGTTCAAGTATTCCATGCTTACGATCTCTCTTGATATGCATACGAACAAAGTGATGTGCATCACCCAAATATTTCATGGCAAAATACTTGTCTACAACATCCTTGAGAAGTGTAATTTTATCTTTTGACTTCTTGGTTATAAGAATATTATCCATGTACAAGATAACAAAGATGAGGAAACCATTGTTCAACCTCCTTGTGTACAAGCAGTGATCCTCTTGGCTCCATACATAACCTTCGGATTGAATGTACTTGTCGAACTTGATGTACCACTTCCTTGAATCTTGGTTTAGTCCAAACAAAGATTTCTTGAGTCTACACACCAGTTTTGCCCTTATTGGCGTCTCAGGGCGCTTTATCTCAAATTCTTATGGTTACATCATGTGGACATCTTCTTCAAGATGCCCGTGAAGAAATGCTACCTTCACATCCATTTGGACCAATTCCATGTACTCAATGGCTACTAAACCATGCACAAGATGCAGTTGTAGTCGTCTTGACCACTGGAGAAAAGACCTCATCGTAATCTATGCCTCTATTTTGCTTGAATCCTTTAACAACCAATCTAGCCTTATACTTAGGCTTGGGATCTTTGGATGTGTACTTCTTCTTGTACACCCATTTGCAAGGCAATGCTTGTTAACACTCTGGACATTCTATCAATTCCCAAGTCTCATTGGCTAAGATTGATCTATACTTAGATTGCATAGCTTGCTCCCACTTCACACTATATTCCATTTGAATAAATGCTTTATAACGAGTGGGCTCACCACAACTAGTGACTAACAAATAGTCCAATCCAGACTCAAAACGCTCAACTGCATGAGATACATGAGTAGATCTTCTAAGTTCCCTTTTCAAGATGTAATGCACAAAAATCCTTTTTCACGACTATTCTTGCGATCTTGAGAATGACCATGACTAGGACCACACTACCTTGGCTTGTCATGATGGCCATTACCCATATACGCATCACCATGTCCACTCACATCAAGAGACTAGTGTCTAATCTCCTCAATGGGAAATGTGCTAGTAACGTCACTAGAAACAACCTTGCCCTTAGGGGCATAGTTACTAATGGCAGTATTGAACGTATCCCATGACGACGGCAACAAACAGAACAACAAGATGGCCTTGATTTCATCATCAAAGTTAAGACTTTGGAAGTAAGTTGCAAAAATACATTGTTTAACTCATTTAAATGAGAGCTAACAGTGCTGCCTTCTTTCATGTTCATGCGCTATGTAGTAGAAGCTCCAAATTCCCAATGTTTCAACAAAACATCACCAACACTATTGCACTAAAATTACCAGCACTAGCTACTCAAAAACTCCAATTCTCTTGCTCTCTTTTTTTGTGGCGTTGCAAATTTCCCAATGTTATTTACTTTGCTTTAACCACTAAGTGTTGCATTTTCCAACACTATGCTTGTGAACTTGCAAAGACTCAAAATGTTCATGTTATTTGTAGCACTCGATTCAAGCTAGAAGCTTTGTGTCTGCAAACTTTGCACAATTAAGCTCCACACTTGCACCTACAAAAAACAACACAAGAATGGGATCCCTGGATTTGCAGCAAAACAAGAGCTTTAATTGTTGTCTCTAGAGCATGCAAGTTTGCACAGTGCAACAGGGCCATGTCACCTTCTTTCTCTCTTACCTGCACTATTTTGTGCCTCCATAGTCTTGGAATTTGAGCTTCACACCCATGGTTATCCAATGTAGATAGCTTACAGCCTCTTGGCATGCCCAATTATGCAATCAATGATAGCGTCGATTAACTTGGCAAACTTGAAATGAGAAATTTTAGAGATAAATTGACCAAATTTGAAGGTTTTTACACTAAATTGCACTTTACATTTGTAGGTTTTCTCACCTTAAAATTATAAATTTGGAGGTAAATTGGGATTACACTAAACCTAGGTTTTCTCTGAGCACTGAAACACGTCAAAATTTTTATCAGAGAAAGCCATTACACCCAAACCGCATTGATCTTCCATTGGTGTCTTGATGCACCTACGACCCCTGCTTGTAGATGCTTCTAGATGCTTGCGACTATTAAAGGGACCCTGTTTGCAAAGACGGTGATGATGAGTGCCTTCTTTGCAACAAGCAAGATGCATGTGACTCTACCGCTAGTGATGAGTGCCTGCTTTGCGAAAAGTGACAGAGCCGTGAGCCTTTCTTGCAAAAACAGTGCGGATGAGGACTATGAGGATGCAAGATCTCACCCCCTACTCGCAAAGTCGTTGAGGATGAAGAGTATTAGGTAAGCACCTCAATATAGCAGAATGTTTTTTTTGGGGCTTCTTTGAAATGTACATACCACATGCGATCTCATTTCAAGAATCATTTCTTGGCTTCTTTGAAATGTACTAAACCTCAATTCTTGGCTATGGAATAAGATTGCTAGTTTAATTGGTAGAACCAATTACTCATCCAAAAGGGGATGGTCATCACAATAGAGCAGCAACAATCTTCAGTATGGAACTTGCTTGAAAATTTAGCTTTGTTGAGATGATTGTGACTCTTTATAGAAAATGAACTTACAAGCTATTTCGACCTTGTTGTCACCAGTAGCTACAACATTCTTCGGGCTTGAGAGGAAGCACCACGCCAATGATGGAAATAGGGAGTCAAAAGCATCATGCATTTTGAAAACTTGGCATTTGAAACCAGCAAATGGTTGTGATAGGGATCGTTGGGGAACTCAATGTGAAGTGTGCAGCTGGTAACATGCCAAAATTTGGTGCATCAGGTAATAGGTTTTATCCTCGTTTTATCATGTGAATGTATTTGCCTAAATTTCAATCTAGAGTTATTGTAGGTTCTCTAATACTGTGCCCAAACAACTATCTCTTCTTTACAACTAGACAATTCTTGGATTTTCTGCTGAGGATTTGCATTCTCTTTCTTGGTGTGTGCTTTGTTTTTGGCTTTGCCAGCCAGGTTGTTTGCATTGTTCTTTCGTTATACCAGTAGTTCTTTATATGTAAAGTATTACTATGCATGGGTTATTATTGCAAAGCTGTTTTAAAACCATTAATTATTTACTCTATTCATTTTGTTGTTTTTGTATATTGATACAGGTTTGAGAAAGGTTGTGCATGCGCAGACTTGCAAAAATAGTCATAGTGAAGGACGACAGAGTCGGGTACTAATGTAGGTGGTGAAGTTTTATGTATTACTTGTAAGTGCAAAGGAAGTATATGGGATGTAGGGATTTTTTGGGCATGTGTATTGTTAGTGGGATCAAGACTAATGTATGGACTTGTTATGCATTACCTAGGTGTAGGCTATTGAAGTTGATTGTGAGCCAGACACAATACATCCGATTGTAGTGTCGTATACGTGTGTGGGGTTGTAGTGTTGTGCATGTGTGAGGGGACTGGTGTGTGGGTGTTGAAGGTCGCTTGGCATGAGTTATATATAATTGAGGTGGGCTGTTTAGATTTTTGTGGTTGGATTTTCTATTTGCAAGTTTGGGTATGTTGGATAGCCTATAAGATGAGGGACTTCCTTTGGTAATGTTGGTGGATTGACTCTTGTTATCATGTTAACTTGTGATAGAGTTTGCAACTGTTGAGCTATGTGTGGCAGACCACTCAGCTTTGGATGTCTACCCTCAATGCTAGCTATATTAGTAGTCTTCTTTGCCCTTGGAATTTTAATCCTTTATTTGTTTGCTAAGCTTTATTTGCCTTCAAAGGGTTGCCCTTGGAATTTCATTAATTTATTTTTTTGCTAAGCTTTGTTGTGATGAGTCGTGTGGATTTCAAAATACTCTTCCATTGGTGGCTAGTGTCTCATGAAGCTTTTAGGAACCTGAACATGTTGATCAGTATAGGGTTTGTTCCTTGTAGAAACAATAATACACTATGACAAATGTTTTGAGTTATACGATCAAAATATTGTCATTTAGTATGTTGATGATCACTTCCTTAACTATGTAGTTAAAATTGCACATTTAACTACATGAAAATTTTAATTGCTTATATAGCTATCCTATAAAATGTCTACATACACTTCCCGTGCATTTTCTTATGTAGTATTTCTTTTACTACATACACATGTAAGAAAAGATCCCCTTTTTATTACTTTGGACTTTTACTATGTATGTTCAATTCTACGTAAGAAAATCTTTTTTTTTTTCTATGTAGGAATTAATTTAGAGTCCCTTGTGCCATACCATCACCTCTACACAGTAATCATAATCATCGCTATCGCTTCGTTTTTTGAATTCCCTTGCTTTGCCTTCTCCCACACACCTCCCCCACACTTGATTCACCATGACAAGACGATTATTGTTGTTGCACCTTTCCATTGGGCTGCTCGTATCACTACCCTCTCACCATGACACACTTCAAAAGTATCTCCTTGTTCTTGATACTCTTGACGCACGTCAACTCTCTCTCCCTTTTTTTTTGCAAAACTCACAATTTGTGAGTGGATTGTAGTGAATACATCATAAAATTTACAAAATAGCCTCAAGCCCAGGTCGAGCCTTAAGGTGCGTAACATTACAAAATGGATGTCTATCGCCTCTCACCAAGGCTAATAATAACCGGGGAAATATAGTTCTAGGATTTTCCTTCTCATGAGTTGACAACATGGCATGGGTAGCCGTAGACTAGTCTTCCAAGTCTTGATTGCTTCCGAGAGAGAGAGAGAGAGAGAGAGAGAGAGAGAGAGAGAGAGAGAGAGAGAGAGAGAGAGAGAGAGAGAGAGAGAGAGACTTATTGTCCACAAGTTGTCCATGAAGGTCATATATGACCTGTGGGAGAAGAAAAAAAAAAATAGGTGGTCGATACATGTTAGTCGAGGATTGAGTGTCTATCATGAGGATAGGATAACATAAAGGAAAGGAGTGTCAACAAACGGGAGAGCCAATTTGTGAGTTCAAAACTCTTGGTTGATGACTTTTCCACCTTAATTGACTACCGATTTACCTTGCTAGCATACTTCATGCATCTTCTTGAGCTCAATTGATTGATTTTTTGGTTTATTTGTCGTCATTTCCTTAGTGATCCAAAGCTTTTTTCCCTTGAGAATTAAAGATTGCTATGCATAGTGTTCATGTTCTTTCATCTCTTTGTCCTTGAAAGTGAGTATGCAATGCTCAAGTGGTACGTGCCTATGTGTGTGGTTGATCCAAGAGACAACTTTAGGCTTAATGTAGACAAGTTGAAGAATTCCATTGAGCTTGGTGATTTCTTCCTCAAGGGTGTCTTCACTAGTGTACCACGATGGGTGGAGACCCCTAATCCTAACCTTACAGCCAAGAGATTCTTGTAGCTAGAATTCTTGTAAGATTGCCTATGTCTTGGTGTCAATCTTCTTGTGTGTTGCTTCATGGGATTCCTTCTAAGTCTCTATGAGACTCTCTGTGAGAGAGGTTTCAATTTTGTGTGCTTTTGAAAGCAGAGCTTGGCTCTATACTTCTTTCACGTCTTCAAGCTTGCATAATTTTTGTTTGAGTCTCTCATTCTCCTCGATGAATTCTTGGATTTGAGCCTCTAGAGATGGGATTTTTTCTTCTTGGTAGGGAACGGGGTCCTTCCTAGGTGCCGCTACCACCGCAAGAAAGCTCTTGCATGAAAGAGGGGTTCCAAAGGAAGACATCACTGCCACCTTCTCAAAGGATGTCTTTTGAGAATGCCTAGCTAACTTGGAACTCTAGTTGTTTGAGAGCGTGGTGAGACCAAAGACTTGAGGTGAATGAAAATTGGAAGTTTTCTTATTAAGCATAAGATTTGTGTAAGCAACAAAGAAATCTCATGGCAAGTCATTGAGAGAAATCTTGATAGGGGATGCGCTTAATGTTAGCATAATATTTGTGTAAGCAACAGAGAAAGCTCTTGGAAAGTCATCGAGAGAAATCTTGATAGGGGATGCGCTTAATGTTAGCAAATGCATAGGGAGAGGGCAACTAGAGCACTATAGAAAATTTAGATATATAGATTCATTATCATCCTTGGAGGTCAAATGTGATCCATGGGACAAAAAACATGGGCATATAAAGCCACTCTTCTGACGAAGAGGGTATCAAGTTTTGCAGCTCTTTGAACTTCAAAACAGTATTGACCAATACCTATCAGCCCCAATATTTCCCTTTCTTTGTGCTTGTTTTGTGAATCGAAACTATGTTGTTTCCTCTTCTATCATCGCTTGTTTTATTGGCAAAGACTTCTATAGACGGGATTTCTTTAAGGAATGGGTTTTTTTGACACCTTTTATGATCAAATTTGACTTTGTTCTTTTTACATAGGATTTTTCTTTTCTTGAAACTAAACCACTTGTGTTAAAAATTGGTGAACACCTAAGAACATCCTGCATTAATCTTGATTCTCGTCTTTGTGGTTTTCTATTTCTCTACATATAGTTTACTATTGATTAATTTAAAGAATAGTTAAAAACCTAAAAAATGTACAAGCTCTTGCAAAGTCAAAGCTTGGTTGTGTATAAATTATCTTTAGCTAAAGACCTTATTCATTCAAAGTTTGACAAATTAGTGGAACTACCTCAAGATACTATAGATTTGAGCAAACAAAGAAACCAATATCGGATTTGATTAATATCAGCAAGGACGTGGAAGCATATTCTTAGTGTCTCTTAGATGAATCTCTTTTAATCCTTTCTTTTTTATAGCAAGGTGTGTAGAGTATCTAGCTTGAAGTCACTGGAAAAAAGCAAAGATGGGTAATGGATCTAGCTGCAAGAGTGGGTTACATGCAATGCAAGGTATAATTGATTTATTAAATGCACTAAAACAAGAATCTAGAGACACAGAGTACATAGAAAATGTTCAATCTTGGTGGAAAGATCTTTTTAGTGGTCAACATATTAGGGAATATGATATATATATATATATATAAAGTAGTAATTTTTTTTTTAGTAGCTATTGTGTTCATGTTCCTTATTTTAGTGTAAAAAGTGTAATGAGTGTCTATCAATGCAACGTTAGCTGATTTGGCCTAGCAATACACATTACATACAACTTTTGTGATCATATGCTTAATCCTAGTATCGGTAAATTCTTTTGTGGGAAGAATCTCTTCCTTTCTTGCAAAGTCCTTCTCTCTTGAAGTATTGAATTTGAGTGACAATGGGCTAACAAGAAACATTCCTAAAGCTATTGTAAGACATTCCTGGCTCTCCGAGCTAAGCCCCACTATAGTCATAGGCTGGCCATTCGGATCATCTTGTTTTTTTGTTGCATTAAGGTACTCATATAATCTACCATTTTCCATGTACTCTTAGATGATCTACCTCTCATCTTATTTCTAAGAAGAACCCCACAAAGAGACGAGGTTAGGGTGATTGATTTTCCCTATTGTTTCTATCTCTGCTTGGAAATCCCTTGGCTTACCTTCTCATCAATCTTATAGATAAACTTCTTAACAACTACTGTAGCTTAATCGTCCAAGGTGGCTTTGTGGACTGTGTCAAAGCCTTTACTACCTATCTTGCCCTCTTCACAAAAGCCCTTGGTGGCCTCCTTGAGCTACTATAGAATATCTTGCAGATCCATGTACCTCTACATAACACGACATTGATGCTCTGTGACTTTTCTTCTTGCCAAATAGGATCTGTGGGATTGAGGATGTATAAGTGATTGGTAGCTTGTCCATAACATTATTAGCTCCTTTATGTGCTTGTGTTTCAATCATAAAAAATGAACACTTAAAACTGGCAATAAGGGGTAATGATACAACCACATGAACAACAATTATTATAATCTTGGATCTGAATCGTTGATCGTGGATCAAGGACAATCTATCCACAAAGGTATGGGAACTGTTTCATGGAAGAGATGCTGCATAACATGGTAGAAAAGGTGTGCTATAGAGATAGGGGTTGTTGGCAAAGCTGAAAGTGGGAAAGGCAGAGTGCTGGCCAAAGTTGAGAATGTAGCCGGATAGGTTTTGTTTGACGATACAAGGTGATTTATGATCCCTAGCTCTGATAGCCCATGGGGGATAGGACTTTCAAAGTGGTTATGGTCCAACCAGAGAATGGAGCATTGGACCATGTTTTCGAGGCTAAAAGAAATAGTTCCTATAAGATTGTTTTGTCCAACATGAGAGAGAGACAGAGATAGAGAGAGAGAGAGAGAGAGAGGGGGGGGGGGGGGGGGGGGGGGGGGGGGGGAGAGAGAGAGAGAGAGACATGAGCCTCGCATGACCACATGTGTGGCCCCTTGGGGGAGCGTACAAGTTATCTCACTTGACAAGTGCTCCTAGCCCTTTCGTATATAGCAAATGAGCACTCAACTTGGAAATGTCCAAAAATAAACCCAACAACCCATAAATATGGGAGAAAAGGATAAATGGGTGCAAGACCAAAAACTTGGCGGTTGGGTAAAACTATTCAAGCCAGGGCTAGATGCAATCTAAATGCATATGCAGTGGGTGGTTAGTTGATGAGACACCCTAGTTGTACAAGCATGCCTAAGACCATCATGATGCACTAAAGTGATGTAACTGTAACACCCCCTCTCAGCACCCACTAGTTGTCCTACAAGTTGAGGGAGATAGCTTGACTAAGTAGTCAGCTTGTAATCGTCATTTAAGAAAGGATTAAAAGACCAAGGTGCCTATGTTGAAGTTTTACTATGAGAAGAGGAGAACATAGACGAAGCAGTCATGATCCTCTACAGAGTGGGGTTCCCAAATCACCATGTATGAGCAAAGATGCACGTATTTACTACCTCTAGTCCTTTGGTGTCTACCAAACCACAAATTACACGGACAAGCCATGAGAATGCAAGTCAGGGTGTATCCTGCTGTCGGGTTGGGAGATCACATTTACTCACATTGAGGGATGTATATGTTTTAAGGTTTCCAAGGGTGAGTGTAGACAACTCTAATGTTAAGAAATCCAAATGATGAGGAGAAAGGAGATAAATTTTATAACCATTTAACCAATCAAAATTTTGTATAATCCCCCATTTCATGGGTACAATCCTCATCAAAATCCCAAAGCACTAAAGCTCAACTCTAATTTTTAGATCAAGGTAGAAAAAATTGTCATGTAGCCTATCATGGGAGTGATGACGGTGACTGTACTCTTGCCAAAGAGCCTGAAGAGAGGGGTTCAGGGGTGAGATTGCCCAGTCGTAGTGCGAGAGCAACTGGACCAATGTGAGTGAAATGCCAAACACATATATGTAAGGTCCACAAATGAGGGACAGTCCTCATTCTCTCAATGACTAGGTGGAGGGCTGGTGACCTATCCCTGCTATGCAAGTATGCATGTAGTGGCATTATCGTATCATAACATTGGTATCAGAGTAGTAGGCTCTTAGTCTTGATAAAAGCTATGTAAAGTGATCCTCGCTCCCGCAATTGCCTCCCTCGCTCTCTTGGAGCATGCCATCCGACCACATTCAACTCAACACTCTCGATCGGCTTCAAGCATTCATGGGCTATGGCCAGCAAGCAGTTAGCTTCAACCCTCTCTCTCTCTCTCTCTCTCTCTCTCTCTCTCTCTCTCTCACACACACACACACACACACACACACACACACATTGTACTTCGGTGTTCGCCCCATCTCCCTCTTTGTCTCCATCATCGTTGCTTCTCCCCACTATGGGTAGGCTAGCAACCATCACCATTGGCCATCACCATTAACCTAGCTGCAACGAGGACATCATCGATGGTAGATAGCGATAGTCATTGGCCAATGCCGCCGTTGAGTGACAGCCTTCCATTGTTGATGTTTCCATGCCATTGCCATAATTGGCGAGTTCTTTCTACTAGGGATGTTGTCGCTGGCAACCACCAGTAGCCATCGGCCGTGATGCCACCATTGAATGCCAACCCGCTGTTGTGGACAATTCCATGCCATTGCCACTGTCGGTGTGTCCCTGTTGCTATTGCCACCGCCTTCATGGCCATTGTGCCACCTTTTACCAATGCCCACAATGACTCTTTCTATGTTCTCCAAATTCAGACAGAACATTTATTTAAGCAAAAGCTTCAAGTTCTAAGATAATTTAAGGAGATCTTCATATGTGTGGATAGTGAGTTTTTCCAACATGGATGAAGTGTGGTGAAGACAAAGCTCTTGGCACTGTAGACTCCTATAGTGAAAATACTATGGCATGTTGACTTCGACAACAATTTGCGACTCTCAAAAGAGAAAAGGTGACTACTTTCTCCATTTCTCATTCGTTAGCATTTTTTCACAAATCTCCATTATTTTATTTTCTCATATTTAATTGATCTCTCGCTCTAAGATTACCTTATACGCCTTTACAATCTTTCCAAACACCTACATGATACTCGTTTATGATTGACAAATTGCTACATGGTACTCATTTAGAAAAGGGTTTTACTAGGAAAAATATTTGATATTGCGATATTAGCAAAGTGAACATCTTGAAAATTGGGTCCTTGTCACGTATGAACTACACATTCTTAACTATACCACACCCCACACTCCATTGTTAGAAGCAACATTGCGTCTCCCTTGCAGACGTTGGTTTACAAGATATTCTAGCATGGCCATTCTTGAAGCTCAAATACCAATTGTACACGGAGGATTCACATTGCATACCATTTAATCAAAAGATTGTAGAGATTGTCATCTTTGCGGTCCATTTTCAATAAGTGGAATCTAGATAGATTTTTTCCTCACTTTTTGCAAGAGAAGAGTTTCCCAAAGACAAAGGGAGATGACATCCATTTGTCAGCTATATGCTCATGTGCACCTCTCTGCGGTGCCCTGCAATGTGCATCTATCCCTTCTTCCTCACTTCGTCTTCAAGATTTTTTGATCTTTGTTCCTTTTTGACAACTGAGACCATTTTCTGAGTGCTTAGTATGTAATTACTTGGTGAGCCAAAGGCTCTTTTTCTAGTATCACTACAAGAGGTCGCTTAAATTCCAGTGCCAAATTACCGGAGTCAATGGTGGGCACCGGTATATGTGAAGGTAAGTATAAAGGGAGATGAATTTCTATAGAAATTTCATTTTTGAATATCTGATGCAGATATCGATGTCTCTTCCAGCGTTTATACCAATATCATAGGAATTTTTTTTACTCCTGCACTGATGCTTGTATCGGTGGAGCCTGCAAAAAACAAACCCGCGGGTCTTTCCTTGCACATTTCTCTATCTTTTGTGCCTCTTCTCTTGCCATCCTCCTCCTCACCTACTACAGATCTAGTGCTTACTAACAACTTTTCGGAGGTGAGATTGTTTTCAAGTTTGCTTGTAGGTTTAACATAGTGTATGTGTGTGCGTTTTTTGTAGGTTCAAGGACGTTTCCAAGACCCTTTATTGCTCAAATAGGCCACATGTGAGTGTTCAAAACTTTAATGCATATTAAATTAATATGTATATTGACAAAACAAAATTTCATGCTTTAGGCTTTCAATGCTTTAAGTTTTTATGCCTTTTTGTTTAAAAATAATGCTTTGGAAAAAAATTGTTTCGAAATTTTGGTCGTTCTTCCGAATCATTGTAAACAAGTTGTGCTCACACTAGATCCACTGAGGAGAGAAGAGGATGAAAATGATATGTCTTAACCGCACTGACTCTATGTTGTTCAAGTTGCTCCACAGAGCAAGCAAGTGTGTAAAGGATTGAATGTTGAGGTCAAAGAGGTGATTCATGAACAAACTGCAAGGCCGACAGATGATATATGTTTTGATTTTGAGTTGGAGGTCAGTGATGAGCATATGTCTGAACCTAGAGATGAAGTGTCAAATACGAAAGCTGATGCAGAGAGCAACAAAGAAGTAGGGTTTGATGACGAAGATGCAGAAGGACAGATTGAGATAGACATCTTTGGTGCATCAGATCTTATAGAAAACGAGAGATTAACTAATGATTTTTTATAGGAACTCTTTTGTAAAACTCTTTTTATTAGTCTACAATACACTCTAGATTCATTCATTTATGTTTGCAAATCGTTTATTTGTTATTTGTATTGATTAAGCGTTTCTTCTGTAAACTTACGTATTTTGTGGGTGTTATTTGTGTATATGTAGCCATGGCCGATGACGATGAGCCATACTCTCCTAGTTTCAATTTTTCTATCACTCCAACCGGCATGTCACCCGAGTAGATGGGTCTCAATTGACATAGTTCACACTAGAGCAGATCAAGATGGCATAGAACCTTTGGGCAGAAGGTTCCTCTAGACCTACTACGGTCCACCCTACACCTAGGACTAGAGTGGTCCCTACACTGACTGGCCCCACATCTCAGTTTAGTGTGCCCCCTATGCCTAGGACTAGTGTGCCCCCTACATCGACTAGTGGTTCGTCTTCGAGACGAGATTATACATCATTCTAGAGGCGGTGGCTACTGTGGTAGTGGTTCTACAAATGTGTCCATACCATCGAGAGAGAATCCCCTACTCTCTTCAGTTGATATTTCATTGATTTTCACACCACGTGCACCTAGGGGATCACACGAGCATGATCCTAGCAAGGTGTACAAGAGCAGGGATGGGGCTATTGTGGCGAATACTGTCAAAAATGCCATGCAACAGAGGATTCAACAACCATGTATGGTTTGATTTGGTCACTATGTGATGGAGGTTTGCAATAATCTTGACGTTGAAAGAAAGAGTTACATCGTCGAGGCCATTCGTAGAGAGTACAAGCCGACGGAGGGGTACGATGAAGTCTCAAATTCCTAGATTTTGGGCGTGGAAAAAGCACAATGTTACACCATCAATCAGAGGCGCGAGACGGTTACAATTCTGGCAGTCCAAAGCCGGCATGGTTGGAAGGAGAGAAGTGGGCGGGGATTGCACGCGAGACACAAGACAACCTAGGCAGATTTCAGCAACAGAGAAATGTAGCTGGAGCATGTTCGCAGCCTGCTGGACCATCACATCTTGGGCGTGCAGGCTATGATACACTTTGACATGAGCTTGTAAGCTACGTATGCTTTGCACTGTTGAAAATATATATGAAGTTTAATATTTATCTCATGATAAAACCATAATTTTGTAGGAAGTTCTCGTGAAGTACCTTCTGACACGCCAAGAGGAGAAGTATGGGTAGAAGCATGGACTTGTGTCCCTTTTGACCCATTTTTAGGAGGAGAGAGAGGACGTCCAATGGGAGGCATTACCATGACGGTCTTCTTGATAGAGTCTTACTCAATCATCTTCATACAGTCTTTTTTGTAGTCGTGGTCTTCTTGATACAGTTTTACTGAGTGATTGTTTGCATGTATAGTTTTGTAGTACTTATGTTTATGATTTTTCATTCAGTTTGTGATTATGATTTATTTCGTAACTATGGTATGGCATAGAGGTTATGGTTATGGTATGGCACAGAGGTTTTGATCATGGTTTGGCAATCAAGTTATGGTTATGGTTTTGCAATGATGGTATGGCAATCATGGTATGGTTAGGGTTTGACAATCAAGTTATGGTTATGGTTTTGAGTGATGGTATGGCAATCAGAATATGGTTATGGTTATGGTTATGCCGTTGTGCCTATGGTTTGGGAGTCGACATTATGGTTATGCTTTTGAGAACTTGTCATGATCAAGATTTTGATTTTGTGGTTTTGTTCTTTTTACAATTTTTCTAATCTATATACATCCGCTCTTTAGTGTCAACTTGTAGGTGGAGTGTGGTTTCTCGTGCACTCTTATAGCATCAACTTGTAGGTGGAGTGTGGTTGCTTGTGCACTCTTATTTTCAGAACTATACACTCGATGTCGATCAACATATGCACATGTTAGTCACACACAAAACTCTTTGCACACGGTTGCTAGCCAATGCATGTGATTGATTACAATAGTGAATACACAACTAGTGAATACATGTGGTGTATCGCAATAGTGAGCTCACCTTGTGCATTTTTAATTTCTCTCTAAATAATTGATACCATACTTGGTTCCTAAATAATTATTGCCATACTATATATGTCCTCATTTATCCCGTACTAGGTATCAATATGAAGTTCTCAAGACCTAGAGGATTACAATCCAAGCGCCCCTCAATAATCTAGGGAGAAAATTGCAGCTAACTTGAAACTCACTTATTGTCCATTGAGGCGGTCCGGGGCGGGCAACAAGAGAGGCGACCTCTAAACACCCCTCAAGGCTCCCGTGCTACTCAATTGGGGCTAGGGCAACCACAAGCACAACACAACAACAAACCCACAGCCAAACCCAAACAAGATAGGGGCACCACCTAGTTATGGTATGCGAACTAGGACGCAAGAGAGATTTTGGCACAACCAAGAAGATGCACCACACAACACACACAAGCAACCTCACACCAAGACACACATGAAATGGACCAGAGAGAGCTAGAGCAAAGGGAAGAGAGAGAGGAAAGGATCTTGCGTAATACCTTATTTGTGACTTGTAAATGGAGATGGTTCGTTATGATGCTATCATAGAACTTGTACAAAACTCACTCAATGCTTAGTGATTGCTAAACATTGCCAAAACACACACACACACACTGTCTTAAGGTGTGGGAGACCTCTCACCACAATACCCTTTTACAATGGACAAAAAAATGGCAATGAAAAACACACTAAAACACTTTCTAAAATCAAGATCAACCGATTAAAACTCAAAATACATAAGTCACCTTGAATTCACCAAACCGTATTGCACAAATGGAAGGAAGAAGATTTAAACGTCGAATCACGCCTTTGATGCACCGAACCTCAATTTATTGATGATGAAGGAGCATATACAATAGTGGTTTTGAGATTTGTGGAACTCACGCTCTCTCACTTACAATGTGTAGCTTGAAGGCTTCTCTCACACCAAGAGTGAAGCTCACAAGTCGTTGCTACACCTAAGTCTCTCCTCCCGCATAGAGTGTTGGGGTGCTATGTGAGATATTGGAGGTTGTTTTACAAGAAGGAGAGGGGCCTATTTATAGGTTGGAGACCCCTCACTAAAATTATTGGAATTCCTAATTTACAAGCTAACAAATCAGGATTATGATTTTTTTGAATATCAAAACATTGCGGACCTTCTTTGTCTGCTTGAGTCATGGGTGTGGGCTCAAAAGAGAGCATTATTGATGGTAGATAAGGTGAAAATAAGTAAGGAGAGAGAGAGAGAGAGAGTGAGAGAGTTACTTTGTGCATGTCTTGAGGTGAGGTGTCTTTTATGGTTAGGTCAATGCTATTTTGTGTTAGTATGTTAGTGGTTAGTGTTAGTAATCACTAGAAAGTTAATGATATATTTACAATGGGTAGAATGGGATGGATGGTTGGAGTAAGATGGTTGAATGAAGTGAGCAAATCCTTGTGATGGTGAAGCTTGAAGAAGTTTTGGACTTACTTGTGTAGGTTCTCAAAATGACTATCGATCTTCTTCTTCGTCTTCCCTTCTTTACGCCACCGCCGCCAAGGTTGATTATCGTGATGAAAATGGTAATTCCGTTGATGAGATCTCTTGATTTGCAGAGGTTAATCATGGTACACATGCTGAATTTATGCATATATATAAGGAGTAAGATGGAATTGTACTTTGGAGATAGTAGAGAGAGGCATAGAGATGGTGTATGTACATGTGGAGCTCATATGAGAGCTATGGAAGTAAGTGGGGAGGTTAATGGTAAAGAAGGTGAGGGAAACCATTGAAGGTGTAGGTTTGAGTGAGGGATTGAGAGGAATATGTGTGTGTGTAGAAGTGTGGAAAGAGGTGAGAGAAGACTATGGGCTACTTGTGAGAAAAGTGGGCAGACTGGGGTCCACTCAAAAAATCATATCTCACCGCTGGTAGCTCTAAAACTCATGAAAAAATTTGAGGTGATTATTCAGAGCGTGGGCTACATTTTCTCTTTCGACCACCGCTCCAAATTCGGAGTGGAGATAGATATTAAAAATCCCACCAAAAGACCTATTTTTTCTTCACAAAAAGTCTTCAGTGGCCCCCTCCTTTGTTGAATTTGTACAATGCATCCAAGAGTGAGCCCCTCCTTTGTCATATCATAATACAAAGCATCCAAGTTGCCCTTGACACATGCATGGAAGAGGATTATTGGTGAATAAAGAAATATATACATGGTGGGACTAGTGTATGGACTATTCATGGACTTTAGCTCAATGAGCACATGGTGTTAGAATAATGAGTAAAAATAATAATAAAAATATGGAAGAGTTATGGATATGGAAAGATATTGGAATCATATGATATGGTCCCTCTTTGAATTATTTTGGGTGAAAGAGGAAAAGGTATGCAAGTAAATAATATAATAAACGTGACCAATGAGTAGAAATCAATTTTTGTTTTCACGAGGGTGAGGGTGAAAATGTGGGAGTGATTTTTATAAAGGAAAAATATGAGGTTAGAGTATGTACATATTGGCAAAAAATATAATTATGGTGTAAGAGGATGAAAGAAGGTGTACATAGGTTTAATAAAACACACACCTAAGTAGAAATATTTAAATAAAATACCAAAATAATTATAAAAAATCCCTATATTTAGGCCATATATACAATGAAATATTTACACACAAAGAGGCCATAATATACTTTTATTTTATTTTATTTTATTTTTTTTGGCTCAACTAGCCCAGTGACTAGCTAATTGAGGGTTTTTAAGAAAATATAGGGAAAGTCCCCTAACTCACATACGCCTATTTACAGTGAAATGGTAGGGATAGCCATAGTGTTTGGGTGATTTTGGTAGGGTGAGGTAGCTTACTATGGCAATTATGGAAAGCCGAAAAACGGCTATCACCATATGCTAGGTCATGGTTTGAAATTACTGTATTATATAACGATTGGAGCATGCAATGTGACATCTTTTCTTACAATCTAGAAACATGTCCCTCTTGTACGGCGGCATACCTCACATATATAGCAATAAACAAGGTCGATAGACACATGAAATAGACACTCCGATGACCCTCACTTTTGTATTATTGTTGGGCGCTTTGCCATTGGAGCGCTAGCAACAAGAATTAGCAGCATTTTATTTGCAGTCCATTACCAGTTCAAGATACCAACCATGAACCAGCAATATCCCCCCTCTATTCATGAGACTGATGAGCGATATTTGGACATAAACGAGGCAGATATTATAATTATAGATGAGCTATCCATGTTAACCCAATGAATTTTGACCTTATTGTAAGACAAAATGTCAACAAAACAAGCAGTACACTAGTAGATCCCTTCAACGACAAATGTGTTTTCTTGCTTGATGATCTTGCCAAACTAACCCATTTTGTAGTCATGCACGGGAGCTTTGTAACACATGCCATATCACAAGCTCGGTCCACTCACATTAGGAAATTTCAGAGGTCATTTGGAGGGCCATATGAAGAGAGAGAAAAATAGAGCGCGTCCAATGAGCACGAAGGCTACGTTACGTAGGAAAGTACGTGGAAAGACTCAAAAAATAGTAAAATAGCATAAAACTTTCACGAATCAAGGATTGTAGCATCGTAATTTCCTTCCTTTTACCGAGCTTTTAGGTGCTTGCATGTGGTCCCACTTCTGATATTCTCTTATGGTCATTAACGTACTGGAGGGTGACCATTAAGCCCGCACAAGATATTGGAATTCTAAAACACTTTCCCTCCATTAGAATGCTTTCAAAGTGAATCTCCCTCCACTAAAGATTTTCTCTGAGAGCTATGGCTTCCACGTCTTCTCGCCAAAGAAGCTCCAGGTGTTTACTGTCTCTCACACCAACAACCAACAGCTGCACTTTGCCTAGAAGGCCAAGTAGTAGCATATCCTCAATTACAATATCAACTTCAATAAGTGCAGAGAACCAATGGGTTGGACAAAGGATAAACAAAGGTTCATGGGTCCTCATGCAACCAAGAAGACCCAAGAGGTCTAGTGGTATCAACGTTTACCGCTCAGCATGGAAGGCCAGAGTGTTGGATTTCAAAGTTGAAATCGGCAAAAGATCTGTAAAGGAAGTTCTTGTTCAGCATGTGTTTACCCATCCAGAGGTGATAGCAAACGGTGAAAATGTATCAGATATATATCAACCATGTTGCAACTGTAAGTACTCTTGACATGTGAACTTACTGATACTCTCATTATAACTTTTCTTATATATTTTGCAATGTTTCTCCCGCTTGTTATGAGCAATGTCTCCATTCTTCACAGCTCAATTACATTAGATTTGTCATTTTTACTTATTGATACTCTTAGTTTAGCTCTTCTTATATATATTGCAGATGTTTATCCCTCTTCTTATGAGCAATGGGAGCCTGTGGAGTGCATAATAGGCCTCTTCCATGTTGTTCATGCCCACATTGGTTCTCTACAGTATTCAGGGAGGAGCAGCAAAATATTGACTGATGAGGGAATATTTTTTTATGACCACTTCTACCAACTCAGCTCAGGGAATAAGAATGGCATGTTGGTGAAAGTGCCTCTACCAACCGATTGGAACACTGTGGACTGGCCAGTTCCCGAGGAAACAATGGTGGAGGCAATGCGAAGTAAGCTCTACAAGGATATACGAAGGTCTCTATGTAGCTCTATTCCCACCAAACTGGTTAGAATTGCAAACTTTTGTCCTGTTGCACTCTTCATAGATTTGTTTCATACCTACAACATCCGTGTTACGAAAACTATGTTCATGTGCAAGTCATTTCAACAGTCATCTTGTGACAAACTTCTTGACAGAGGATGGTATGAAAAGGAAGAGATTGGTTTACGGTGCGAGGTCGCGCTTGATACTCTAGTTGTCAAGTACATGATTGCAAGCCAATCACTGTTACTCTCGTTTTGGTATATGCGATCACAAATGCTCAATGGTAAGTACATTCCTATGGACTAGGTTTCTGCAGGTTTGGAAGATAATCCTGCTGTGGATGTGGAAGTGATTGATAAAGAGCACGGCCTACTGTTGGTGGTTACAATAAGGGAGCTATGCAGTCTTCAGCATTTGCGGCATGACATAATTGAAGAGTCAATGGACAAGGACCTATCAGATTTTTCCTTTTTCCTAGCTGGCCGTAAGGTGATGCGGCGAAGGGAAAAAGATATTTTGTGCAAAGAGTTGGATGGTCGGGTTGAAGTAGTGTCAATGTAACAGATATTCTTGTGAACCCAAGTGTATACAAATGACTTTCAATACATGAAGTTTATTGAGCTCATTTGTCAATTGTGCCCTGTGAAAAAGTGTGCTTGAAATACATTTCTTTACCATGTCAAATCTCTCTCTCTCTCTCTCTCTCTCTCTCTCTCTCTCTCTCTCTCTCTCTCTCTCAATGTTAGACAAGACAAAGACATGATAGAAGAGTCATCTTAATTCATTAGAAAGTACAAACTCGTCCGTGAACAATGGACTGAGATACAATTTCTGTAAGTATGGAATCAGAATGTCTTCAAGGTAAAAATCGAAGGAATGCCCCTCGAAAGAAGGTGGTGAGATAGTTGTTCCCGACGGATTTAGTTCTCCCTTTTCAGGAGTATCATCAATCAGTAGTGTATTAGTTGCATCAAAGGGTACACCAATTTGGCTAAACGGTTTGTACAAAAGAGGTAAGTGTGGTTTTTTAGGGTGGTAGTGGCCCTCAACGGTAACGCATTTTCTTTGATCATACAAAAAGGCAAAATCTGACGTGTGAGCGTCGCATACATTGCAAACTATTGTAACTAGTGGCGACAAGTTTTGCCTTTGCATTGAAGACCATATGGCAACTCTGAAGCGCGAAAGAAGAAACTGAATAAATTCCTTGGTTCCTGGACGAACCACGACTCGACAAGTTCCCATCCGAAACGTTTGCAAATCCTCAAAGGATTTTGTGTCACCAAGAGGCACCCGCATCAGCAGCAATCCATTGACGTCCAAGATAATCAACCTCTGTAAAAGTTGACAAGTACATATAAGTAGTTAGAAGCTGAACATATTTTTCCATACTTGAATAGACATTACCGGAACAACCGTATCTACAGGTAGCAAGGGTCCATACTGGGTCTCTGTAGTGTTGATGTCGTTGTTGCTCTCCTTTGCTTTAGCTTCATCATTCACATCTTCATAGTCATCATTCACATCTTCATCAAGGGTCTCCCCCATGGCTCTTTCTGCCTCATTAAGGTTTCCTCCAAGGTCTTTTCCTCTCCCTCGGTTGACCGGCTTCCCTCATATATCCTTGCCTGATCCATATCAGTTTGCTCATCCCTACGCCTGCTTTCCTCATCCATATCCTTTTGCTCATCTATAGGCCTACTTTCCTCAGCTTGGGTTTCAGCCATAGGCTCTTTTGGCTTCTCCACTGGCTGAATTGGCTCTTTCATTGTCTCCTCTGGTTGTACACTAGTACCTTCCATATGCTCATTTGACCTTTCCTCATCCTCAGCTCTTTCATCTTCTGCTGATATGACCCCCTCGGCCCGTTGTGATTCCACTGTATCGGATGCAGGGGTTTGTCGTGGTGGCACTTCATGTATTGTTAGATCAATAGTGCAGTCATCCAAGCCGCTATCTTCAAGCTCTCTAGGGCTAGACATAGTAAGCAGGTGTTGTATTAAACTTACCCGATATCTTTGAAAATAATCATATGTGTAGTTTTTTAAAGCACTCTGCAAAATTGAAAGACCACATGGTGAGAATTCTTTTATAAACTAAACCAAAACTAACTGAATGCATTGCCAAATGGTTGCCTTAGTCATGAAATGTTTTAATGCAAAGTACCTTTGCAGGACATATTCTGCATGGAGAAGACATCTCCAGCCGCAAGAATTTCCATCGGTTTGATTTGGGACAGGTACATCTTTGATTGGGGCCTTGTATAGTTCATACCTTCCACATAGCTTGCCATAGGCAAGCAACAACCTCTTTATACAACTGCACAAAGCAATGTCAAGATGTTCTCATGAGGCTTCAAATTTACATGGATATCTATAAGAAACACTTTCTGATACAAAACACTTACAGCCTAATTTCAGGGTGGGTTCCTTTTATTGAATTGAACACCCACACTGCTGGTTGGTCAACATCAAGGCATATGAGACTCCAGTGATGGTTGTTCTCATATGGAAAGATGATGACAGTAACTTCCAGCATAGCACAGTGGAGAAACCAAATCTCAAAGGTCCCAGATGGACTGTTCTTTTGTCTAATAATCACTGACATTTGTGGATCAAGAAGAAACACCTCTGTGTGGGTGTGCAGTGGGAGTTGAATTTTGATCAGGCTGCATAGACTTTACCTGAGTTAGAAAACCTATTATCTGAGTTTTCAAAGCTAGCAAGATAGTAACACTTACTTAAGACAAGCATAGATAATTGTGTCTGAAATCTGAGCATCTAGATTCTGCAATAAATTAATGCCCACTTTTTCCAGAGCTAGCTTTCTGGCTCCATCTACAAATGGTATCTCTGCAAGCAAACCATCCTTCATTGAAAGTAGAGTTTCTCGATTGCTTCCCTCTATGGACAGGGTCACATTGAATTCTATTTGCCTCTGGGACTCCACTGCTACTTTTTCTTTCTCCTTAAGCTCTGCTTCCCTCATGTCCTCTGTTTGGCGAGCAATAGTCTCTGCCCTTGTCCTTGTATTCACATCATGTGTGACATCTACAACTGTGAGTTGTGGCACTAGCTCAGGGGGGTATAACAAAATTTCCCTTATTTTTTTATCCCTACAGACATTGGGGACCAGTAGTTTGTCATACCTCCACCTTATTCTTTTCAGTGTCTCACTATCTTTGTCCATTATAGTAACCCTGTGGGCATGGGCTGCAACAATGGTCATGTCACTGAAGTACTCCACTAGGAAGTCCTCTGCTGCTTCTTGTAGAGCCATTAATGCCACCACCTTCCACCTTTTGGTGCCCCAGGTAGCTTCTTCACATATGGACCTCACCGTCCTCTGAAAGGGCAGCTTTGGTATGCAAAAATCTACACATTTCTGTGCCTTTCTGATTTCTCTGAAAAGTCCCATGCAGGTTTGTAACTTCTTCACCCTTGGACCTTTCAGAATTTTATTGGGTTTTCCAGGTCTTTTCTTTGGGGTTGCAGATCTGCTACTTGCTTTAGCTGCTAATCCTGGTCCCTTGCTTGGCTTCCTTGCAGTGGCTTTTGTTCTAGCCATTTCACTGTATACAAAAAGAGGAGTCTCTCTCTCTCTCTCCTTTCTATAGCTTAGCATATTTAAATAGAGAGAGAGTGAGAGACTCCCATTACTAAAGGTGCGCGTGGAGCATGTTTTGACCTCAAAAAACACCTCCGCGCACCGTTAGTATAAGGTAAAATAAAAACTCACTCTCTCTCTCTCTTTCTCTCTCTATTTTCCCCGCCTTACATCCTCTCTCTATAACACTCACACATACACTGGTCAATGCACAGTACTAACGGCGCGCATAGAGACATGCACACCGGTTATGCCTCTCTACGCGCACCTTTAGTATAGAGAGAGAGAGAGAGAGAGAGAGAGAGGCTATGTGTGTGTGTGTGTGTGTGTGTTTGTGATTTGTGTGTGTGTCTCTGTATGTGTGTGTGTGTGTCTGTGTGTGTGTATGTTATATTTGTGTCTTTGTGTGTGTGTGTGTATGTTTTATTTGTGTGTCTGTGTGTTTGTGAGTGTGTGTGTCTCTGTGTGTGTGTGTGTGTGTGTGTGTGTATGTGTGTGTGTGTGTTGTGTTTGTGACTGTATGTGTGTGTTGTTTGTTAAGAAAAAGCTAGATATGCAATATACTATGACAGAAACAGAGAGAGAGAGATAGAGGCAAAGGCAGAGGGAGAGAGAGAGAGGGCCAAACCTCCTGAGGACGCAGACCTTCGTTATGTCGATGGGTTGGCTTGCTGTCGGAGACGCAGACGACGGCTCTGTCACTCTCTCTCTCTCTCTCTCTCTCTCTTTCACTCACTCTCTTTCACGAGGTGTGGTTTTTCTCTCTCATGACCTCTATATATGACGTACAAAAGTATACGGTCTCAATAATGACCGCACGTGTGACAACATGCAATTATACTCTAATTTATAGTAACACCTGGGGATCCGCCGTGTGTATCCGTTATAAGTGTGATGTTGAGAGAGAGAACAATATAGAGAGAGAGAGCCTCATTACTGCCAGAGAGTGATAGAGAGAGAGAGTGATAGAGAGACAGAGAGAGAGAGAGAACCATAGAAAGAGAGAAGGAGAGAGAGAGAGACAGATTGAGAGAGAGATAGAGAGAGGGACTCCTTACTCTCAGAGAGAGAGAGAGGGAGAGAGAGAGAGCCAGTTTGACAAACAAAAAGCAATGGAGGAGACACCTCCCTTCGAGTTTCTGCAAACCCCACCAACAAAAGGTGATCTCTCACTCTTTCTCTCTGTATTTCCAACAGTTGGTACAAATTGTGTGTGTGTGTGTGTGTGTGTGTGTGTGTGTGTAAACAAAGAAAAACCCAGACTGTTTTTCAACACACACACACACCTCAACACATACTTCCATAGACAGAGACACACACACATACACACATACACACAGACACACACACAGAGACATACACATTCTCTCTCTCCCTCCCCTCTCTGTCCCCGTTACTAACGGCGCGCAAAGCCAACCAAACACTGGCTGCAGCTCTCTCCGCGCGCCTATAGTATAGTTATAACTCTCTCTCTCTCTCTCTCTCTCTCTCTCTCTCTCTCTCTCTCTCTCTCTCTCTCTTTCTCTCAATTGTACTTAAGGCGCGCGTAGATAGTTGCAAAAAGCACGTTGTCGTCCTTGCGTGCCTTTAGTACAAAGAGACACATACAGAGAGAGAGAGAGAGAGAGAGAGAGAGAGAGAGAGAGAGAGAGAGAGACTATGTGTGTTTTTGTTTGTGCTTTGGAGAGAGACAGATATATATATATATATATATATATATATATATATATATATGGAGAGAGAGAGAGTGAGACTTGTCATGTTTCCTGATGAATAGGATTAAGGTCCAGTAGGCAGAAGAGGCTGAAACCAGACCCAGAGCTTGTGCCAGGATTTCAACCTTTGCAGGCTCAGTTGCTTAATGTTTCTGCCAAAAGAACTGTTGACTTTTGTTAGGACATATCTGAAGAAAAGTCAATTGGTGAAGATCAATCAGAGAGGTCACCAGGGCAAGAGGATCTCTCACCCTACAAGGCTCCATCACCCTGTACAGTACTTGTCAAGAAAAATACAAGAAAGAGGAATATAGACTTCTCAGATGATGCAGATGTGCTAGAAAGTAGTCCCTGTGCAACTAAATGTAAAGCCAAAGAGGATGTGTCTGCTCTGGAGGACCCAGCTGCAACTGATGAGAGGCTGTTTGATTTTGCAGCATCTTGTGGTGCCGGGGACAATTTGATCTAGTTCATTCTATGTTTAATCCAAAGTTTGACATTGAAGACCTGTTAGCTCAGCACAGTAATTTCTTGCAGTCCTACAGAGATAAGTTTAAAGTGATGGTGCAGGTAGGGAGGGTTGTTCTGCCTACTATGCCTCTTGTGCATTTAAATGACTGTGGTGGAAAGGGACAGGGACTGAAGAAGTATAGGGAATTACCACCTTCTTGCTGACATTCAGCCTGCCCTTTGCACCAAAAAGAATGCAAACTCATTCAGGAAGCCTTTGGCTTTATGATTTACCTGAACAGCCTGTTTGGATTCCTCATGCAGAATCCTGATGAGGTGTTAGAGGAGTAGGATGCATCACTAGATGAAGAATGTGAGGAGACAACTCATATACAAGAATTCGAGGAGGTTGAAGATACAGTCGACCTTGAGGTTGAGGCAATTGAAGTACAAAGAAGTAAGATGCTCTCTCTGAAAACCACAGAAATCAAACTTCCATTGGATGTCAATAACTTCACTGAGAAGCATTCTCAGATGATGTTGCCTGTTGTGCCTGACTTCAGGATTGGAGACAGGACCTATATCTTCTTACATTATGTGAAAAGCGTCTTTTATTTAAGGGAGGATTTCTCCCGGGCTATTATTTCCAGAGTCCAAGAGGAGAGGAGTGGATTTGTTTCAGAGGATAGTAGTGATGATGAGGCAATGGAAACATCCAGCAATCCAATGGAATGCCTCCAAAGATGCTTTGAGAAAGCCGAAAAATACAAGGAGACACTACCTGATGAAGCCACCTTCCAAGCAATAAGACAAAGCCTAAGACCATCAACAAGTAACAAAGAAGTGGAGGATTGGTTTAACCATTCAGGTCAGGGCTCAACTACATCTGTAGACCTGTGGCAGGAAAACCTCTTTCTACAGGATGAGAGCTTCATGGTAACTCTCTCTCTCTCTCTCTCTCTCTCTCTCTCTCTCTCTCTCTCTCTCTCTCTCTCTCTCTCTCTCTCTCTCTCTCTCTCTCTCTCTCTCTCTCTCTCTCTCTCTCTTTGTGTCACTTCTGACATGATATGTGCAGTCTTGGATTGCTGACAAGGATGACTTCCTTCGGCGGCGGACTCGAGAGTATCGTGGAAGGGTTGCGGCCCTAGCGCAGTACCTTTCAAAGCTTTGCGAGTCGCCGATAGTAGTATTTCACAATTCCATGTCACAAGAGGGTTCAATAGAAACTTACACATTCAAGACACTATCACCCTTCTTGGGTGGACCCGTGCTGCCCAAAAGTGCAGATAAAGTCATTCTTGTGGACAAAGTGTTTGCTAGAGATTGTGTTGGTTACTGCCCGGGCTATACAGGTGGTCAGGCAACGTATTACTACACCTACACAGCAATGGCACTAGCTCTTGGTAGACAAAACCCAGATGAACTTTTAGAGTATGGCAAACATCTCATGATTCGTTACAAGGGTGACGTGCCAAAAAACAAAATTGAACCTTCAAAATCTTGATACACTTCAAGTAGCAGTTGTATAAGATCATGTATTACATAAATTTTGTACAATGTCATCCACTCAGAGTATCTTTCTCCACTTGTGATTCACATACATCATTGTCTCTCTCCACCTTCGTTGACTTTCACGAGCTCCGGAGTTGTTGTATGCCATTGATCTTTTAACTTTTTGTTGTTGTGAATGTCTGATGGCTTGTGCTGCTGCTGAATTTTCCAAGACTTCTTTTGCCTGCATTCGATGAATTATTCTATGATAGAACCATTCAAATAGTTCTCTCAAACTGTTAGCCTTGATTCGAGAGCCACCATGTCGTGTGTGCCTAAAATAAGCATTTCTCGCCATGTAATGAGACTTTTCCATCCCTTGGGTATTCCATATTTCCGGGTTCCCATACTTTTGTATAAAATATGGTAAATGATTGAAGATGATGTGCTGGATATGAAAACAGATTAGTTAGAATGTTGTACACTCACATATTTGCACATAAGAGAGAATGAAATACACGATAATACCATGTAGTGAGTAATCTGGGTGTCTGTCCATGCTATCTTGAATGATTTTTTTAGAAGGTTGAGATTCTCCTTGAACTTGTTCATATCACCTTGTGACCAGTCATCTTTGTCGCACATCAAAAATAGGATGTCTATTGATCGCCAAACCTCAGCCTTCGCGCTACGAGTAGTTGGTTCTTGGTCTTTGACTGCAATATGTAGCTTTTTCCAGCTCTGATACTCTACCTTGCTAACATAAGATGTGTTATATATTTTTCCATGTTTTGTTAGCTTTAGATCTCTTGTACCTTGGGGTTTAGATAAAAACCTCCGCACCTTCACCCCACCGATGGATGGTTTGCATGGGACATTGTTCTCAGCAGTTGATCTCTTTTCATCCCGCTAGATTTTCACATTGCCACCATGAACCCCATATCCGACAGTAACATTTCTAAGAACTGCAGGGCTACTTGTCGTTCTGCCGAGTTCTTAATCTTCCAAGCAAACCCGATATATAAGTAGACCAATTTCTCCACAATTCTACAAAGGGCATGCATTGTACAAATGTGGACATTCACAAGTGGTATTTTCAAAACCGGTCGAAAAGCAGGATCATCAATGTGACGTGTTGGATCTTTTCTCCACCACTTTGGGTCCATGACCTTTGCAGGCTCCATGCAGAACAAACACGGCCACTTTGCCATTGCACCCATTCCACAATTATACATGCACTTTAATGTTTTGAGGTCACCTGCAAGATGCCACTGAACTTGAAAGTCTTCCCTTCCATCTAGACGTAGTACCTCTCCCTGGTTAGTCTGTTGATCAATCACCTCCGGAATATTAGTTCGATGGAACACCCAATATAGAATCTCATGATCTTCTTTCTTTACCTGCAACACAAAATAAATGAGACTTAAGTAGATGTGAACATTTGAGCTTACCTGAGAATCTCTCTTACCTCAAACGCACCAAGCCACCATATGTTAGATTCTGATTGAACACTAAAATATAAAGGATCATCACTGGGACACTTTGAGAGGGCTCTATTCATTAAAGTAATAGTAACACGCTCTAGCTTTTTCTCTTTAACAAGCTCACACTCATCCTATTTTAACACAAAATGTAATACCCCTCGTGACTCTTCAAATGTGATGTTGTAGAACTCCACCATTCTCTTCTGTAATATCCGCAGGTCCATAAAAATATTATTGAACTCATCATATGCCATGTTTGCTCCATGGCCACTGTAAGTTGCTTTAATATGAAAGGGCTGTCCAAGATAGTCTCCCTGTGCCTCGTTAAGCTGAAGCCTCTCTTTCCAAACACTTGAGGCTGATGGTAGAAGTTTGGGTTTTATACCCTTCTTAACAAAGATGGATGAGACAGACTTTTGGATAGCCAAATATCCTCTTTTGGTTACACCAAGTGAATCAAGTGTGCCTTGTATCTCTTTTGCAGGCACTGAGTTCTCTGAAATAAAGCGGTCCACTACATTTCGTTGTAGGACCTTAAACTTCTTGTCATATACTATATCTGCTGCCAGGCTTCTACTTATAAGTGGCTTCAATCTCTTTCCTATATTGGCTTTGGGGTCAATGTTTTCCTTGTCAGGATAGATTGAATCTCTACATGAAGACAATGCATAAGTAAATAACAGAAAATTTGCTTCACTAACACTATTTAGGCACATGAAAACAATGCATAACAAGAAAAAACAAAAAGATTACTTAACTAAGACAATGTAGCCAACCAAGAAGCATCACCTTAATGCTCGGATTCTTTTCTTGAGACCTCCTGATGCAACCTGCAATGTTTCAAGATTGGGCAATTTCTTCTTTCGGATACGACCACCCAAGATGGTGTCCTTCATTTGACAACTTCACACCTTTCCTTTCAGTTCTTGTACCTATGTTTTATGTTGCAAAATGGTAACCTGATCTGTAGAATGTAAATGTGAAAGGCGAACAATCTCACACTGTTGAGCTTGGAGAATGCCCTTGTAAGTTTCAGCTTCTCTTGTAAGAGATTTACAATAACCCAGAAGGCCCTTTTCTCCATCACCAGTAAAGGTCAATAAGCCTGTAGGATTGACAAACGGTGGAGACACATTAGTCATTGGATTCTTAGGGTAGAGAGAGCCTCTCGTCCAGATATCTATGTGTTTAGCTCCTGAGCTCTGAGCGTGTCTATGGAAGCGGGAGGTATATGTGTGTTTGTTTTACTGCGCTTAATCAATGGTTGGTACTCATTGTCCAAATCAATGTGAAGGTGATATTTGGCTCGTTTCTGGGTAACATTTGTGCCATTTGAGGAGTGCGCCATTAGCCAAATGTGCAGGTTTAATGGAAAGTGAATAGCGTCTGCGCCTTCGTCCCTCCATGTTAGCCTCATTCCCTCCATATTGACGAGGTTCATTCAATGCAACTGAAAAGATGATTATCCCTCAATCACTACGAACGAATGTTCAGAAGATTAAGGAATCTACTTAAAGTACACTTTTTGAACTTTTACTATGAAAGACCCAGCTCTATTATTTGCCATTTTTTCTAGAGAGAGAGTGCAAAAAATACATTTTCTTAGAAGGCCCTCCAAATGACCTCCGAAATTCCCTAATGCTACATGAAACTTTGTACAAGATGTCATGCTCTGTGAGACATGCAATGGACCCTAAATTGCTTCCGTTCTTGACCATTATTCGTGAAAGAAAACTAGTCGTAGATGAGATCAATTGTACCTTGGGTGCATGTATTAAAGACAAAACACGCTCAGCATCCACCTTCAAAAATGTGAGCCGACATTCTACGCTACCAACCATTGATCAATGAAAATTTTATTTTAGAAATACTTTTCGTTTGCAAGAATTTACATGTAACACATATACTAGAAAACACATTCATCACTAGACATAGTAGTACAACCTCGCTTGGATATAATCTCAAATTTAATTAACCCTATAATCCCTAGTAATTGATGCACTTAACTTTGTCTCCTCCCAAAAACATTGTAGAAATTTTCAGACGTATATCCCTTTCACACAGTGCCACCATTGCCAAATTAGTCATTCTCTTGTTCTCTAGTTTTAGCATCTTATATTGATAGACAATCAGTCTTCTTATGAAAACCTACAATTTTTTTAATCTTTGGAGAATTTTAATCTCAGGACCTGGGGCATTTTGGGAATTTATGACAAAATATTGGGGATTTGAGGGGTGTTTTAGGAATTTGCCCTTAAAAGAAACATTGTTCTTCAGGGAAAACTTGAAATTCTTCCTGTTTTTAGGTCAAAAGTGGAAGCTTTCGTTGATAATTGCATTAAAACTTTTGTAAATCTCCTAATCACTCAGAATCTAACCCAGCAGGCCACTCCTTGTCTCCAACTAGCTGTTTGTCTCGCGTGTTGTGACTTGCCTCGCCTAAATTCAAGCAGTCTGAAATCAAATCCTACCTCTCCTTGGCACTGTGTCACCCTCTGCCTGTGTTGTCTGCCTCCTCTTCTGCGCTATGCCCAAAACTTGCCATGACAGAAAGGTATTTTGAAAATTTTAGAAATTTGAAGGATATTTTGGGATTCCACAAATTAAAGCGAGGAGCGGTATTTTGGGAGTATTTCCTAGAAAGAATCACAACATTTTATTAAGAGAATGACCAATCTAGAGAGCAAAAGAGAACCTTTTAACGACAAGAGAGAGAGAGAGAGAGAGAGAGAGAGAAGGGGCCAAGTGGCAAATGAAAGGGTGGTGAGATTGAACTAAATGATGGCATTACCATTGTCTACATTGAAAGAGGTGGTAGAGGTAATGGCATATCCATGAGCGAACTGGAAGTGGCCACTCTCGTCAACAATTCCAATCTCGCGCTTCCACGAGAAAATGCAATTCAAGCCGTGGACGCAGCAATTCTGGGGTGTTTTGAAAAATCTCACAAATAAGAGGAGTATTTTAGTCATGTCGAAAGGAAAATTTTTTCCTTTCATTTTCCCTTTCTCTTAATCGCAAGGGATCTTTCAAGAATATTCCTATTTAAAAGACATGGGTACACACCTACAGAGAACATGTATACTTTGCCAATGGTCCACAATTCCTTTCAAGAGTCCTAGGTACACTACAAATGGCTTTCTACTTGACCCAAATGCGTCTCTCTACCGCACCAATCCAAAAAATGGCCTATGAATAAAATTTCCTCTTTGTAAAAATAGCTAAAAGGTCTAAAGTTTCCTCCTTGAAAGAATGGTTGCGGTAATATTGCCCGTCAACTGTCCCCAAAGAGTTGGTCTAACGGTAAGGATTGGCCTCTCAACCTACAGGTTGTGGGTTCAATCAAACCCCCCGTTGGGTCATGCTCTTGAGGAACATCTTGTGCTCACTTGTTGTTGATGGTTTTGGTAGGGCTCTTGCCCTTGGACACTCGAGTGCATCCTCCTCTTAGGATGGGTCACCCGAGGAGGAGGTTCCTAGCTGGTTGCTACGAGTTCTCTCCGTCGTTCCTAGCATGTGGTTCTTTCCGTCGTTCCTAGAATGTGGTTCTTTCCCGATGGTACGCGGCCCTTGCCAGACATTAATTGGAAGGCATAAGCACTATAAGCAATAAATGTTGTTTTTCTAGGAAGTTTTGGTCGTTTTAAATATGGTCCACTGTGTAGAAGGATGTGTCGATTGTTTTCGTCCAATAAAATTTTGTGAGCCAAAAGGCACTTTCTGGGTCATTTTTGAAGGTGTTAACGTGTGATTTTGGAAAAGTAATGTATGAAGCGACTGAAGCCTGTGTTATAAGGAACAACTTTCGTTCTCTGCGTTTTTAGAGATTTTGATGTTTAGATGCTCGTTGAGGGCCAAAGATTAAGGAAAAAGGAAAATTTGCTGTTTTTGCATCGTTTTTGTAGAAAATGCTATTTTGATGGTTGATTTTTAGCAAATCAGAGCAGGCTATGGAAATTTTACATCACATAGCCGTCGAAGAGGGCAACAAGTGCAACAAGATTGTGCGAGATGAACTTGGGCTGTTTTGGCTCCGTTTGGGAGTTATGTTCAGTTGAAGACAGCTAGAAATTTTAGGACTAAGAATTTGGAAGGGACCGTAGTACCTTTTTGCTAACTTAGCATAGTACTTTTGCTATCGCATAGGATTCTTGCCCGTTGTGTGCCTTAATCGAGCCTTGGGAAATTTGAGTAAGACCCAATTATTTTATTTAAAGGCTTGGGCTCTTCTATGCTTGTCAGCACCAGGCTTTTGCCTTTGATGTGAGATAGAGATAGCATCCTTAATCTTTTGGAAAGATTGTTATAGGTCTTGGCTATACTCATCTGCAATGAAGATCTTCCCGTGTACCTTAAGTAGCAAGGGAATTTTCTATCTTCCCTCAATTACCTCAAATGGTGCCTTTCCCGTGGAAGTATGTACGGTGTTATTGTAGGCATACTCCACTTAGGGTAAGTACTTCTCCCACTGGGATCTTTGATCTACTTCCATTACATAGGCTTTTAGTAGATCGAGAATTGTTAGGTTAGCTATTTCACTTTGGCCATCCGTTTGCGGGTGATAAGCCGAAGAGAAGTTTACCCTTGTTCCTAAATTCTCGAAGAGACCCTTTCAGAAATTACTGGTCATTCTAGGATCTCTATCCAACACTATGGACATTGGCAAGCCATGGTACTTGACGATTTCTGAAACGAAGAGGGTTGCCATTTGATGGGCTTTGATAGTCTTTTTGACAGGTATAAAATGAGTTTTTTACCGAACCTGTCTACTATCATCCATATTCCCGTATTCCCAAGGATGTACTTAGGCAATCCAAAGATAAAATCCATGGATATGCTCTCCCACGGTGAATTTGGGATTGGCAAAGGTTGAAGCAATCAAGGTTGCTTCCCTCTATCAAGATTTGGGTTTTGGCATACCACAAATTTAGAGACATACTCTTGTATGTTTGCTTTTATGGTAGGCCAATAAGAATATGTTTCAATCCCCTTTAAGGTAGACTGAATCCCTCTCTGCCCCGCATAAGGAGGAGCATGAGATTCATACATTACTTTCTCACGCAGTGAGCTAGTAACACATAGTCTATTGCCATAGAGAAGATAACCATCTTGTAAGGTAAATGGTTCCTCTTTCTTCCCTAATGCAAGGGCTGAAATCACATCTCTAAAATTAGGATCAATATCATACTCATCTATCATAGAAGATAGATCATTATGAGTTGCTATGGAAACCGCATTCACTCTCGGTCGTCTTGAGAGTGCATCAGCTACTTGATTATGCTTGTTAGCAATGCGAGAAATATGAAAATGAAATTGCAAAAGAAAATTTTCCCACCTCATTTTTTTCTCGAAGAGATTGGTCTGCGTCATGAAGTACTTAAGACTTTGGTGATCCGTTCGTAGAATGAAAGGAGTCCCCAATAAATAGTGCTTCCATGAGTCTTAAGGCATGTAGAACTGTGAGGAGTTCCTTTTCATGCCTAGAGCTTGATCAATAGGGTCGAGCCTTTGACTTTCATAGCCTATGGCATGCCCTTCTTGAAGCAAAACATGTCGAAGGCAATCACCACAAGCATCACACTGGACCTCAAATGGCTTTGAGAGATCCGGTAGTGTAAGCACAGGTTGAGAGATAAGCTTTTCTTTAAGTTTTTGGAAAGCATTGTTCTCCTTGGCAAACCATGTGTACCTAGCGTTTTTCTTTGTTAGGTCATGTAATGGTCGTGCTATTAGTGATAACTTTTCTATTAAGCGTCTATAGTATGCACACATACCTATAAAGCTTCTTAACTCATGAAGATTCCTTGGTTTAGGCCATCCTTTTATTACCTCTAACTTTGATTGATCCATTTGAATGCCATCTTGAGAGATAATGTGACCTAAATATTGAATTTCTTGTAAGAAAAATTCACTTTTCTTTCGATTAACATAAAGTTTATTCTCTCTTAAAACTTGAAATATTACCTGGAGGTTTTGCTTGTGTTCGTCTAATGAATTAGAGTAGATGATGATATCATCAAAGAACACTATAGTAAAGGTTTGGTGAGGCCTGAACAGCTTCTCCATCAAGCGATTGAATGTGGCTGGTGCATTGGTCAAGCCAAAAGGCATGACAATGTATTTGTAAAGACCAAATGTAGTGCGAAATGCGGTCTTTATAATGTCTTGATGAACTATCCTTATTTGATGATAGCCACTTTTTAGGTCAATCCTACTGAAGTAGGTGGACCCTTCTAGGTTATCAAATAGGTCTTCTACCCGTGGAATGGGAAACCTATTCTTGATAGTGATCCTATTTAGTGCTCTATAGTCGACACACATACGATATGTGCCGTCTTTCTTTTGCACTATTAACACAAGAGAACAAAATGGAGATGAGCTAGGCCTAACCATGCCCTTCTCAAATAACTTATGCACTTGCCTCATAATCTCCTCTTGTTGAGCTTGAGAAACTCTATAAGGAGGTTTGTTAGGTGGTGAACTTCCTAGAAGAAGTCTAATTGCATGGTCATCATTGCCTCGTTTAGGAGGTAGCTCACAAGGGATGTCAACAATAAACACATCTTGAAACCCCTTGAGAAAATTGGATAACTGAAATTCCTTTTGATTGTGTATGTTTTCTTTTGCTAAAACATTAGGTTCATTTTGAGAATCTTTAACAAAAATCGTGCGTAGAACCAGGGTCAAAGAGAATTAAAGCATCATGTTCTCTTAGCCTTCCCCAAGCATGGCATAGAGGAGATCCTTTGTGGTGAATTTCCTCCTCTTGGATTTTGACCAAGGTAGCTCTAGGAGGTTCATGGCGGGTGTTCTTTTGTGGACAAGTGTGGTACACATGCCCTTGCTCGCCGCACTTGAAACAGCGGTTATCCTTGCGATAATGCTCAAGCTCTTTAGGAGAGAGTTTATTATTTCCTTTATAAACTCCCTTCTCTTTAGCTTTGTTGGAGTTTCCCTTAGGAGACTTTTGGACATTGTCCTTCCCCTTAGGCTCATTGGAACCCTTGGTTTTCGTGGGTTACAATTTCTTTTAGCCCCCATTTGGAAATTGATTCGAGAGGCCACCATAGTATAGTGTATAACAACCAATATGTTGGGTGGCCTTTGGGAGTTGACATACTCCGCCATTTCTTCAATTAATCCTGCACAAAACTGTTGCTTTTGCTCTCCAAAATCCAACTTCTTGAAGACAATGGCTTTGACTTGTAAATCCAAAAATGTTTCTACATATTTGTGAATGGATTCATATGAGAGAGAGCTTCAAGCTTCGCCATTTGGTGAGTAGTTTGTCTTTGGCATCGGTGGCCAAAAACTGCTTCATAATGGAAGCTCTTAAAGCTTTCCATGTTTTTGGAGCTTCGTTGTTGGTCTGTAGTCTAGACCACCATTGCTTGACAGGCTTTTGAAAGTGCATAGCTACATGGCGTAACTTAGAGGACTCCGTGAAGCCCTCATCTCCAAACACCGCATGGAATTGTTGGATAAAGGCGAAGACTTTGTCCCTTATAGCACCAAAAATGCCATCATAGGTAAGGAAAGAGATGTTCTTCCATCCCTCTTTGAATTTCTTTGGCTTGGACGACCTCTTCCATGCGGCATCAGATTTCCTATGGACTCTTCTTTTTTATGGTTCAAAGGTTGCACCATCACTTTCTTCAGAAGATGAAGAATTTGAGGAAGATGGAGAAGAGGGTGACCTCTTTCTTGCCTTTTTCTTTTCTTGATCTTGTTTGTCGTCATCATCACTTTCATAAGAGGAAGAGGATGGAGAAGATGGAGAAGAGGGTGTCCTCTTTCTCGCCTTTTTCTTCTCTTGATTTTTGTCATCCCTCTTTGAAGTATGGTGTGGAGAAGTATGCAATGGTCTTCTCCGTTTTGCACATGATGGAGAGCGACTAGCCCGCTATCTTCCAGGAGCCATCTCCGCCGACGTGGGAGAAGACTTACTTCTTTCTTGTTCGTTCGGTGGAGGCTCTTGAATTCTCCTTTGAGAAGAAGATGTGTCATCAAGGAGAAAAATTTTCAGCCCTTCCTATGGATCCTCTTCTTCTTACCAAATCGGAGAGAGGCCTCTTTCGGAAGTCTCGCAAGGAGGCTTCCTAAGTGCTCTATCGTCATGGTGGGGAGCTTGGAGAATTCCATGAGCACAAAGATGCCGTTGCACTTCACTTTGGAGGGATGGATTTCCCATGGCTTGTTGAAGCCTAGAAACAAGATAGTTAACAAGCATTGGGGCATCATTAGTAGCTTGCTCATTAGCAAAATCAAAGTTATCAACATTAATTTCATTGTCTTTACTATTGTCAGCCATTCTAACAACTTTTTAGGTGTACTTTGGCACTTCAAGCCCTAGTTGCTACTCCTATTTACCCCTTTGGAAAACGCACTCAAGCTATTGTACCCGTGGCTCGAATACCATTAATTGCAAGGAATAGAAGAGAGGGTCGTTCAACACTTGAACATCACAAGCTCCTGTCAATCTACTAATAGCTCAATAGTGGTTAAGCCATAGGAAATCCCCGTAGGACTCCACTATTAAGACCATAGGTCTCGACGGTGATGCCCCGTTAACTGCACAAAGGCAGGTGAACTGCAAGGCTGAAAAATCCCTATTCTACTTACTCACATGCAATTAATAGTACGTGCCAACCATTTATAGCTAGCTTGAGGAGCTCCCTTCTTGAGCAAGAAAAGGGAAACCTTGTGCTTTGATACCAATGTAACATGCAATAGTCTAGTAACTTGTGTGTAGCGGAAAATAGCATGAACATAGTGAGCATTTAATTAGAATAGCTTCCTAATGAGAACAACAAGAATGATTGGGTGGAGAGAGCAACATAAATTATAACACCTAGTTATATATCATGAACAATACTTCAAAGAAGGGAGAAATTAAGCAATTGACAACAGTTGAGGACCGAATTTGCATGGAGCCGGTCCCCCCTCCAAAAGGATTTGTATTATGGTTTCTCCCATCAAGAGAGACATTGTACAATACAATTCTTAGTGTTACTTAATACTAGCTAGTGCAATGAAGATGGAAACTTCATGCACTAAGAAAAACACAACATCAATTCCCTCACGGTCTCAGACCCAAGACCTCACACACCTTCGAGGATGGTGAGAGCTAGCAGGGTATGAGAGTAGATTGAGAGGATGAAGGAGTATTCTTACAAGAAATATGTACATCTCCTCACATAATCACTCATATTATCATAACTTAGCTTAGTAATTAGCATGGTAGAGGAGATGAGCATGCACTGAATCTTGGCTCTTGGCTGGATTTGCATCACAAAGCCAAGAGTTATTGGTGTGTCTCCCTTCCATTAAAGCTTGATAAGGAGAGAGAGTCTTCTTTGCTTCACCCATGAGATTGTATGAGTGTGTGTGTGTGATAATTCCTTGCAAAAATCAGTCCCCCTCTCTCTCTTGGTTGACCCCTCTTGCTATTTGCTCATCCTCACACCTCATTGGACCTCCCCAGGCCTAGCCAATGGAAATTAAGCAGCATAAGTGATAGTCTTCTGACATGTGTCCCCCTTTCCCCTTTTGTGAGAGCTTTAGGTAATTACCTTATTCAACTAAACTCTCATTGGACCCCTTTGCCTCCTGGCCAATAGGAATCAAGCAAGCTATTGGACTGTTGAATGCTCATTGGACCCCTTCGGAGACTGTCCAATAGTCTTATAGAGAGCTTAATTATTATTGGTTCTCTCATTAAGTGTTTTTTAAATTAATTAAACTAGATTTATTCTAGCTTAATTCTCATTGGTCCACCTCCAAGTCCATCCAATAGGAATTGAGTACACCTTGTGGGCATCTGGGCTAGGGAGCTGACATGTGTCCCTCATTCCCTTTGTGCAAAGGGAGTTTGTGTGTGTATGTGTTTCTCTCTCATCTCCTAATTCTAGGGCTCGCCCCCTCCTATGTAGGGATGGTTGAAGACTTTTGGGACACACACAAAGCATCCAATTTCCCTAGGCTTTTGACCTTTGGACAGAACCTTTGAATTTTGGAACCTTAGCATTTTGAAAGTCTTAATGGGTTGAACCTTAGGGTCTTTTTAAGCCCATTGGTGCACATTCCTCTTTTGCAGACGGACCCCCTTTTAGATCCTTTTTTTCCCTCCTTTGTATCCCTACTGTGGCTGGTATGCTAGCTTCACCAATATTCTAGCTTTTTCTCCCCTGGCACTTTCCCATATCAAATGATCAGTTTAACATGAGAAAATCATTTAGGAAAATTAGATATTGATTATTATGACAGACAAAGTACTTGTCGAATAGCGAAGCTTGAAGCTCTCTCCCTATGAATCCATTCACAGATATGTAGAAAAAATTTGGAACCTACAACTAACTGAAAGCCACTGTCTTCAAAATGTTGGATTTTGGAGAGCAAAAGCAACAATTTTGTGCGGGCTTAACTGAAGAAGTGGCGGAGTATGTCAACTACCAAAGGCCACCCACCATATCGGCAGTTATACACCATACTATTATGGCTTCTCAAATCAATTTCCAAACGGGGGCTAAAAGAAATTTTAAGCCCACAGAAAAGAAGGGTTCCAATGAGCCCAAGGGGAAGGACAATGTCCAAAAGTCTCCCAAGGGCAACTCCAACAAAGCTAATGTAAGCAAAGGAATGAACTCAAAATTTTAGGGGAAAGCATTGGACTTACAAATAGGTAAAGCACTATCTAAAAGGAAATTAAAAATGGTATTTTTGGAATCTTAAGCACACCAAACCTCGGGCTAGAAATTTTTAGATTTAAATTCGGACAAAAACTGACCCCGCTAGTCCTTCCGGAAGATTCAATGTACATTAATTTATTAAATGGTTGCAGTAATCATTTAAGCATAGACTTTACTAAAGGCCTCCCAAATGTTTACCAGATATTTACCAATTAAGCAAAAATAGGTCAAAATATAACGGAATTGATATTTGAAAGCTGGTAGGTAATGGGAGGGGTCATCACTGAATTAGACTAAATATTCTTGAGATAATTTTTAAATTTAAAATACATCTTAATAAACCCGTGATAATTAGCTTAACCACACATAATTATATAATCTTTACGGATCACTTCGCGATCACGTTCTTATCTTATTCTCGCAAGTATACTTGGTGCGAAAATCAAGTCGATCGAACGCCTAAAAAGCGGCTATTTTGAGAAGTCGCATGCTTTTTGAGGAAAAGAAGGGTAAAGGAATGACGGGTGGTGCATTTGGGGATCATTCACAGATCTCCTCTTCTGCGAGTGCGAGCGTGGGTGAGACGCTGCATGCAAGCGGACTGAAGCTCGGGGGTGGTCGGGAGGTTCGAGCTCCATACAAAGGAGTGCGCCCATATTCAATTGCTCCTCTGATGTATCAAAACTCTGCAAAAATTGATCAATACAAAGATCTCTTTCTCTATCTTTTGTTGTCTATCTCTATTATTCTGTTCATGTGACAAGCACCTTCTCGACCTGTGGAACCTTTGGTGTGTCGATATAAAGGGGAAATTCCCAAAATACGTACCCCTCTAATTTGTGAATTTTCAAAAGATCTCTCAAATTTAAAAAAAAAACAAAATACTCTTGCATCTATTTTGTGGATTAAACATTCAAGATTTTATAGTCTTTATTCCTTTTTGACAATTGAGATCCGTTTTTGAGTGCTTAGTATGTAATTTGCTACAAATTAAACAAGGCAATTATGTGTAATAGGACTAAAGTTTGAAGTTCTTAAAGTCGAAAAGAATGTAGTAGGCCATATCTTTCGTTTAACAGGATTTGAAAGATTGTTGAATAGTCTATTAGATAGAGCTTATAAGAATGAGTTTAAGATATTAAGAAAGAAAATATACTCTCTTCTTTTTAAATAATACGCCAAAAATATATTTCATAAAAATTAATGAAACACAGATAGTCTGTCTATGAATAGTATAATAAAAACGTAATTAAAATTGAGATTTTTATTAATATCAATGTTTTATATTTATGTTTTTTAGCTTAAAATACATGGGTAGGCTTAAAATAAGTTGAAAAATTAGTGGAGATCCAAAAATAGGGTTTTTATGAGTCGTGACCTAAAAGTTGCGTTTTCAGCCAAAGAAAAATGTTTTTCGCAATTCTGTTCGCGATGCCTTGTGACCAGACTTTTTCCCGTCGTTGTGAGTACCTGGAAGTCTATATTCTGAGTTCTTTTAACAAAGTTATAATAGAAACAAATTGTTAGCAGCAGCAAGACAGCCTACAAGCAGCAATAGGTTAGCTTACAAACAAATATACACAAGTAATATCTCTTTTCTTTCATCCAATCAAGAAGTGATTGCACTCATTTATGATGGTACAAAAATGATGCTCTGAATTTGATTATCATGTTGATTTGGTTGCACGAGTATGTTCTTTTGGCTATTTTGTAGAGGACACAGAAAACAAGATGTGTGCAAGATGTCATGATGTTGAGATTGTGATCGGGTTGCGATTCCGATTATGATTGTTGCCATCAAGAGATTGAGATTGAGAATGTGATTGTGATTGTGATTGAGATTGAGAGTGAGAGTGTGATTGAGATTGAGATTGTGCACAAGATTGAGATTGAGAGTGAGAGTGAGAGTGTGATTGAGATAGCTCGGGGGTGGTCGGGAGGTTATGAAACGAGCTATGCTCCTCTTGTAACTATTATTCATACAGACTCTTTATTTCATCTATTTACTCTGCGTACTCTGTATATTCCTTGTTCATCAATGTATTCCACTCTCCCATGTCGCGTCACATTATGTCTAAAGATAATGAAGAAATTTATCTCCAAGTCCTACATAGCCAACTCAAATTCTAGATTTAGCATCTTGTATTTAGACAATCTGTCTTCTTATAAAAATCTATAATTTTTTTCTTTTTTGGAGAAATTTAATCTCACAACCAGGGGTATCTTGGGAACTTTGGAGAAATTGCCTGAGTTTCCAATTGGGCAATGGTTAGATGCGACAATCTCAAAGGCGAAGAGGAATGAAGTGTTGATTATTGAAGAGAAAGAGGAGATGTCAAGGGGTTGCGATTGGCACATATATTTTCACAAGTTCCTTTTAAAGCTCTACATGAGATCATTACTTAAATAACTTTAAGTCTATTTCAATTTTGTGGCTGCAGTATCACAAATATAGAGCTTTGTGGTCGCATGAGAAACACCTTAGAGTGCAATGGATCGACGAACAAAGGGTCCTTTCTACGGTGTTGTTAGGACAAAGCTTCATCCATGAAAGTAGGAGTAGTGCCAAGGATGATAACACAGAGACTAGCCAACTTGAATACTTTGGCTACTTCCAAGACATGTTGAAGATTAGCTTTAGAAAGTTTGATATTTTTATCTGATGTCAAGTGGTTCAAAGTTATTACCCTAATGCAACTGTGCACGCAATGACAAGATTTGATTGATTCAAGTGAACTCTAGGCATAACTCTAGGCAGGTGTGGACAGATGCGCGAGATACATTCGTACTTTTAGAGCATTGTGAACAAGTTGTGTTCACACTAGATCCAGTGTGGAGAGAAGATGATGAAAATGATCCGTCTAAACCCCGCTGGCTCTATGTTGTTCAAGTTGCTCCACGGAGCAAGCAAGCGTGTGAAGGATTGGACGTTGAGGTCAAAGAGGTGATTCATGAACAAAGTGCAGGGCCAACTGATGATATATGTTTGGATTTTGAGGTGGAGGTCAGTGGTGAGCATATGCTTGAACCTAGAGATGAACTGTGAAATATTGAAGCTGATGCGGAGAGCGATGAAGAAGTAAGGTTTGATGACAAAGATGCAAAAGTATAGATTGAGATAGGCATCTTTGATGCATCAAATCTCATAGAAGACGAGAGATTAACTAATGATTTTTTATAGGAACTCTTTCGTAAAACTCTTTTTATTAGTCTACATTGTGAAATACACTCTAGATTCATTCATTTGTGTTGGCGATTTTTTTATTTGTTATTTGTATTGATTAAGCATTTCTGCTGTAAACTAACGTATTTTGTGGGTGTTATTTGTATAATTGTAGTCATGGACGATGACGATGAGCCATACTCTCCTAATTTTAGTTTCCTATCACTCCGGCCAGCATGTTATTGACGAGGGAGAAATACCAAGACGAGAGAAGGGAGAGAGAGAGAGAGAGAGAGAGAGAGAGAGAGAGAGAGAGAGAGAGAGAGAGAGAGAGAGAGAGAGAGAGAGAGAGAGAGAGAGAGAGAAATGACTCTACAATCTGCAAGCCCCAAAGTGTGTAGAATACTCACACAGATGATGTATATATAGAGGGGACCCAAGTGCTATATATAGAGCTCAACACCCCCACTCAAATAAGGGTCCCTAACTGTGGATGAAAAAACATCACTCCTACCAAGTACAACAATGGCCTTAAAAGGCTCAAGAGAGAGATATCTTTGTGTAGACTGCCAACATCTGCTCACCAAAAATGTCTTCATAAACTTCTTTATTCTGCCATAATCTCTTCACCAAAAAATGTTTTGATAAACTTTAACTTTTGGTCATACCTGCAAATATCATAAACTCAAGAAATACAATCGAGAAAATCTTAGCAATGTTAATGAAAATAATCCCAGTCAAAATGTCATAAGAGACGGTTTGCAATGCTGTCCTTTTGATAACATAACAATGGATAGTACATAAATACATGACATGAAATGATGTCCATACAATATTCAAGATAGTGGCCACAACAATGATGGCATGACGATGAGATGGCACATATGCATGTATAACAAAACAAGAGTATATGTTCACAAATATGTATATATAAGGAATGATCTCCATACAATATTCAAGACAGTGGCCACAACAATGATGGCATGACGATTGATAATGTCTGCGACGATATTCATAACGATGACCATAGTAATGATGACATGAGGATGACGATATTGAAGACAATGGCCATAACAATGATAGCATGACAACCAGATAGCACATATGTATGTCTAACAAAATAAGAATGTACGATGAGATGGCACATATGCATGTATAACAAAACAAGAGTATATGTTCACAAATATGTATATATAAGGAATGATCTCCATACAATATTCAAGTGGGTGGCCACAACAATGATGGCATGACAATTGATAATGTCTGCGACGATATTCATAACGATGACCATAGTAATGATGACATGAGGATGACGATATTGAAGACAATGGCCATAACAATGATAGCATGACAGCCAGATAGCACATATGTATGTCTAACAAAATAAGAATGTATGTGTGCACATAAATGCATGACATAGGATGATGTCCGAGAAATTATTCATAACAATGACCTTAGTAATGACGGCATGTTGATGACGATGTCCAAGACGATATTCATAACAATGATGGCATGCCAATCAATAATGTCCACGAGGATATTCAAGAAAATGGCCACAACAATGACCATAGTAATGACGGCATGATGATGACGATGTTCGAGATGATATTCATAACAATGGGCACAACAATGATGGCATGACGATGACGATGTCCGAGACAATATTCATAACAATGGCCATTACAATGTTGGCATGACGATTGATAATGTCCGTGACGATATTCATAATAGTGACCATAGTAATGAAGACATGAGGATGACGATGTCGGAGATGATATTCAAGACAATGGCCATAACAATGATGGCATGACAATCAGATAGGACAAAATAAGAATGTATGTGTGCACATAAATAAATGACACAAGATGATGTCCGAGAAGATATTCATAACAATCACCATAGTAATGATGGCATGCCGATGACGATGTTTGAGACGATATTCATAACAATGGGCACAACAATGATGGCATGACGATGACGATGTTCGAGATGATATTCATAAGTGATTTCCATGAAAATAAGTTTTCAAGTGGCAAGATGACGCATTCAACTCTATAGAATGATCATCAAGGCACAAAATTGAGTAAATTACTCCATCAAGAATTTTAGTAATAATTCATTGTAAATTATATGAATTTCTTTATGAGTGATAGAGCATCAAACTCTCCAATATTGGTCATGTCACTACATGATCGAGCATCATAAATTGAAGTTAAAATATTCAACACAATGTCTAGTAGACCATCATATCAAGCACTAATACTACATGAGCATCATAAATTGAAGTTAAAATACTCAACACAATGTCTAGTAGACCATTATATCAAGCACTAATACTCAAATCCTTGGAGCATCATAAATTGAAGTTAAAATATTCAACACATCGTCTAGCAATTCATGATATGAAGCACCAATATTAAAATCCATGGGCATTCCATGGGATCAAAGTCTGTTGGTATAAAATTCGTCTCTGTTGAATGAATTCAGTAATTAAATATGACACGAAGTCTACTTAAAAACATAAGCCTCATGTACGTCATAAGAGCTCTAAGAACATAACCCGGCCCAACAATTTTTTCCACGTGATTTTTAAGGGCCTATTCAGTCAATCTAATTCTACAATGTCAATCAAAGATATAATGAAAGAAAATCTATGGTTTACAAATTCATAAAGTCCAGCTAGAAATATAAGCCTCACAGATTTTTAAGGGCCTATTCAGTCAATCTAATTCTACAATGTCAATCGAAGATATAATGAAAGAAAATCTATGGTTTACAAATTCATAAAGTCCAGCTAGAAATATAAGCCTCACATATGACACGAGAGTTTTAAGAACGTAACCCCTACAATTTTCTGTCTACATGATTTTCACGGGCCTGTTCAATCAAATCTCAGTCTATAATCTCAATCAAAATATAATGAAAGAAACTATATGATTTGCAAACTGCAACCTCTTCTCACAAACTTATCGCAGAGCCTACAATCAGTATCAAGACTAACTTACTCATGAATAAACCAAATATGACTTTCCTCATCACCATTGAAGTCAAAGCCATGGAAGCTAGACGTTACTCTCGTGAGAGTAGAGACCAACTTACTCAATAAACCATGGGCTAACATCACCTAAATAGACACTGACATCGTGCAAACATGCTCTTTGATTATCCATACACACAATGCTACCACCATAGAGCATGCATCACATCACTCAAAGACCACATTGGTCAATGTCATAGATGCTTATGGGTCTCTAATCTTGTATTGATTCCAATGCAATTTTCATCCTAGTCTCCATCAAGACCTTAGACATAAACTATCCACAATGATGTCTTCAGCCATCACATCCAGGCTGCAACCTAATGAGTCAAGGACCTTACATAAAATAGTGTATATTTGAGTGTGTCTGCATGTAAATAATGTAGCACAAATTGAAACTCATAAAATGAAGCAAATTTCTAGGACCCCGTCCATAAGACACAACTCTACAATCCATACCTTAGCAAGGTCCTTCGTAGTTTTTTTTTTTCTAGTGCCTGCAGGCCCTTGAGGTGCACCTCCAAGGTTCAAATGAATTGCACCCATCAATGTTCTATAACACCTATTTGTCAAGGGAGTGATGAACAATCTTCTCGAGTTTCCCAAGTACTCCTAGCCATATGGATTGCTTTAGGCACCGTCTAGAGTACTTTGATGAGCAGACATCTTCAAAACATCCACATGCTTATAAAATGTGGAAAAACACTATGAAGGTAGAAGCCAAGACATAGGAGAAAACTTATGTCTCAAAGGGCGCTATTTTAGCTTATAAGAAAGTGAAAAATTGAGGGCTATAAACACAGGTGCCAAAATATAGGGTATGCAGACATGCTATGGTGCAGAGACATACGTAAGTTGAGGGGATAAAATTTTGGGTCGTAGAAATGAGGCACCAATCTGAAAGTTGTGCACCTGTTGAAGGCATGCAGAGGCAGCCGGGACTGAGGAGAGAAGACCAGGAAAAGGTGGCCAAAAGGCTGGCCAATCAATGCGAGGGCGAGGAGGGGCAACTCAGCACCAGCCCAAAGGACCTCCAAAAAACCATGCCTCCTCATCAACAGCAGTACATCAACCAAGAACCCCATAACTGTTGAGATTGCAAAAGAGTAAGTTTATCGTGCATTACTACGCTTGGCCCTGCAGCTATATCGATCTCTAAATGTGTCGAAGGTGATTTTGAGTGAAAGTATATCAGTATACAAACCGAACTGATACAGACGTCAAAGCAAACCTCGCTTCTACCGACTCTTACCATCGGCTTGCAAGACCTGTATGCTACAGTGTTTAAGAAAGGCCGTTATTCGCAGATATAGGTGAACTAGAAGATTAGGCCGCCGTAAGAGCAAAAATTAAAAGGCACGCAGCGCTATTTAAAGGAAAAGTCGAGAGCAAATAGCAGGCAGTGCCTCTTGCACACACACCAACGAAACTGCCTCACCAGCGTGCTGACTGCACATTTCTCAAAAGCGCCCACCAGTGCACAAAAATACAGCATTCGAGATTGTTGGTCTTTGCCAAATCACTCAAGCTTGCTAATTCCCTCCGGTGAAGACATCACAATATGTTGCGTCAACCACATAAGGCAAATGCAAATTATAAATCCATGGTGCATCACTGAGCTCACAGAGAAACGATGAGAAGAAGAAAGATTTTTCTTAAAATAGAGTCAAAAGAAAAGCAACCGCTCATTCATGGCGGCCTAGGCTATAATTATTAGTGCTAGCTCTGAAACATTGTTGCTGATTATTTGTAATCTCCACTTTTTGGCTATTATTAGCACTGCGACATCCAAAGCGAGCACATCTCCACCCTTGCAAGCGGTAATAATAGATGCTTCTACACGAAACATAAGCGTGATCTGCTAATAGCATTAGATTTCCTAAAAATAGCGTTCTACGCTGCAGCCACTTCACGAACCAACACAAGTGTGCAATACTATAAGCTTGCAAATTTATTTCCTGCTCTACTCGCAGTGATACTAGCCTGCAAACCACTTTGCAAACTAACATGTGTATACATGTGATGATTGAGCTTGCTTACGAAGCCCTGGCGGACTGTATTTGCAGCCAACAACAATCACAATCCTCTTCTCTCGTAGAATCTCTAGTTTACAACAACCATCACTACATCTTCCCCCTACAATTTTCCTAATCGCAAATTAAAGAAAATCCAATTCCTACACCAACAAGGCTACGTGAACATAGCAAAGTAGAAAAGAACTTATCTTCTTTATTCTTGGGATGTTGTTATGCTGTTTCCATAGCTCTGATACCATGTTGACGAGGGAGAAATACCGAGACGAGAGAAGGGGGAGAGAGAGAGAGAGAGAGAGAGAGAGAGAGAGAGAGAGAGAGAGAGAGAGAGAGAGAGAGAGAGAGAGACAGAGAGAGAGAGAGAGAGAGAGAGAGAGAGAGAAATGACTCCACAATTTGCAAGCCCGAAAGTGTGTAGAATACTCACACAGATGATGTATATATAGAGGGGACCCAAGTGCTATATATGGAGCTTGTGCTATATATAGAGCTCAACACATGTCACCCGAGTAGATGGGTGTCTTTCATGCAGATGGCATCCAATGCGGGTGCAGTTGAGATTAGCAACAATAGTATACTGCAGTTTTGCTTGAGCAAATGCATGCAAAGCAGAGAATGAGGATGGTGTGGATTTGAACGTTGAGAAGTTACTTCTTCGGAGATCCCTGCTTGTAAATAACCATGATTTGGTGGTGGATATTATGAGACGATATTCATAACAATGGGCACAACAATGATGGCATGACGATGACGATGTTCGAGATGATATTCATAAGTGATTTCCATGAAAATAAGTTTTCAAGTGGCAAGATGACGCATTCAACTCTATAGAATGATCATCAAGGCACAAAATCGAGTAAATTACTCCATCAAGAATTTTAGTAATAATTCATTGTAAATTATATGAATTTCTTTATGAGTGATAGAGCATCAAACTCTCCAATATTGGTCATGTCACTACATGATCGAGCATCATAAATTGAAGTTAAAATATTCAACACAATGTCTAGCAGACCATCATATCAAGCACTAATACTACATGAGCATCATAAATTGAAGTTAAAATATTCAACACAATGTCTAGTAGACCATCATATCAAGCACTAATACTCAAATCCTTGGAGCATCATAAATTGAAGTTAAAATATTCAACACATCGTCTAGCAATTCATGATATGAAGCACCAATATTAAAATCCATGGGCATTCCATGGGATCAAAGTCTGTTGGTATAAAATTCGTCTCTGTTGAATGAATTCAGTAATTAAATATGACACGAAGTCTACTTAAAAACATAAGCCTCATGTACGTCATAAGAGCTCTAAGAACATAACCGGGCCCAACAATTTTTTCCACATGACTTTTAAGGGCCTATTCAGTCAATCTAATTCTACAATGTCAATCGAAGATATAATGAAAGAAAATCTATGGTTTACAAATTCATAAAGTCCAGCTAGAAATATAAGCCTCACAGATTTTTAAGGACCTATTCAGTCAATCTAATTCTACAATGTCAATCGAAGATATAATGAAAGAAAATCTATGGTTTACAAATTCATAAAGTCCAGCTAGAAATATAAGCCTCACATATGACACGAGAGTTTTAAGAACGTAACCCCTACAATTTTCTGTCTACATGATTTTCAAGGGCCTGTTCAATCAAATCTCAGTCTATAATCTCAATCAAAATATAATGAAAGAAACTATATGATTTGCAAACTGCAACCTCTTCTCACAAACTTATCGCAGAGCCTACAGTCAATATCAAGACCAACTTACTCATGAATAAACCAAATATGACTTTCCTCATCACCATTGAAGTCAAAGCCATGGAAGCTAGACGTTACTCTCGTGAGAGTAGAGACCAACTTACTCAATAAACCATGGGCTAACATCACCTAAATAGACACTGACATCGTGCAAACATGCTCTTTGATTATCCATACACACAATGCTACCACCATAGAGCATGCATCACATCACTCAAAGACCACATTGGTCAATGTCCTAGATGCTTATGGGTCTCTAATCTTGTATTGATTCCAATGCAATTTTCATCTTAGTCTCCATCAAGACCTTAGACATAAACTATCCACAATGATGTCTTCAGCCATCACATCCAGGCTGCAACCTAATGAGTCAAGGACCTTACATAAAATAGTGTATACTTGAGTGTGTCTGCATGTAAATAATGTAGGACAAATTGAAACTCATAAAATGAAGCAAATTTCGAGGACCCCGTCCATAAGACACAACTCTACAATCCATACCTTAGCAAGGTCCTTCATGGTTTTTGTTTTTCTAGTGCCTGCAGGCCCTTGAGGTGCACCTCCAAGGTTCAAATGAATTGCACCCATCAATGTTCTATAACACCTATTTGTCAAGGGAGCGATGAACAATCTTCTCGAGTTTCCCAAGTACTCCTAGCCATATGGATTTCTTTAGGCAACGTCTAGAGTACTTTGATGAGCAGACATCTTCAAAACATCCACATGCTTATAAAATGTGGAAAAACACTATCAAGGTAGAAGCTAAGACCTAGGAGAAAACTTATGTCTCAAAGGGCGCTATTTTAGCTTATAAGAAAGTGAAAAATTGAGGGCTATAAACACAGGTGACAAAATATAGGGTATGCAGACATGCTATGGTGCAGAGACATACGTAAGTTGAGGGGATAAAATTTTGGGTCGTAGAAATGAGGCACCAATCTGAAAGTTTCAGGCTGCAACCTAATGAGTCAAGGACCTTACATAAAATAGTGTATACTTGAGTGTGTCTGCATGTAAATAATGTAGGACAAATTGAAACTCATAAAATGAAGCAAATTTCGAGGACCCCGTCCATAAGACACAACTCTACAATCCATACCTTAGCAAGGTCCTTCATGGTTTTTGTTTTTCTAGTGCCTGCAGGCCCTTGAGGTGCACCTCCAAGGTTCAAATGAATTGCACCCATCAATGTTCTATAACACCTATTTGTCAAGGGAGCGATGAACAATCTTCTCGAGTTTCCCAAGTACTCCTAGCCATATGGATTTCTTTAGGCAACGTCTAGAGTACTTTGATGAGCAGACATCTTCAAAACATCCACATGCTTATAAAATGTGGAAAAACACTATCAAGGTAGAAGCTAAGACCTAGGAGAAAACTTATGTCTCAAAGGGCGCTATTTTAGCTTATAAGAAAGTGAAAAATTGAGGGCTATAAACACAGGTGACAAAATATAGGGTATGCAGACATGCTATGGTGCAGAGACATACGTAAGTTGAGGGGATAAAATTTTGGGTCGTAGAAATGAGGCACCAATCTGAAAGTTGCGCACCTATTGAAGGCATGCAGAGGCAGCCGGGACTGAGGAGAGAAGACCAGGAAAAGGTGGCCAAAAGGCTGGCCAATCAATGCGAGGGCGAGGAGGGGCAACTCAGCACCAGCCCAAAGGACCTCCAAAAAACCAGGCCTCCTCATCAACAGCAGTACATCAACCAAGAACCCCATAACTGTTGAGATTGCAAAAGAGTAAGTTTATCGTGCATTACTACGCTTGGCCCTGCAGCTATATCGATCTCTAAATGTGTTGAAGGTGATTTTGAGTGAAAGTATATCAGTATACAAACCGAACTGACACAGACGTCAAAGCAAACCTCGCTTCTACCGACTCTTACCATCGGCTTGCAAGACCTGTATGCTACAGTGTTTAAGAAAGGTCGTTATTCGCAGATATAGGTGAACTAGAAGATTAGGCCACCGTAAGAGCAAAAATTAAAAGGCACGCAGCGCTATTTAAAGGAAAAGTCGAGAGCAAATAGCAGGCAGTTCCTCTTGCACACACACCAACGAAACTGCCTCACCAGCGTGCTGACTGCACATTTCTCAAAAGCGCCCACCAGTGCACAAACATACAGCATTCGAGATTGTTGGTCTTTGCCAAATCACTCAAGCTTGCTAATTCCCTCCGATGAAGACATCACAATATGCTGCGTCAGCCACATAAGGCAAATGCAAATTATAAATCCATGGTGCATCACTGAGCTCACAGAGAAACGATGAGAAGAAGAAAGATTTTTCTTAAAATAGAGTCAAAAGAAAAGCAACCGCTCATTCATGGCGGCCTAGGCTATAATTATTAGTGCTAGCTCTGAAACATTGTTGCTGATTATTTGTAATCTCCACTTTTTGGCTATTATTAGCACTGCGACATCCAAAGCGAGCACATCTCCACCCTTGCAAGCGTTAATAATAGATGTTCTTTACACGAAACATAATGTGATGTGCAATAGCATTAGATTTCCTAAAAATAGCGTTCTACGCTGCAGCACTTCACGAACCAACACAAGCGTGCAATACTATAAGCTTGCAAATTTATTTCCTGCTCTACTCCCAGTGATACTAGCCTGCAAACCACTTCGCAAACTAAATGTGTATACATGTGATGATTGAGCTTGCTTACGAAGCCCTCTGGCGGCTGTATTTGCAGCCAACAACATCACAATTCTTTCTCTCGTAGAATTCTAGTTATTACAAAACCATCATACATTGTCCCTACAACTTTCCTAATCGCAAATTAAGAAAATCCAATTGATACACAACAAGGCTACGTGAACATAGCAAAGTAGAAAAGAACTTATCTTCTATCTTTCTTGGGATGTTGTTATGCTGTTTCCATAGCTCTGATACATGTTGACGAGGGAGGAAATACCGAGACGAGAGAAGGGGTGAGAGAGGAGAGACCGAGAGAGAGAGAGAGATAGAGAGAGAGAGGAGAGAGAGATAGAGAGAGAGAGAGGAGAGAGAGAGAGAGAGAGGAGAGAGAGAGAGGAGAGAAGAAATGATCCACAATTTGCAAGCCCGAAAGTGTTTAGAATACTCACACAGATGATGTTTTATATAGAGGGCGACCCAAGTGTATATATTGAGCTTGTGCTATATATAGAGCTAACACATGTCACTCTGAGTAGATGGGGTGTCTTTATGCAGATGGCATCCAATGGGGTGCATTTGAGATTAGCAACAATACGTAATACTGACGATTTGCCCTTTATCAAATGCAATCCAAATTCCATGGGATCAAAGTCTGTTGGTATAAAATTTGTCTCTGTTGAATGAATTCAGTAATTAAATATGACACGAAGTCTACTTAAAAACATGAGCCTCATGTACGTCATAAGAGCTCTAAGAACATAACCCGGCCCAACAATTTTTTCCACATGATTTTTAAGGGCCTATTCAGTCAATCTAATTCTACAATGTCAATCGAAGATATAATGAAAGAAAATCTATGGTTTACAAATTCATAAAGTCCAGCTAGAAATATAAGCCTCACAGATTTTTAAGGGCCTATTCAGTCAATCTAATTCTACAATGTCAATCGAAGATATAATGAAAGAAAATCTATGGTTTACAAATTCATAAAGTCCAGCTAGAAATATAAGCCTCACATATGACACGAGAGTTTTAAGAACGTAACCCCTACAATTTTCTGTCTACATGATTTTCAAGGGCCTGTTCAATCAAATCTCAGTCTATAATCTCAATCAAAATATAATGAAAGAAACTATATGATTTGCAAACTGCAACCTCTTCTCACAAACTTATCGCAGAGCCTACAGTCAGTATCAAGACCAACTTACTCATGAATAAACCAAATATGACTTTCCTCATCACCATTGAAGTCAAAGCCATGGAAGCTAGACGTTACTCTCGTGAGAGTAGAGACCAACTTACTCAATAAACCATGGGCTAACATCACCTAAATAGACACTGACATCGTGCAAACATGCTCTTTGATTATCCATACACACAATGCTACCACCATAGAGCATGCATCACATCACTCAAAGACCACATTGGTCAATGTCCTAGATGCTTATGGGTCTCTAATCTTGTATTGATTCCAATGCAATTTTCATCTTAGTCTCCATCAAGACCTTAGACATAAACTATCCACAATGATGTCTTCAGCCATCACATCCAGGCTGCAACCTAATGAGTCAAGGACCTTACATAAAATAGTGTATACTTGAGTGTGTCTGCATGTAAATAATGTAGCACAAATTGAAACTCATAAAATGAAGCAAATTTCTAGGACCCCGTCCATAAGACACAACTCTACAATCCATACCTTAGCAAGGTCCTTCATGGTTTTTGTTTTTCTAGTGCCTGTAGGACCTTGAGGTGCACCTCCAAGGTTCAAATGAATTGCACCCATCAATGTTCTATAACACCTATTTGTCAAGGGAGCGATGAACAATCTTCTCGAGTTTCCCAAGTACTCCTAGCCATATGGATTGATTTAGGCACCGTCTAGAGTACTTTGATGAGCAGACATCTTCAAAACATCCACATGCTTATAAAAAGTGGAAAAACACTATCAAGGTAGAAGCTAAGACCTAGGAGAAAACTTATGTCTCAAAGGGCGCTATTTTAGCTTATAAGAAAGTGAAAAATTGAGGGCTATAAACACAGGTGCCAAAATATAGGGTATGCAGACATGCTATGGTGCAGAGACATACGTAAGTTGAGGGGATAAAATTTTGGGTCGTAGAAATGAGGCACCAATCTGAAAGTTGTGCACCTGTTGAAGGCATGCAGAGGCAGCCGGGACTGAGGAGAGAAGACCAGGAAAAGGTGGCCAAAAGGCTGGCCAATCAATGTGAGGGCGAAGAGGGGCAACTCAGCACCAGCCCAAAGGACCTCCAAAAAACCAGGCCTCCTCATCAACAGCAGTACATCAACCAAGAACCCCATAACTGTTGAGATTGCAAAAGAGTATGTTTATCGTGCATTACTACGCTTGGCCCTGCAGCTATATCGATCTCTAAATGTGTCGAAGGTGATTTTGAGTGAAAGTATATCAGTATACAAATCGAACTGACACAGACGTCAAAGCAAACCTCGCTTCTACCAACTCTTACCATCGGCTTGCAAGACCTGTATGCTACAGTGTTTAAGAAAGGCCGTTATTCGCAGATATAGGTGAATTAGAAGATTAGGCCGCCGTAAGAGCAAAAATTAAAAGGCACGCAGCGCTATTTAAAGGAAAAGTCGAGAGCAAATAGCAGGCAGTGCCTCTTGCACACACACCAACGAAACTGCCTCACCAGCGTGCTGACTGCACGTTTCTCAAAAGCGCCCACCAGTGCACAAACATACAGCATTCGAGATTGTTGGTCTTTGCCAAATCACTCAAGCTTGCTAATTCCCTCCGGTGAAGACATCACAATATGCTGCGTCAGCCACATAAGGCAAATGCAAATTATAAATCCATGGTGCATCACTGAGCTCACAGAGAAACGATGAGAAGAAGAAAGATTTGTCTTAAAATAGAGCCAAAAGAAAAGCAACCGCTCATTCATGGCGGCCTAGGCTATAATTATTAGTGCTAGCTCTGAAACATTGTTGCTGATTATTTGTAATCTCCACTTTTTGGCTATTATTAGCATTGCGACATCCAAAGCGAGCACATCTCCACCCTTGCAAGCGGTAATAATAGATGCTTCTACACGAAACATAAGCGTGATCTGCTAATAGCATTAGATTTCCTAAAAATAGCGTTCTACGCTGCAGCCACTTCACGAACCAACACAAGCGTGCAATACTATAAGCTTGCAAATTTATTTCCTGCTCTACTCCCAGTGATACTAGCCTGCAAACCACTTCGCAAACTAACATGTGTATACATGTGATGATTGAGCTTGCTTACGAAGCCATGGCGGACTGTATTTGCAGCCAACAACAATCACAATCCTCTTCTCTCGTAGAATCTCTAGTTTACAACAACCATCACTACATCTTCCCCCTACAACTTTCCTAATCACAAATTAAAGAAAATCCAATTCCTACACCAACAAGGCTACGTGAACATAGCAAAGTAGAAAAGAACTTATCTTCTTTATTCTTGGGATGTTGTTATGCTGTTTCCATAGCTCTGATACCATGTTGACGAGGGAGAAATACCGAGACGAGAGAAGGGGGAGAGGGGGAGAGAGAGAGAGAGAGAGAGAGAGAGAGAGAGAGAGAGAGAGAGAGAGAGAGAGAGAGAAATGACTCCACAATTTGCAAGCCCGAAATTGTGTAGAATACTCACACAGATGATGTATATATAGAGGGGACCCAAGTGCTATACATGGAGCTTGTGCTATATATAGAGCTCAACACATGTCACCCGAGTAGATGGGTGTCTTTCATGCAGATGGCATCCAATGCGGGTGCAGTTGAGATTAGCAACAATAGTATACTGCAGTTTTGCTTGAGCAAATGCATGCAAAGCAGAGAATGATGATGGTGTGGATTTGAACGTTGAGAAGTTACTTCTTCGGAGATCCCTTCTTGTAAACAACCATGATTTGGTGGTGGATATTATGAGCAAAGGTTCATGTGTGCAGCAACTATCGGATCAAGTTCAGGTGGCTGTAGATCGAAGGCATCAGTTTGGTATAGTATTCAACACAAACCCTCATTTTCCTTGGAGGAAAGATACTCTAGGGCGGGCAATGATAATCTATTCACATCTTCTCAAAGGTCTTTTGTGTAGCAGGCGGTAGAGGTAGAAACTCCATATAGTAGCTATAATATGCCGAGCAAGCCGAGTGCAATTATCACCAATAACGACTTAACTACATTCCATAGTGCAAGGCATGCTGCTGTTAATATATTGTCTGAGTGCAATACCAATTTTAGCGTCAAAAGGACATTTTGTGATCTATTGTCAAATGCATTTTGCAACCTCAAGATTAAGAAATTATTCTATTTAGTTATACACTCAATATATCATATATGTTAGGTGTCGAGCACCCTCTTGTGAAAAAAAAGTTCTCATGATGTTGCATCTTATCTCGATTTACTATAAGAGATGAGTCAGATTTCTTTGCATCTCTTACTAGCTTAGCATATTAGATTCATTACATCCGCAAAAATTCAAGGAGGGTTGTCTAGACAGAGGGGTTAGCAGGGGTGTTGTGGATTGGAGGGCCGCCAGAGCTTGAGAAGGAGAGTTCGACGCATGGGGTGGTGGCGATGGCATCGATTGAGTTGGACATATGGAATCTAGTTCTATGCAAAAAAGGGCTAGATTTCTCGCAGGCTTCATGCCGCCACCTCAATTGCATCATTATTATAACTAGTAGTACCTGTTGAACCGGAAGCAAAGAGTGCAGTTAGATGAGAAGACAGAGAGGAGACACCATCATATGCAAACCCCAAAGTGTGTGTAGAGCACGCACTGAGTACATATATATAGTGGGGACTCCTAGTTATATATAGCATAGGGGTTGGTATATATAGCTCCAACACCCCCACTCAAATAGGAGTCCCTAGCTGTGGATGAAAAAACCCTTGGGGGAACAAGGGAAAAATCCACAGCACCATATACATGCACTGTTATATTAACAATTATCAAAGTTTACAAAATTGTTTTCTAGGAGCAACATCACTCCATAATATACATTGTGCGCTTTCAAGCGTCTTTGGAAGTTTAATAACACTATAATTGAATTGATGCAAATCCTTCAATATCTTTGAGTAGCTTCAATATCTTTGAGCCCCTATACATGCTGCTTGACGTGACTTTTATCCGGTAAATGACATCAACTCAAGAAACATAGCAAAATGTGAAGGTTAAAAATAATCACATCAAATTGTCCTAAGAGACGGTTCACCATACCTCTTTAGAGACGACAGAGAAACAAATGTTATGTCGATGCAATCATATGTGCACTAAGACTCTACATAAATGCTATGAAACACTAGTGGTGCATAGTCACAACTGCCAAGTCCCTAATGACAAGAATGATAAGAACCATAGCACCAATGATGACGAGGGTGTAATAAGATGATAAAAACCATAGCATCAATAACGACGAGGGTGCAATAAGACGATAACACCCATAGCACCACTTATGACGAGGGTGTATTCAATAAGACGATAATGATAAGAACCATAGCACCAATGATGACGAGGGTGTAATAAGATGATAAAAACCATAGCATCAATAACGACGAGGGTGCAATAAGACGATAACACCCATAGCACCACTAATGAAGAGGGTGTATTCAATAAGACGATAACATTCATAGAACCAATGACGATGATGGTGCAATAAGGCAATAACAACCATAGCGCCAATGATGACGATGGTGCAATAAGACGATAATATTCATAGGACCAAAGAAGATGATGGTAATGACCACGAGGGTGTAATAAGACGAGAAGAGTGATAGCACCATGACGACGAGGGAGCATTGAGACGATAACAACCATAGTGCCATTAGATATCGAGGAACTAATACTGATTAGAAAGGTGAGATATGATAATCACAAGCATAGCACTGAGCTCGACAATAGGCTCCAACATAAACTTTGTGAGTGATTGGAGGTAATCTATCATATCATCAAGAAAATTATTAGTAAAGTCATTATGTACAAAGCATATGTGTCAAATTGCACGAATCATGTATTAATGTTGCACATCAAATGACATTTTCATGACAAGAACCATGAATAATATTTCTCCAAATATTGTAACTTGTTGAGACTTTATCATAATACGCAAGAGTATATGCAAACTTGAGCATGATAAAAGGAAATAGCACCAAAATAAGCAATATAATAATGATATATTGAACCATTTGCGATGATTACCATGCATTGTGTTGGAGCTATATATACCAACCCCTATGCTATTTATAGCTCCAACAGTACCTCTGTTGTAAGCTGTATCTTTTGGAGGGATGGAACCTTGACAGCCTTCAAGTTGCATCTTTTGACTAGAGATACTAGTTTCGAATGGATGGCTATTTCAAGTGTTATTGGTAGCCCAAAATCGATGGATCTTTAGAGTTGTTTTTTCTCATCAGTGCTCAAAGCATGAGACTCATGTACGTTCAAAAGGCGACGCTCAATGCAAGAAAAAAATCTATTTCTCTTGAAAGTGAGATCATTGTCAAAGGCATCAATAGATCTTTTACAATTGTTGGTAATGAGCTTGAATGTATTGTCTCCATGGCCACAAAAACACACTCATTACACCCTAACCTTCGGGCAGTGTTAAAGAGAATTGCTACTTGATTAAGACCTTGATTAAAACCCCTTGGAAATAGCATACGTCAAACGTACTAACAAATTCGACGTTGTGTTTCCTTGAACTGCAGGTTGATGTGTTGAGAAGTATAACATGGGGCATTTACAAGTTCTAGTTGTTCATAGCTTGCCACAATGCCTAGTAGGCAACTAAATGCAAGGTACTATGGGCTTCATAACTGCTAAATATGCCAACGTACCCGCCGCTTTTTGGCTTTGTTTTGAATGTGAATGATATCGAGCGGAATGTCACACATACTAATACCCATGAGCGTCACATAATAGTATGTTTTCATATGTGCATTTGGATTATTGGTGAGCGGACTGAATATACTTCCTTTTCCTATGGGGATGCTGACCTCAAGATACCTATTATCATGTGTAGTTAGGAAGCATATTACATAACGCAGGTTAGACTCAGCAAGGAGGCAAGAAGACATAAGCTGATCGAAGCAACTTACTATATATATATATATATAGAGAGAGAGAGAGAGAGAGAGAGAGAAGGTAATACTGATCACAGGACATAGAACATAAAGTTACATCTGTGTGTTTTGTGTATGGCAAGGATGAAAATATTCACAACACTACATGTTTCAATTGCACAAGCACAACTCAACTCAACAACACTGCAAGGTCCGTTCTCTGTGTTGAAAGAGAAAGAGAGAGCACAGAAATAGAACCCCAAAGTGTGTACAATACACACATGAGAAGATGTATATATAGAGGAGACCTGGGTGCCATATATAGAGAAGCCATATATTGAGTAGCTTCACATATAAGCTCAACACCCCCGCTCAAATAAGGGTCCCTAACTGTGGATGACAAACCCTTGGGGGATCAAGGGAAAAACCCACAGCTCTATATACACCCACCGTTATATTATAAAAATCATTGAATATACAAATGTTCATGAGGAGCTACATCACTCCTTTTACAATGAATATTTTATGAGGAGCTACATCTCTCCTTTTACAATGAATTTTTTATGAGGAGTTACATTACTCCTATTCTATCAAATACAATAATGAATACAAAGGTTCAATAAAGTGGTGTAAAGGCTATCGATTAGCTCGTAATCAGAAGTGTCTCCATGAATCTGCTATGTAGCTTGTCATCACTATCGTATCACCAAACATATCTTCATGTTGTCATCAATATGACATCTCCAAACATATCTTCATAAATCTTTTATTGCTACCAAGTTTTTCTTCATAAAATCAATTCTTTGATGAATCCTACATAGATCATAGACTCAAAAAAAAAGCATAGTCATAAAAATTATTAGCATCGTTAGTGAAATAATTTACGTTCACAATGCCATTATAAGAGATGGTTCGCGACGCCACTCTTTTGACGACATCTATACGCACGAAAACATATGGTACATAGAGTATGAACGTAAAAGTACAAGATGCGTGATTACGTGATGCAAATGATATGTGTATATACTACATAAAACAACATTTATCAACGTAGTGATCAATGAATATCATCAAAGTATTAACAAAACATCATCATTGTATCAATAAAAATGCATAAATCATCATGGTATCAACAAAAAGCATCATGATATCACCGAAAATAATCATTGTATCAACGAAACAACATCATGGCATCACCGAGAATAACCATTGTATCAACGAAACAACATCATGGTATCACCGAGAATAACCATGGTATCAATGAAACAACATCATGGTATCACCGAGAATAACCATGGTATCAATGAAACAGCATCATGGTAGCAACAAAAATCACAATGGAATTAACGAAATATCATCATGGAATCACCAAGAATAACCATGGTATCAACGAAACATCATCATGGCATCACCGAGAATAACCATGGTATCAATGAAATATCATCATGGTATCAACAAAAATCACCATGACCAAAGTACTAACAAAACATCATCATGGTACCCTCAAAACCACTATGGTATCAACGACAAATTATCAATAAAACGACGAAACTATATCTCTAAAAGAATAATTATATGAGAATCAATGAACGAGTATATCATATAACAAAAGATCATGTACCAACAGTAGCTCGATAGAATTTGGACGATCATCAACTGCTCGACTGAATCGGAACGATATGTAACTGGCTTCTGTAGCAAAGTTACGTCAGTAACAAATATATGATTGATGAAGAAAAAATATAATTGAGAACTTTTCAATTATGAAAAAAAAATCAAAAGCAAAAAGTAAAATTTTGCTTTTCAAACATATCCACAGTCCGTGAACGATAACCCAAAATCGGTGCAGAATTTAGAGAAACTTTCTTCTGCAAAGTTATAGACCACATCGATTCTAATCCCTCTAGTGGATAGTTTCTGCAAATCGTTTTCAATTAGCAGAAAAATCAAAACATAAAACGAAACTTGCTTTTCGGGTATGTACGCACTCCGCGAACGATAACTCAAAATCGGTGCAGAATTTGAAAAACCTTCCTTCTGCAAAGTTGTATATCACATCGATTCCGGTTTCTGTAGAGGGTAGTTTCTGCAAAATTGTTTTCAATTAGCAAAAAAATCAAAAACAAAAAACGGAACATGCTTTTCAGGCATGTACACAGTCCGCGAACGATAACTCAAAATCGGTGAAGAATTTGAAAAAACTTTTTTCTGCAAAGTTGTAGACCACATCGATTTCGATCTCTCTAGAGAATAGTTTCTGCAAAATCGTTTTCAATTAGCAGAGAAATAAAAAAAACAGAAAGCAGAAGTTGCTTTTCGGGTATGTGCGCAGTCCGCGAACGATAACTCAAAATCGGTGTAGAATTTGAAAAAACTTCCATCTATAAAGTTGTAGACCACATCGATTCCGATTGCTTTGATGGGTAGTTTTTGCAAAATCGTTTTCAATTAGCAGCAAAATCAAAAACAAAAAGCGGAACATGCTTTTCAGGCATGTACGCAGTCCGCGAACGATAACTCAAAATCGGTGAAGAATTTGAAAAAACTTCCTTCTGCAAAGTTGTAGACCACGTCGATTCAGGTCTATTTTGACGATTAGTTTAAGCAAAATCGTTTTCAATTAGCAGAGAAATGAAAAACAAAAACGTACTGCTCTAATACCATGTTGAAAGAGAAAGAGAGAGCATAGAAATAGAACCCCAAAGTGTGTAGAATACACACATGAGATGATGTATATATAGAGGAGACCTGTGTGCCATATATATAGAGAAGCCATATATTGAGTAGCTTCACATATAAGCTCAACACCCTACATCCAATTTCCCATGTGCACGCGTTTGCTTGGTGCAACACATAAACAATGCGGGGTAGGGCACACTTTTCATTAATTATGTTTTTTTGGAGACACCATGCATAGTGCCAGATCTCCACCATACTTTTGTATGACACCTCTATATCATGTGCATTGTACATACATTGCACTTTTAGTCTGTGATGTTTCATTGCAAGATGATATGTTTAACTATTCACATTGCTTTTTTGTATCTTGACTCCAATATTGATATGTAGATTGGACAATCAAAAAGTACTACTACAACATTGCAGGCAAGTAAAGCATCTCATTTATTGTTGCAGTTCATTCATGCTTTATCTATTTGCTTGTTTTAGAAAAAATTTCATTACTTCCTTTGCTTTCGTTTATTTGGATCTCATTTTTAGAAATATACACTCGATGACGAACAACATCTGCACATGTTAGTCACACACAAAACTCTTTGCACACGGTTGCTAGCCAATGCATGTGATGTATTACAATAGTGAATACACAAGTAGTGAATGCATGTGGTGTATCGCAATAGTGAATTCACCTTGTTCATCTTTACTTTAGCTCTGAATAATTGATACCATACTAGGTGTCTAAATAATCAATGCCATATTATATATGTCCTCGTTTCTCCCGTACTAGGTATCAACATGAATCTCTCAAGACCTAGAAGATTACAATCCAAGCGCGCCTCAATAAGCTAGGGAGAAGATTGCAACTAACTTGAAACTAGCTTACCTTCCATTTTCTAGGTCATGGTTTGAAATTATTGTATTGTATAAAGATTGGAGCATGCAATGTGACATCTTTGCTCACAATCTCGAAATATGTTCCTCCTGCACCACGGCATACCTCACATACATAGCGATAAATGAGGTCAATAGACAAATGAAATAGACACTCCTACGGCCCTCATTTTTGTATTATTGTTGAGCACTTTGCCATTGGAGCGCCATCAACAAGACTAAGCAACATTGTATCTACAGTCCATTACCAGTTCAAGATACCAACCACAAATCAGCAATATCCCCTCTCTATTCATGAGACCGATGAGCGATATTTGTACATAAAAGAGGTAAATATTATAATAATAGACGAGCTATCCATGTTAACTCAACGACTTTTGACCTTACTGTAAGACAAAATGTTAACGTAACAAGTAGTACACTGGTAGATCCCTTCAAAAACAAATGTTTTCTCTTACTCTCTGATCTTGCCAAACCAACCCAGTTTGTAGTCATGCACCGGAGATTTGTAACACATTCCATATCACAAGCTCGGTCCACTAGTTACATGAAATGTTTTTGTACAAGATGTCATGCTCTCTAAGACATTCAACAGACCCTAAATTGCTTCAGTTCTTGACGATTAATCGTGAAAGAAAACTAACCGTATATGAGATCAATTGTACCTTGGGTACATGTATTAAAGACAAAACACACTCGACATCCACCTTCAAAAATGTGAGACGACATTCTGCGCTACCAACCATTGATCAATGAAATTTTTATTTTTGAAATACATTCCGTTTGCAAAAATTTACATGAAGCACATATACTAGAAAAAACATTCGTCAGTAGACATAGTAGTACAACCTTGCTTGGATATAATCTCAAATTTAACCATCCCTATAATCTCTAGTAATTGATGCACTTAACTTTGTCTCCTCCCATAAACATTATAGAAAATTTCAAACGTATATCCCTTTCACACAGGGTCGCCCTTGCCAAATTAGTCATTCTCTTGTTCCCTTCAGTGCTAAATGCTAAATGTCAATTTGCATATGTCCTTCTATATTCTATAGATGTTATATTCTTAAAAGAAACACCGTTCTTCAAGGAAAACTTGAAATTCTCCCAATTTTAGGTCAAAATTGGAAGCTTATGCCGATATTGCACTAAAGCTTGTGTAAATATCCCAATCACTCAAAATCTAACCCAAAAGGCCACTCCTCATCTCCAGCTAGCTGCTTGACTCGCGTGCTGCGACCTGCCTCGCCTAAATTCAAGTAGTCCCACTTTCTCGCAGTCAAAAATTGAATCCCGCCTCTCCTTGGCACTGTGTGTCCCTCTCCCACCGTTGTCTACCTCCTATTCTGTGCTACGCCCAAAACTTGCCATGACAGAAAGGTATTTTGTAAATTCTGGACATTTGAAGGATATTTTGGTATTCCACAAATTAAAGCGAGGAGCGGTATTTTGGGATTTTTTCTTAGAAAGAACCACAACATTCTAGTAAGAGAATGAACATTCTAGAGAGCGAAAGAGAAGCTTTTATTCAATCGAGAGAGAGAGAGAGAGACAGAGAGAGAGAGAGAGAGACAGAAGGGGCGAGGTGGCAAATGAAAGGGTGGTGAGATCGAACTTAATGATGGCATTACCGTTGTCGACATTGAAAGAGGTGGTAGAGATAATGGCATATCCGCTAGCGAGCTGGAAGTGGCAAGTGCCGTCATCAATTCCAATCTCGCGCTTCCGCAAGAAAATGCAATTCAAGCCGTGGAGGTAGCAATTCAAGGGGTGTTTTGAAAATTCTCTCAAATTAGAGGAGTATTTTAGTCATTTTGAAGGAAAAATTTGGCCTTTCATTTTCCCTTTCTCTTAATCCCAAGGGATCTTTCAAGAATATTCCTATTAAAAAGACATGGGTACACACCTACCGAGAACATGTATACTTTGCCAATGGTCCCCAATTCCTTTCAAGAGTCCTAGGTACGCTACAAATGGCTTTCTACCTGATCCAAATGCGTCTCTCTACCGCACCAATCCAAAAAATGGCCTATGATTAAAATTTCCTCTTTGTAAAAATAGCTAAAAGGTCTAAAGTTTCCTCTTTAAAAGAATGGTTGCGGTAATATTGCCCATCAACCGTTCGCAAAGAGTTGGTCTAACGGTAAGGCTTTGGCCTCTCAACCTACATGTTGTGGGTTCAAATCTCCCGTTGGGTCAGGCTCTTGAGGAACATCTTGTGCTCACTTGTTGTTCATGGTTTTGCTAGGGCTCTTGCCCTTGGACACTTGAGTGCATCCTGGCCTGCTCCTAGGAGAGGTCAACCAAGGAGGAGGTTCCTAGCTGGTTTCTAGATTTAGCATCTTGTGTTGATAGACAATCTGTCTTCTTATACTTTTTGTTTTTGGAGAAATTTAATCTCACAACCAGAGGTATCTTGGGAATTTTGGAAAATGTGAAGGGTATTTTGGGAATTTGTGACAAAATACTGGGGGTATTTTGGGAAATTTTGAAATTTGAGGGGTATTTTTGAAATTTCCACAAATTAGAGGGGTATTTTGGTAATTTTCCGAAAGTCGTCAACCGTGAGGGTGGCGTGAAGAAAGAGGAGATGGGAAGGGTCGCGGCCATCACGAGACGAGGAGAGTCCTATAAAACGAGAGCGCACCTGCACGTATACTACTCCCTCCTCCCAGGAAGACATACAAGTGCAGAGTCACTTCGGACTCTCTCTCTCTCTCTCTCTCTCTCTCTCTCTCTATTGCGCGCGTGCGCACCTGCGCCAGAGACACAACGTCCACGTGGTGTTGGGCTACTTGTTGTTGCGAGCAAGGCGAGATAATAAACTGTAAGCGGGAGAATATGTGGGTGGAGTTCTCCTCATTTTGTCATTCTACCCTCCTCTCGTGCTGCTGCGCTACTTCACGACTTCCTTAGCCGCCCCTTTTGTAGTGCAACTCCTTGTAATAATATAATTTACTATCATATTTTGCAATCTGCACAGCAATATTGACAGTTCTCGTTGATGCATGGATAAAAACACAATTGTCTTAAAAGCTTTAAAACGAGAATAGAATTGCAAATATAAGGTAGCTTCTTACTATGCAGATCACTACGTCCTCTGTAAGCAAGAAGAAAAAAGATGGACCATATCTGCCTCTAGGTTCTGCATAGACAATCATCAAAGGGTCTACTCACAACATTTGCGTAAACTTCTGCGTAAACCAGGTGGCACTTGAAACATTAAATTGTAAATAAAACTAGGACTTTGCACCATGCAAGGACTTTGCGGTAGACTGATGGGGGGCGATCTGCATGTAAAGGAAAAGAAACTTGTCACCATTGGCTTTGCATGACTTGAATAAAAATGTTTGAGATAAGCAAAGGAGCTATTCGTTGGTTGAGCACATGACCACTGTGACACAGGTCTTGAATTCGATTGCCTTCAATCTTCACCATATTTGGCATACCTATCGGTTGCATTATTTATTGCCAAGCAGGAGAGCAGGCTTATCCAATATTAATGTATTCGAAGAGATGGCATCCCTCACAGAGAGCTCGTCAAGAACAGATCGAGTTCCTTGTCTAGCTATCACATCATGAATTCGTCAAAACCTCGCATATTTCCGCTACAATATGCCTTGGTAACGCAAGCATACATGATCGCATTTGAAAGGAAGCCCTTGCTCCACGCTCGCAAAAACAGGCCAATGCAGTTTCCCTGCCTTGCCCTAGTATTATATCGTGCAATCGAGGCATTCCGAGAGAGCTTATCCTGGACAGCTGGAAGTACACCAGGCACTCTCACATGAACACCGCATTTGGACAGCTTGAAGAAGTTAGTACTCGTCCGCATGTGAACGCACGTCGATTGATCACAGCACGCGCGTTTCTGTGTATTGGTGGCCATGGTAAACTCGCGGCCTAGATGAGTGTCTCTTTCTATTTCTCACTCTCTCTCTATATCTGCTACGATATGGTATCATCGTAGCCTCCTCCTGGAGCGCTTGTGCGAGCCCACATATTTTTCATGCTTTCGCTAATTCAATCATTTGCGGGTCAATGCCTTGGCTGCCTGCGCTTACCCCAACGCCCTCCTTTCCTGTGATAGCGACCCCTTACCCACGTATTTGTTCTGCATGGCCAATCATCAAAGGGTCTACTCACAACAAAACGAACATTTGTGCGCATTTGCGTAAACTTCTGTGTCACCATTAGCAAATTAAGTGGCACTTGAAACATTAAATTGTAAATATAACGTCGATTGATCTCAGCACATGTCTCTGTGTATTGACTGCCATGGCGTACTCGCGGCATCTCTCTCCCTCTCTATAACTTCTACAAAGCAGTAATTGGCAGGCCCAGTATCACATCTGACAAAAAATCTCATCATAATTGGCTTGTTTGCCCAGTGCCACATGCCGTCAAGGTGCGAACTTTGAAGTGAAGGCATTTGGAGATCGAGAGGCCCTGATCACTTTGCAACCGGCTTTGACTTATAATAGCTTTAGGCCCTGCGAGTCACCATATAAGTGGATATGCTCATTGCACACCGTCAGCATGGGCGTGTGAACATGAAAGCCGTGTGTCACTGACATTAATCACTTACGGAGCTATTTTACACGCTAATTTGTGTTGAGATGTAGAGAGAAAGAGAGAGAGAGACGAGACAAGAGACACACCATATACGCTGCCAAAGACTGATTCATATTGAGGACAAGATACAAATATGTTGAGATGTAGAGAGAAAGAGAGAGAGACGAAACAAGAGACACACCATATACGCTCCCAAAGACTGATTCATATTGAGGACAAAATACAAATATATAGGTGAGACCAAGTTCAGTAGAGTGAGCCATATATAGCTCCAACACCCCCACTCAAACAAAGGTCTTTAGCTTTGGATGAAAAAACCCTTGGGGAGTTCAAGGGAAAAACCCAAGCCCCTATACAATGTGAAATATGAACCAGAGGTGATGATGTGAAAGTGAAATGTGCATCTATGTACAAATATTCAAGTGACTTAGATATCACAAGGTGCAAATGTGGAGTGTGCATAGTGCATGGTACCTAAAAGATTACAATGTCATATGTACAAAGCTATTACAATAGAAAAGAAGCTAATCTAAAAAGAGTGAGGCCGAAGCAACTCCAAGCTCCGAGCGCAAGAGGATGAAACGTGACTCATTGAGGCCTTTGGTCAAAATGTCTGCAATCATCTAGTCACTTGAACAGTGTTCAACCATAATGGTTCCCTTGCGTACTTCATACCTGACATAATGATAATGGACAGCAATGTGCTTTGACTTATTATGTTGAACATAGTCTTTTGCAAGACTAATAGCACTTTGGTTGTCACACCGCAAGGGTGTGCTAGAAAGAGGAGAGTGACCAATATCAACCAGCATTTGTCGAAGCCAAATCAACTCACGAGCTGCAAGTGATGCCGCAACACATTCTGACTCAGTCGTAGAAACTGCAACACAACGTTGTTTCTTGCTGGTCCAAGAAACAAGACAACCATTTATAAAGAAGCAATTTCCACTAGTAGATCGCATAGATAAATGTGAGCTTGCCCAGTCTGCATCTGTGTAACCCAAAAGAGAAAGAGATTTCATAGAATCCGATGTGAGTTGTCGTCCATCGACTAAACCAAAATCTGTAGTGCCTTTCAAGTATTTCAATATACGCTTTGCAGCAGACCAATGCTTAAGAGAAGGACATGCAAGATGTTGTCCAAGATAGTTAGCAGCAAACAGAATATCAGGACGAGTGTTCATGCCAACAAACTGAAGACATCCAATCAAGTTAGCATAAAGTTGATTTGTGACAAGTTGACCGCCATTGTCAGAAGTATTCTTCGTAGAGCTCGCAAGACAAGGTGTGTTGGCTGAATGTGTAGATTCCATACCAAATTTTTGAATAGTATCTGCAATAAACTTTGACTGTCGAAGGAATAAAATACCTTTTGTACGGTTCCGTTGAATTTGAATGCCAAGACAAAAGTGAATCTCTCCAAGATCCACCATATCGAATGCAGAAGACAATAAATTTTTCACTTGCTGAAGAAATCCCAAATCATTGGAAACAAGGATGGTATCATCCACATAAAGAGCAAGAATCACAAAACTGCTACCTTGGCGTTTTATGTATAAGTTGGGGTCTGACGAGCAAGAGATGAATCCTTTAGAGGTGAGAAAAAGATCAAATTTTGTATACCAGACTCGCGAAGCTTGTTTGAGACCATATAGTGCCTTATGGAGTTGAGCAACAAGGTCTTCTTTACCTGGAATAACAAACCCTTCTGGTGTTTCCATAAAAATTTTCCTCTTCCAAGTCACCATTAAGAAAAGGCAGTTCGCACATCCCATTTGATAGCTTCTAAATCAAAAAACTGCTACCTTGGCGTTTTATGTATAAGTTGGGGTCTGACGAGCAAGAGATGAATCCTTTAGAGGTGAGAAAAAGATCAAATTTTGTATACCAGACTCGCGAAGCTTGTTTGAGACCATATAGTGCCTTATGGAGTTGAGCAACAAGGTCTTCTTTACCTGGAATAACAAACCCTTCTGGTTGTTCCATATAAATTTCCTCTTCCAAGTCACCATTAAGAAAAGCAGTTCGCACATCCATTTGATGAGCTTCTAAATCAAATTGAACAGCAAATGCCAATAAAACTCGAACACTTGTAATGCGAACAACTGGTGAAAAAGTCTCTTGATAATCAACACCAGCTACTTGGGAGTAACCTTTTCAACTAAACGCGCCTTGAACTTGTCAAAAGATCCATCTGCGTTAATTTGGCAGTGGATGATAGTTATGGAGCCACTTAGACTGATATGTCATATTTCCTGTAGCACCAGAATCGACAATAAAAAGTGATCCATCACGTACATGAAGTATTCTGTCTGGAGCAACTGAACATGGGACGCAGCTTGTTTCTGGTACAATGTTGTTTCGATGTTCAGTAGCATATGCTCTATTCCGATCTGTGTCGAATCGATGCTTATAGCACATATGAGTGGGATGATCAGATCGTCTGCAATATTCACAAGAAGAAGAAGAAGAGTCTCTAGATAAACGTGGTTGTTTTGTGGTAATATTGTGTTCTTCATCATATTGACGTGCCCAACAATCATCTTCAGTATGGCCATTTCTGTTGCAGTAAGAACATTGCTTATTAGGAAATTTGAGACGAGAGAAAATATTACCGCGATGGCCACCTCTGCGGTTTCCTCGTTGAAATGGACGCCTTCGAGCATAAAAAGCACGTTCCATCTGTTGTGACTCAGTCTCCTGTTGTGAAATCATAGCTGTATCGTGACCAGCATTCCGACGTTCTTGACGTTGAGAGTATTCAATTAAAGACATGCAAGTTGGTCGAAATCAAGACCATCTTTATTAGAGAGAATAGTAACAATGTTATCATAAGAAGAGTCCTTCACCGTATCAAGGAGAAGTGTAATCAGTTGCTTTTGTAGAACAGGATCACGGGCAGCAAGTTGATTAATAATAGATTTGAAAGACTCAATATGTCCCGTCATGGCAGTACCAACTTCATATTGTAACTTGTTAAGCAACCCTCTCAAATAAAGTATTTCTGTAATAGATTTCTTCTGAAAGTTTGCAATAAGGTACTTCCATACGTCATGGGAAGTAGGCAGTTCATACATATCAAGCAAAAGGGAATCAGTAAGAGCAAAAAGAATATACCGACGAGTTGCTTTATCACGTCGTTGCCAATCCGTATAGACAACATTCCAATCTTCAAATATAGGTCCTTCAGTGATAAGCACGTTATCATTATCCGTATCAACAGGCTGAGGCGGACAAACACGAGTTCCAAGAACAACATCGGAGAGTTCATCGCCTTCAAGAATTACCAACATCTTTGCTTTCCAACCTGGAAATCCTTGACCTTGGAAAGGAGGAACAGAACGTTGGCCAGAAGGAAACCCGTTGACGAGAATATTCATAGCCATATCTTGTTGCGAGAAGACGTATAAGATAAGATCACAGAATCTGCACACCATATATGGTGAAGGCCGCAATTGAGAATGAGAGAGATATGAGTACTGCGTTCTGTCAATGATAAACGTAAGAAGGATGCTCAAGGAACGTCCAAAGATGTGAGAGACGTCACCCAAAAAAGACAGGGTAAAGGAGACGTTAATAATAAACGAGTCCTCAAAATAGAGTGGCGTGAGACGCAAGATTGACGGCCACAATACGAATAGCAAAAAGCTAAATCTTCTCGAAAAAGTTAACGCCAAATTAAGAAAAACGATCGCGGACGCTTCACGAAGAAGTAGGACGAAGAAAGCTACGTCAAGCTCTATTGCATTAAAAACAGCATAACTTTCTGCTGCGAACTCCGATTGACGCAAACCTAGAACTCAAATCGAAGAGCTCGAGGAGACGAACAAATTTTGAATGAAAAGTGCCATTGCGCTAGGCTCCATAGCGCTTTTCCCGTTTCTCCAAATTTTGAGCAGAACAACAAGAAAAATTGAGATGAAGTTCAGGGTGTCATTAACAAGAAAACGTAATCAACGATTAGATTGATTATAAATAAACGCCACATAAAACACTAATCATATTCTTCTTAACACAAAACAACAGCAATTAACAAGAATCAACGCTCAAAAATAAAATTTGTAACAATTTTGAATCTTACATGCGAAATCGCATACACATACTGTTGTCACCATGAATTGAATCGGCGTGTGATCGTTACCGCTCTGATACCATGTTGAGATGTAGAGAGAAAGAGAGAGAGAGGAGACAAGAGAACACCATATACGCTCCCAAAGACTGATTCATATTGAGGACAAGATACAAATATATAGGTGAGACAAGTTCAGTAGAGTGAGCCATAATAGCTCCAACAATTTGGACCATGCTCAAAACATATTGATGATGGAAACGCTCTACTGACTGGTTGGATGGCGGATGCCGTGGATCTCAAGGAAATCCGATGGCAAACAAAAAAACGGGCGGCAAGTTTCCCTCCCTAGCAGATTCGAACTCGGGCAGGTGCTGTGGCACCCCAATGCCCTAGGCACCCGCATACATTTCGTTCAAATGTGAGTGTGTGTACATTTACTTATGCTTGTCTGAGTTTATTTTTCCGATGTTCGAACTCAACAAATCTGACCGTGTTTATTTTAGAAAAATCAATGACATCGCGCGTCTCTATTTTTGTGCCTGAAGTTCGCCTCTATAGATCTCGTGACGAGGTCTTTATTCAAGACCCCGTGTTCTTTAATTCTCAGGGACGCATATGAGGAAGGCCTCAGTCACTATGCCCATGCATGACTTGAGATACCCCGGCCTCTCCCCTTCTCACACATGTAAGGCTTTTCTTGTCCCTTTTTCAGATTGGAGTCTTGAATTGAAGTCAATCTCCTTTCTTGAAAGATCTGCACGTGAGGTCGTGTATACAAGGATTTACAAATCTTCAAGCAAGTGATACAATCAAGAGGCCTACCCTTGATAGCAACATTGGAAGGTGAAAAAGACCACCATTTCAATTAGAGAGAGAGAGAGAGAGAGGGGGGGGGGGGGGGGGGACTCTCCAATAGATTGCAATAGCAATGGATTCACATGTGCATGTATGTGTAAGAATAAGAAGTGTGTGCTTAGACGTGCAATACACGGAGACGAAGATTGAAACAAGTGATGAAATTACGAGACTTGCCTTTAGATGTCAAGCTACAAAATTATATCGAGCATCTAGTTGAACTAGAAGAAAGCATGAAAACACACCCTCTATGAATCAATATGTTGCACTTGACAACTCTCTCTCTCCCCCCCCCCCCTCCCCTCTCTCTCTCTCTCTCTTTCTCTCTCTCTCTCTCTCTCTCTCTCCCTACTGAGCATTAATTTTCCAATTAGTTTCTACACAAAGCAACTAGGTTTGGCTTGCAACAATGCAATACCAGCTCCGTGTTGCTCCTCTTTTCTCGAGTGCGATGCTATCGTTGGCTTACAATATCCCCCCCCGGCCCTCGTTTATAAGTGACACGGGGTATCACTTGACGGATATGTGTGGTAGGGAACCCTCTCGGCAGGGCGGGGGTGCTTTAGTCCATTAGATCCACGCGACTAGAGGGGTCAATATTTAAAATGTGGAAGGCTCGTAACCTTGGCAGGGATGCGTGATAGGTGGGTTGGATATGGCGTAGGCGTCTGTGGGACGAGGTCGTGGGCTCGAGAAAAGAGCGCAACGAAGGGTGCCTAAATTTTTTATCCCCGCCAACCTAGATTGACGGTCGATTTCTTCCCCACTGTCAATCCCTCGAGTCCACCCTCTGCACCTTATTAACGAGCCCCACTATCGCTCCCTGCGTGATTCACTGCAACAATTGACTGCAGGGACTACACAAGAAGGGCCCTACCTTTGAAGCTCTTGTAGCGGTTGTAGAGCATGTACCAAGTTTATTTTTCCGATGTTCGAACTCAACAAATCTGACCGTGTTTATTTTAGAAAAATCAATGACATCGCGCGTCTCTATTTTTGTGCCTGAAGTTCGCCTCTATAGATCTCGTGACGAGGTCTTTATTCAAGACCTTGTGTTTTTTAATACTCAGGGACGCATATGACGAAGGCCTCAGTCACTATGCCCATGCATGACTTGAGATACCCCGGCCTCTCCCCTTCTCACACATGTAAGGCTTTTCTTGTCCCTTTTTTAGATTGGAGTCTTGAATTGAAGTCAATCTCCTTTCTTGAAAGATCTGCACGTGAGGTCGTGTATACAAGGATTTACAAATCTTCAAGCAAGTGATACAATCAAGAGGCCTACCCTCGATAGCAACATTGGAAGGTGAAAAAGACCACCATTTCAATTAGAGAGAGAGAGCGAGGGGGGGGGGGGGGGGGGACTCTCCAATAGATTGCAATAGCAATGGATTCACATGTGCATGTATGTGTAAGAAAAAGAAAGTGTGTGCTTAGACGTGCAATACACGGCGACGGAGATTGAAACAAGTGATGAAATTACGAGACTTGCCTTTAAAACACCCCTCTTTGAATCAATATGTTGCACTTGACAACTCTCTCTCTCCTCCCCCCCCCCCCTCCCCTCTCTCTCTCTCTCTCTCTCTTCTCTCTCTCTCCCCCCATACTGAGCATTAATTTTTCCAATTAGTTTCTACACAAAGCAACTAGTTTGGCTTGCAACAATGCAATACCAGCTCCGTGTTGCTCCTCTTTTCTCGAGTGCAATGCTATCGTTGGCTTTCAAATATCCCCACCGTCCCTCGTTTATAAGTGACACGGGGGTTTCACTCGACGGATATGTGTGGTAGGGAACCCTCTCGGCAGGGCGGGGGGTGCTTTAGGCCATTGGATCCACGCGACTAGAGGGGTCAATATTTAAAATGTGGAAGGCTCGTAACCCTGGCAGGGATGCGTGATAGGTGGGTTGGATACGGCGTAGGCGTCTGTGGGACGAGGTCGTGGGCTCGAGAAAAAGAGCGCAACGAAGGGTGCCTAAATTTTTATCCCCCAACCTAGATTGACGGCCGATTTTCTTCCCCACTGTCAATCCCTCGAGTCCACCCTCTGCACCTTATTAACGAGCCCCACCATCGCCCCCTGCGTGATTCACTGCAACAATTGACTGCAAGGGACTACACAAGAAGGGCCCTACCTTTGAAGCTCTTGTAGCGGTTGTAGAGCATGTACCAAGTTTATTTTTCCGATGTTCGAACTCAACAAATCTGACTGTGTTTATTTTAGAAAAATCAATGACATCGCGCGTCTCTATTTTTGTGCCTCAAGTTCGCCTCTATAGATCTCGTGACGAGGTCTTTATTCAAGACCCCGTGTTCTTTAATACTCAGGGACGCATATGAGGAAGGCCTCAGTCACTATGCCCATGCATGACTTGAGATACCCCGGCCTCTCCCCTTCTCACACATGTAAGGCTTTTCTTGTCCCTTTTTTAGATTGGAGTCTTGAATTGAAGTCAATCTCCTTTCTTGAAAGATCTGCACGTGAGGTCGTGTATACAAGGATTTACAAATCTTCAAGCAAGTGATACAATCAAGAGGCCTACCCTTGATAGCAACATTGGAAGGTGAAAAAGACCACCATTTCAATTAGAGAGAGAGGGAGGGAGGGGAGGGGGGGGGGGGGGGGGGGGGGGGGGGGGGGGGGGGGGACTCTCCAATAGATTGCAATAGCAATGGATTCACATGTGCATGTATGTGTAAGAAAAAGAAAGTGTGTGCTTAGACGTGCAATACACGGCGACGGAGATTGAAACAAGTGATGAAATTACGAGACTTGCCTTTAGATGTCAAGCTACAAAATTATATCGAGCATCTAGTTGAACTAGAAGAAAGCATGAAAACACACCCTCTATGAATCAATATGTTGCACTTGACAACTCTCTCTCTCCCCCCCCCTCCCCCTCTCTCTCTCTCTCTCTCTCTCTCCCTACTGAGCATTAATTTTCCAATTAGTTTCTACACAAAGCAACTAGGTTTGGCTTGCAACAATGCAATACCAGCTCCGTGTTGCTCCTCTTTTCTCGAGTGCAATGCTATCGTTGGCTTACAATATCCCCCTCGGCCCTCGTTTATAAGTGACATGGGGTATCACTCGACGGATATGTGTGGTAGGGAACCCTCTCGGCAGGGCGGGGGTGCTTTAGGCCATTGGATCCACGTGACTAGAGGGGTCAATATTTAAAATGTGGAAGGCTCGTAACCCTGGCAGGGATGCGTGATAGGTGGGTTGGATACGACGTAGGCGTCTGTGGGACGAGGTCGTGGGCTCGAGAAAAGAGCGCAACGAAGGGTGCCTAAATTTTTTATCCCCGCCAACCTAGATTGACGGTCGATTTCTTCCCCACTGTCAATCCCTCGAGTCCACCCTCTGCACCTTATTAACGAGCCCCACCATCGCCCCCTGCGTGATTCACTGCAACAATTGACTGCAAGGGACTACACAAGAAGGGCCCTACCTTTGAAGCTCTTGTAGCGGTTGTAGAGCATGTACCAAGTTTGATTACAAAATCAAATTAGTGTCTTTGTCCATGTAAGTATTGATCTTTCGGCCTTGTCCCAACCCTTTTGAAATTGGAGAAAGTCTAGCGCAATGCCCACGCTCTCCAATACCAGAATATGCCAATGTTTACTGCTATGATAGTGTTGTTAACGTTGCTCTCAGAGGTTTGAAGCACTAATTCATACAGACTCCTACAAGAGGGCACTCTATTTTCTATAGTCGAATGCTCATGATGATGGATTCAGTCATAATAACTAATATCTAGTTCTCATAAATGATTTTCTTATGTTAAACTGATCATTTAATATGGGGAAGTGCTAAGGGAGAAAAAGCCAGAATATTGGTTAAGTTGGAAGACCGGCCACAATATGGATCCAAAGGAGGGAAAACAGGGATCCAAGATAGGGGCCATCTGTAAAAGATCTATGTGCAAAAATGGGCTCCAAAGACCTTAGGATTCAGCCCATTAAGACTTCCAAAATTCTAAGGTTCCAAAATTCAAAGGTTGTGTCCAATGGTCAAAGTCTTAGGAAATTGGATGCTTTGTGTGTGTTCCAAAAAGTCTTCACAAAGTCCTACATAGGAGGGGGCAATCCCAAGAAGTAGGGGATGAGAGAGAAACACACACACACACTCCCACTCACAAGCTTTCTTTGTACACAAGGGGAAAGAGGGACACATGTCAACTCCCTAGGCCATATTCCCACAAGGTGTACTCAAATCCTATTGGATGGCCATGGAGGTGACCAATGATAATTAGGATAGAGTAAATCTAGTTTAAGTAATTTAAAAACACTTAATAAAAGAACCAGGAATTAAGCTCTCTAGAAGACTATTGGACAGTCTCCCAAGGGGTCCAATGAGCATTCAACAGCCCAATAGCTTGCGTGATTTCTATTGGCCAAGAGACAAAGGGGTCCAATGAGAGTTTAGTTGCATTTATTAATTACTTAAAGCTCTCACAAAAGAGGAAAGTGGGACATATGTCAGAAGGCTATCACTTATGCTCCTGAATCCTATTGGCTAAGCCTGGGGAGGTCCAATGAGGTGCTAGCAATAGAAAATAGCAAGAGGGGTCGACCAAGAGAGAGAGGGGGATGATTTTTCAAGGGAATTATCCACACACACTCACATGAGCTCATGTGTAGAGTAAGAAGACTCTCTCTCTCTTCTCAAGCTTTAATGGAAAGCTTATCACCTACTTCAAGCTTGTGAGAAGGGAGGTCTACACCAACAAAATCTTGGCTTTGTGATGCAAATCCAACGAAGAGCCAAGCTTCAATGCATGCTCATCTCCTCTACCATGCTAATTACTAAGCTAAGCTATGCTAATATGAGTGATTATGTGAGGATATGTACATCTTTCTCATAAGGCTACTCCTTCTTCCTCTCAATCTACTCTCATACTCCGCTAGCTCTCACCATCTTTGAAGGTGTGTGAGGTCATGGGTCTAAGACCGTGAGGGAACTGATGTTGTGTTTGATAAGTGTTTTGATTAGTGCTTGAAGTTTCCATCTTCATTGCACTAGATAGTATTGAAGGAACACAAAGTATTGTATTGTAAAATGTCTCTCTTAATGGGAGAAACCATAATACAAAGCCTTTTGGAGGGGGGACCGGCTCCATGCAAATCCGTTCCTCAACTTTTGTCAATTGCTTAATTTCTCTCTCTTTTGAAGTATTTTTCATGATATCTAACTAGGTTTTATGCTTTTTGTTGCTCTCTCTACCCAAGCACTCTTGTTATTCTCATTAGGAATCTATTCTAATGCTCATTATTTTCAAGCTATATTCCGCTACACACAAGCTACTAGGCCATTAAATGCTACATTTGTATCAGAGCACAAGGTTTCTCTTTTCTTGCTCAAGAATAGAGGTCGTCAAGCTAGCTATAAATGGTTGGTATCATTAATTGCAGGTGAGTAAGTAGAATAGGGATTTTTCAGCCTTGTAGTGTGTCTGCCTTTGTGCAGTTAATGGGGCATCACCATCGAGAGCTATGGTCTTAGTAGTGGAGACCTATGGGGCTTGCCTACGGCTTAACGACTATTGAGCTATTAGAAGCTTGATAGGAGCCGGTGCTATTTTGGTGTTGAATGACCCTCTCTTCTATTCCTTGCAATTAATGGTGTTCGATCCACGGGTACAGTAGCTTGAGTGCTTTTTCTAAAGGGATAAAGAGGATTAGCAACTAGGGCTTGAAGTGCCAAACACAATAGTAAATAGAGTGAAATTAACGTTGGTAAATTTGATTTTGCTAATGAGCAGGATACTAATGATGCCCTGGTGCTTGTTAACTATCTTGCTTCTAGGCTTCAACAAGCCATGGGCAATCCATCCCTCCAAAGTGAAGTGCAACAGCAGCTTCGTGCTTATGGGATTCTCAAAGCTCCCCACCATGACAGAGAGCACCTAGGAAGCCTCCTTGTGAGGATTCCAAAAGAGGTCTTTCTCCAATTTGGGAAGAAGAAGAGGATCCATAAGAAGGGCTCAAAGATTTTCTCCTTGATGACGCATCTCTTCTCAAAGGAGAATTCAAGATCCCCCATCGAAGGAATGAGAAACAAGTGAGTCTCCTGCCACCTCAATGGAGATGGATCCACAAAGACGGCGCGCTAAACGCTCTCCATCACCTCTAAAACAGAGAAGACCATCACATACTTCTCCACACCATACTTCAAAGAGGGATGATGAAAAGCAAGAGAAGAAAAAGATAAGAAAGAGGACACCCTCTTCTCCATCTTCTTCTTCCTCTTCCTCTTATGAAAGTGATGGTGAAGACAAAGAAGATAAAGGCAAGAAAAAGGAAAGAAAGAGGTCACCCTCTTCTCCATCTTCCTCAAATTCTTCACCTTCCAAAGAAAGTGATGGTGCAACCTTTGATCCATCACCATAGGAAATCCTATGCCGCGTGGAAGAGGTCGTCCAAGCTCAAGAAGTTCAAAGAGGAAGGGAAGAGTATCTCTTTCCTTACCTACGATGGCACCTATGGTTCTACCACTACAAGAGGTTGTGTTCTCTTGTGACTCTTTTAGCGACAGAAATACACTGGGCTTTTATAACCCCCGGCGTCGCTAAGAGTGTTGCTATGAGCGTAGATACGAGGGCGTTGCTATACGCATCGCTATGGAAGCATCTCGATGGCTATAGCAAGGACTATAGCGACGCTCCAGGGCCATCAATAGCAATGCTTATAGTGACGCTGCAGAGCCTTATATAGAGACACTGCGGAGCCTTTCATAGCGACCATCAACCATTGAATGCCCTGCCAACCATCAACCATATTGAATGTTTCATTTATCTATTTACCTTTAAAAAAAAGTGCAAAGGTAAATATAGACCCAAAATAGTCACCCACAAGACAATATAATCATTAACTCCATCATCCATAGTATGTATTGTTTGCAAAATAAAGATACAAAAATGACAAGCGTGAATTGATGAAATTAAATCAATGACAATTGTACACATAGGCAAAATCACTTGATTGTTAATCTTTGCAAATGTAACAGTTACAAACCATTGTCATTATTTAAAAAATATACATGGTTTTCAAAAAGACGTATAAAAGTCGTCTCATGATACATAATCTATGACAAAAAGAAACTAATGCTATTTAGCTATGGCTAAACTGAAGTCTTCTAATCAGACGTCTCATCGCGTCGAAGTGGCGTATCTGTCGGATTCTACAAAAAAAAAAACAATAAGATAGCTTTTTGTGAGTATAAACATATAGCGACGTTTATAAAACAATACAATAAATAGAAAAGAATAAACCCTAATACTAACCATGCCGCCGCAAGAACTCAGGATGTCTATAAGGGTGTTTAAGCCCTTCCTGCCGGCGTACTCATGCTCGTACGGTGTGGGATCACGTCCTGTAAACGAACACTATCAAAACATACAAAGAATCCATTATGTTAGAATTTCAAATCTCATAAACCCTAAACTATCAAACATAGATGCAAAAACACTTACAAAATCGGCCTCAAATGATGCCCACCCACCGCTCCGCAAGTGGTGTGAGCTCCCTTCCTCTACTCGCGCTCTGGCTGCCTCCTTTTGTTGCTTCCACTTCTCGGGATTCTCGTGTGCTTCTTTCTTCGCATGCTTCCAATCTTCTTTGACCAGCCAATCTAGTCTGCTCCACCCATGCTTGATTGCTTTTTGCACTTCGGAACGCTTATGCTTGCAGTATTCGCGCATTCGAACCTTCATCACATCTTCATTGAAGCGGTCATCCCATGTTGGAACGGGAAACTTGTCATGAAGCATGCTGATGACTCTGTCTTTTAATTCATTCGGTACTTCACTCCAGGTGTTTAGTATGTAGTGTCTAAACACCTAAGATCAAAGACCGCGCTCGCGAAGCTTGTTTGTATACCAGGCTCGCGAAGCTTGTTTGAGACCATATAGTGCCTTATGGAGTTGAGTAACAAGGTCTTCTTTACCTTGAATAACAAATGCTTCTGGTTGTTCCATATAAATTTCCTCTTCCAAGTCACCATTAAGAAAAGCTTCTAAATCAAATTGAACAGCAAATGCCAATAAAACTCGAACACTTGTAATGCGAACAACTGGTGAAAAAGTCTCTTGATAATCAACACCAGCTACTTGGGAATAACCTTTTGCAACTAAACGCGCCTTGAACTTGTCAAAAGATCCATCTGCTTTTACTTTTGTCTTATACACCCACTTACATTTAATAGCTGTACGACCAGGAGGTAATTCAGTTAGTATCCATGTACCTTTAGAGATAAGAGAATCGTACTCTGCTTCCATAGCCTCTTGCCATTGATCCTTTTGTGGTGAAGAGATAGCTTCATCATAAGTAATTGGATCTTCGGAAGTAGAAAAAGCATTTTCAGCAATATCGTCATCATAAACATGACATGAGCCATGTTCAAAATCAATAGGCGGATCAACAAAAATATCAATATCATCATTGGCGACATTAGGAATGGATGGTTGTGAAGAGGAAAGTTGCTCTATAGGAAGAGTTTCATCTTGTGAAAGAAATGGAAAAGCTTGAAGCAATGATTTAGTATCATCAGAATCATCCATGGACCATGAGCCTCCCATAAGCTGTTGGTTAAAAGTAGCATCACGATTCACAATTACTTTCTTGGAGGAAGGGTCATAGAATTTGTAGCCTTTGGAAGTGTCAGAATATCCAATAAAAATAACTTTAAGACCAGGAGCATCAAGCTTTGTTCGTGTTTCTTTGGGAACATGAATATAAGCAATACATCCAAAGGTTCGAAAATGAGATACAGAAGGAATGTCACCTGTCCATGCTGTGATGGGTATCTTACCAGAGGGTGCAGTAGTAGGAAGATGATTCTGAATAAATGGTGCTATCAAAGTAGCTTCAACCCACAAAACACGAGATAAGCCAGAATGAATCAGCATTCATTTACAGCATTGAGAATAGTGCGATTCTTTCGTTCAGCAACACCTGTTGAGGCGAATATGGAATAGTGTGTTCATGATGAATTCCACTGTCCGCACAGTAACTCACAAACTCTCAAGAAACATATTCGCCTCCATTGTCACTACGAAGCTTCTTAAGGCGACGACCAGTTTGAAGTTCCGCAGCCTTGTGAAATTGTTTGAAAACAGATAAGGCTTCAGATTTTTGTCTAAGTAGAAATTCTGTCGTATACCTTGAGAAATCATCAATGAAAGTAATGAAGTAGCTATATTGTGATCTCGAAGAAGGTAGAGGTCCACATATATCAGTATGAACAAGATCCAATATGTCATGAGAATGAGTTGTATTTGAAAGAGGAAAGGGTTTGCGATTGTGTTTCCCAAGAGCACAAAATTCACAAATTCCCATATGAGGATGGGCTTTAAGATCCATGCCATGAACAAGATCACGACGTTGAAGATCAAGGAGTTTTGACAAATCAGCATGAACAAAACGGTGATGCCATACTTTGCAATCATGATCACCTGGAGCAATGACAACATTTGCTACAGCATCGTTGAGAGAGAGTTCAAACAAATTACCATTTCGAGGAGCAGTGGCTATAGTCTGTCCATCTTTCTCAATTCGGCATTTGGTATGATCAAATCCAACAAACAGACCAAGATCAACAAGTCTAGCAACTGAAAGAAGTTTACGTTGATGATCTGGTACATGTAATACTCCTCGCAAAATTCGAGTGGAAGAAGATAAGGTACCAAGATATAAGTCTCCAATACCCTTTACTTGACAAGTAGTATCATCAGCAAGATAAACAACACGTTGAACTGGCAGTGGATGATAGTTATGGAGCCACTTAGACTGATATGTCATATTTCCTGTAGCACCAGAATCGACAATAAAAAGTGATCCATCGCGTACATGAAGTATTTTGTCTGGAGCAACTGAACATAGGACGCAGCTTGTTTCTGGTACAATGTTGTTTCGATGTTCAGTAGCATATCACGTCGTTGCCAATCCGTTCAGTAGCATATCACGTCGTTGCCAATCCGACGAGCTGCTTTATCACGTCGTTGCCAATCCGTATAGGCAACATTCCAATCTTCAAATATAGGTCCTTCAGTGATAAGCACGTTATCATTATCCGTATCAACAGGCTGAGGCGGACAAACACAATTTCCAAGAACAACATCGGAGAGTTCATTGCCTTCAAGAATTAACAACATCTTTGCTTTCTAGCCTGGAAAACCTTGACCTTGGAAAGGAGGAACAGAACGCTGGCCAGAAGGAAAGCCGTTGACGAGAATATTCATAGCCATATCTTGTTGCAAGAAGACGTATAAGATAAGATCGCAGAATTTTCACACCATATATGGTGAAGGCCGCAATTGAGAATGAGAGAGATATGAGGACTGCGTTCTGTCAACGATAAACGTAAGAAGGATGCTCAAGGAACTTCCAAAGATGTGAGAGACGTCACCCAAAAAGGGCAGGGTAAAGGAGACGTTAATAATAAAAGAGTCCTCAAAATAGAGTGGCGTGAGACACAAGATTGACGGCCACAATATGAATAGCAAAAAGCTAAATCTTCTCGAAAAAGTTAACGCCAAAATAAGAAAAACGATCGCGGACGCTTCACGAAGAAGTAGGACGAAGAAAGCTGTGTCAAGCTCAATTGCAGTAAAAAAACTTTCTGCTGCGAACTCCGATTGACGCAAACCTAGAACTCAAATCGAACAAGTTTTGGATGAAAAGTGCCATTGCGCTACGCTTCATTGTGCTTTTCCCGTTTATGCAAATTTTGAGCAGAACAGCAAGAAAAATTGAGATGAAGTTCAGGGTGTCATCAACAAGAAAAACGTAATCAACGATTAGATTGATTAGCAATAAACGTCACACAAAACACTAATCATATTCTTCTTAACACAAAACAACCACAATTAACAAGAATCAATGCTCAAAAATAAAATTTGTAGCAATTTTTGAATCTTACATGCAAATCACATACACATACTGTTTTATCACCATGAATTGAATTGGCGCATGATCGTTACTGCTCTGATACCATGTTGAGATGTAGAGAGAAAGAGAGAGAGAGAGACGAGACAAGAGACACACCATATACGCTCCCAAAGACTGATTCATATTGAGGACAAGATACAAATATATAGGTGAGACCAAGTTGAGTAGAGTGAGCCATATATAGCTCCAACACGAGGGTGCGCCAGAGCGATGACACTCCACGTACTACTGTCTCTGCTAGGATGTCAAAGAAGAAAGAGACTCCTCATCATCCATACTTGCATTAAACACGTGAACATTTAAACTTAATATTGAATGAATGGAGTAGAAAACATGGACAAGTAGATAGATAGATAGATAGAGAGAGAGAGAGAGGAGGAGGAGGAGGTGATCGTCGTCTCTGCTTATGAGAACATACCTAGAGCATACGTACCTGGAGTGGACGAAAGACCATTAAATACAATGACGCAATGACGCATATAAATACAATGACACAATGATGCAAATACTTAGAGAGCGAGAGTTTTTACAGAACGGAGCAAAATTGTTCAAAACGGAGAATCGTACAAGAATTTGAAGGTGCTTGTAGCTTTGGAATGTTCAAAGGCTAGCAGCAACAGAAAGCGTTCTTCTTCTATTCAACTTGAGTGATGGAAGAGGCAAGTGCATAACTCTGAATTTACAAAACGGAGCAAAGTTGTTCAAATAAAATATTTATGGCTTTAAGAGAGCTCTCTCTCATCCTCGCATAGCTCAGCATAACTTTCTATATCTATATAGAGCTCTCTGTTGAAACAGATGTCCTTTGTTTCATTTTGTAGATCATCCTCTGCATGCACCCCATAGAGAGTAGCTGCTTGATGTTCGTCTGGCACCACCTCATGGGCTTCTGACTGAGTTTCTTCTCCGATATCCTCCATTGATGCCGCTGTGATTGGCACATGGTAGCCTTCATACGTCCGTGCACCTCTATGACGTATCACCAGTTTGATGCAGACTTTGTAGGATGAAATATCACCTGCCAGAGCCACATAACTTACATGAGAGCTTCCAAGCACATAAATTCTAAAATGGGATGTTAACTATTTACATACTTACTTGTTCACAATGCTCGGGTAGTACGAAAGTGTCTCTTAGGTCAGTCCATTTCTTAGTTGAATCCACCTCAAGAAAACCAGACTGTCCTCTACGCACAGTAGCGTTGCGACCCTCCATGATTATCTTGAACCATTGCACGTCGAACAAGTCGACAAAAAATCCTCTATAATCGATCCTCAAAATCTCTTGTAGAGTGCCAAAGTAAGTGAGTTCCGCCACCACAGGATCTGCATCAGAAGACCGTCGTCGACTAGACTGTTCAAATTTTTCCATGATTCCACAATCTTGAGTAAAACGCTTTTTGTCGATCCGTTCAACCCTAAAATGTCCAACTTTACACCATGATTCCACAATCTTGAGTAAAACGCTTTTTTGTCGATCCGTTCCACCCGAAAATGTCGACCTTTACACCATGCTGCTGTGTATGACTTATACTACAACCAACGAAGATTATGAGTGGCCGTTCAAACATCTAGAAATATTATGGTACAATTGTATAAAAATCTATCAGATCATTATACATTTAGAGTTTTATTAAAGTAAACTAATTGTAATAGATAACCTGAAAAGCGCTATGATGCTTGTGTCACTCCATCCAAACTTTGTCTGCATGTTGAGAAGCACCACGAGTGCTTTCAATCTAGACACACGTGCTCCATTATACAATGGCGTATCGGCTTCACTTTTCATATCATCATAGACAAGCCTTTCTGAATCCATGATCATCTCGATCATTTCATCAATCTCGGGCTCAAACATTGTCTCATTGGGAATGTGGTCTACATGATCATCCCTGAGCTGTCAGAGGCTACATCTTGTGGCCTCACATATGCTGCTTGACCAAAGCGCCTGTGAACACGTCTATTGGGTTGCAAGATTGCTGCCTGTTGGCCAGCGTCAGAGTCCAACGAGTTATAATTGGCAACAAATCAATCTATAATAGATGGATCGAACTCGCCAAATTTGTGAACGT